>NC_133530.1:32420852-33020852 GCF_048544455.1 Silene latifolia | reverse complement strand
ATGATTAAAGAGTAATCTATTCTAATCTACTCCTAATCTAATCTAAAGAAGGATTTTCTAGCTAAAAAGAACATGGTTTGATTATTACAAATGGGGTATTTATAGTGGAAATTAGGTGGATGCATTAGGGTTAACTAAGGGCTAAACTAGTAATTACACTTTTGAGATTTGAGCAGGGAGACTCCGGTATTTTTCGAAGGAAGGGAGTCTTTCATTGAAGCTTGAAGAACGAAATTATGCTGTAAAGGAATCCGGGCGGATTGTTGTCGGGACGGGCGGAATCTGGTAGTGGAATCCGAGCGGATTCAGGGGAATCCGGACGGATTCTAGTGGGGCAATCCGAGCGGATTAATGAGCAGGACGCTCGGATTGTTTTGTGGAGACGGGCGGATTTGAGACAATCCGCTCGGATTGTTCTTCAGCCGTGGTTCTTCTTCTTTTCTTCCCCTTTTTGCTCATTTCCATTTTTATTCTTGCGAGATTGGTCTTTAGTCCTTGCTTCCTCTTCATACTAGTCCATCTATTATCATCAATAAGCTTCCAAATGTGCACGAAAGACGGGAATTTCCGCCTTATCATCTCCTTTTCTACAAAACATATGAAATGCGATAGAAAAGCAAATAGGAAGGTTTTGACGGATAAAATGGCCATAGAATGTTATAATAGTATGCAAAATAGGCTCAATTAGGGGACTAAATGTGCGCTAATTATGGTCACATCAGTTGCCTTGACACAAATCGACCAAAGCAGTCCATCTAAGCACCCTCTCCAGACGCTTGAAGAACTCCACTACTTCACCCTCCAGTTTCTTCAGCTCTTCACGCTTCATACGAACGGTTGCTGAGACAAGTTCAAAAAAAAAAAGGATGAGCGTCAGGTCACACCCTGGCGTAATATGCTGCTAAGTATTTTACATAATAGCTTACCTCTCGTGATTTCGTTAGCCAAGACCACCGGAGTCAAGCGAAGATCAATACCACCCCTTAAGATACTTTCGATGAGGGTTAATGCAGGACCCAAGCTCAACAGCCTGCCGAGTATGACATCAACGAGAACCACTTTTAAGCGAGAAAAGAACTCCGGAAGTTCACTCACAATATCATCAATCTTCTTTTCATAAGACCTAACCTTTTCAATGGCAGTTCTACGGGGCATATTTTCTTAGGGTTAAATGTCTATAGTAGGGAGAGAAAATGGAGTAGTGCCAAATCGTGGAGTGATCTGAGACCTTTATATGAGCAAATTAATGCTCCTTTTAGCCTTAGCGATAATCGATGTTCTTAGGGAGTCGGAATGACACAGTATGAAGATATATTACTATTGGATCGTGCGTGGTAGCTTGTTCAGAAGTTAGTGAGGTGAACCATACAGTTGAGTGACCAGTGGAACGAATAGCGTCACGATTGTCATGACGGTGGATTGTTAGTCGGTTAA
Source organism: Silene latifolia (assembly GCF_048544455.1). Taxonomy (NCBI): domain Eukaryota; kingdom Viridiplantae; phylum Streptophyta; class Magnoliopsida; order Caryophyllales; family Caryophyllaceae; genus Silene; species Silene latifolia. The sequence goes on along the minus strand of NC_133530.1, from coordinate 33,019,418 downwards.
GTCAGTAAGAAATCAACCTTGGTAGTATGAAAGTCAGAATTCGGCTGACAAGACCCCTTACAGTAAAGTATAATTATTTAAGAGTAACCGTTTAAAGTTGTGTTATATTTAAGGAGTAACTACTTTGAGGATATACCTACCACGATGGTTTAATTGAGGTTGTAGGATGTAGTGACTCACTATTATTGTGGACGTATATGACCTATTGGAGATATATGTATGACGATTTAGGACTCAACTAAGTGTGTAAAGGATTTATAGGACACAAGTTTCAATGCTAGTTGATATGCGAGAATTAGAAGTTTTGGTTTGGGATATCATGGTAATATTACAGTAATGGATTTGATGATTCATAACATTGGAAGGAATACAAGTGTGATACATTTTAGCATGTTGCTTTATTTATTAAGATCTTAACCCTAATAGAATGTAGCCCCAATGTTACAATGTTGTCTTCGAAGATGACGAGGCGGCTTGCATCGCTTCTTCCTCAGCCTCCTCCATCATTTGGTCGGTGTATATATCGAGGAGCTTAGTATCCTCATATGGACCGACAAAGATCCTTCCCCATCCAGTGCACAAATCAACCACTGTTTTCCACACCATAATCTTTTGAAGTCGCTTGCATATCTCCACAACCTCATCTTCTAGCTGTTTTAACTCTTCACTTTTCTTCCGAATAATTTCTGTAACAGGACAAGAAGGTTGAGTTCATTATAATTTGTGGGAATAGGTGATTTTACGCACGGAGTATGATAGAGTTAGACTTACCCCTGGTAACCTCCTCGGTCGGAGTTATTGGAGAGAGATGTGGATCGGGACCCTCCCATAGAATGTTTCCCAAGAGACTTAATGTCGGAGTATGGTTTAGGAGATTCCAAATAGTTTCTTCTGTAAGAACTACCTTCAGTCGGATGAAAAAGGGAGGAATTTGTTGAACTATGTCCCCAATCTTACTCTCATAGTACCTAACTATATTGACATCAGTGGTAAAAGACATTTCGTGTAATGATGCTGGATTTGAAGGAGAATTATAAGAAGAGAGAGTTGTGTGATATATGACACGATTACCACCTATTTATAATGGAGCTAATGGCTTAGAAAACATACATCTGAATAAGAGTTTGTTTGAACTTGTGGGAAATTTTGTGGTCGAAATTCAAGTTTCAACTTGGCGACAACTGAACAGGAATACGTCCAAAAATGTCAGGACAACTTTTGTTGTGGGACTAACATGTTAGAGAAGTTTTCTTAAGAGAAGTATGATTGTACACGATTATTTGATTTTAGTGTACGAAATTTTCGGGATATAATGGCTTCCGTAGTAACCACTTCGGGTATTGGTATAAATTCCATAATAGAGGACAAGATTAAAGTGATGATTAATTGGGTTAAGAATATGACTCCCTTCCACTTAATTTCTTTACTAAAGGATTGTGTTATAGTCAGTTTGTTTAATGGGAATTCGAGGTTTCTGCTTTACAATTTTAAGGAATAATCCGTCATTTGAATGTAATGAAATTCGAGTATAAGGAATTTTGTGAGCTGGAAGTGGAAAAGATTTCACTGTATTAAAAGCATCGTTTTATTGGATCAGGGTTATTACCCAATTTCTTAACATAGGTTTACCACAAGCATTACAAAGAAAGCAACCATTACAACAAAGAGGACCATTAACCAACTAAGCAGAGTCTTCACTTCATCGAGAGACTTCTTAACTGACTCATGGAGCTCGTCGTATGGAGTAGCCATGATTAATGATTATGAATTTTTGGGATTTGAAAGATGTTTATGGAAAGAAGGAAATAAGTGAGTAAGAGGTTTGAATTTGAGTGTTTTGTAGAGGAGGGGTTACTGTAGCAGTGCCGTTGGGAAAAAGAAGGAGTAGAGTGGTGTAGGGATCCGTTGGGAATAGTAAAGAGAGAAGAATGAACGATGATAGAACCGCAACTTGTCCTTTTATAAAATCATCGATACTTCCCTTAACTCCTCTTTACCCTCTCCCCTCTTCTAAATCTCTGACATGTGTATATGTACGTATATACATATTGTTTTCTTTCATGCCGCTTAAGTGCTCAAAATTTCAGCCGCTTTTCATATCCGCTTTTGTTTACGCCTATCCTTCAGACATCTCCTCTTCTTTGGGTCGAACCTTTTTCCGTGCAGTGTATGTGCATACCTTTCCTCCTAATAGGTCTCTTTGTCAACGAATTTTCGAAAACCTTGAAAGTCGTTAACCTTCATTTTCTTCTCATTGGAATTTAATAATTTTGTTCAGGTGTTATTTGACAATCTTTTCAGACCCTTTATAGTTTTTCAAACAATTTCAAGTACCTTCTTACTATTTGGAATATCAAATTTCAAGACTGAAGTTTTTCATGATCAAATAAAAATATTTCAAATTATATTTCATTACTCCACTCTCACAGTGTAGTAAATTTAGATTGTTCAAAATGAGTGCCATACTTGAATCGATTGTTTTAAAGTTCGACTTTCTTTTTCAAGTTTCGAGTACGAAACTTCTTTAAGGGGGTACTACTGTAACACCCCGTATTAAATCTGTTGGAATATGTGTCCTCCGACAATAATGCGATCACGACTGTTGATCATGATGATCACATGTTTAAATCTCATTATAAAGAATACAATTGGGAAGTAATATTGTTACTGTCAACTGGTCAACATATATCGGTAATGATTGGCTGACTAGAGTTTGACATTACTGTCGTGTGACGGTGGTGATCAGTTGACCCTGTAATACTCCGTATTTATAAGTCTTTAGGTACTCTATCGAGTAGGCCTTACTCTGTCGAGTAAGGGTGAGTTGCGTTTTAAAATAGTTTCTGACCTGTTGGGTACTCGATCGAGTAGGCTGGGTACTCGATCGAGTAGGGGGTACTCGATCGAGTACCTTGGGTACTCGATCGAGTAGCCGGTTTTACGGGGATGTTTTGTCGGGTTTTGTTAAATGATGCGAGATAAGTATAAAAGGTTGTCCGTCACTTTTCTTAGTTTCTTTTATATGTTCTAAAACCTAAGTGAGGAGAAAAAGGAGTTACGTAGTTTGTCTGTCATCGCATCGTTAGCAAATCCCGGAGCTAGAGGTGTCGGATTTCATTGTCCTTTGCATCATAGTGTTCCTTGCGTCAAGGGTAAGTCCTACATACCAATTTTATAGCGTTTGGTTGACTTTGTTTAAACCCTAATTTTGGGATTGGGGGTTTTTTATGATTTGTTGTGTTGGTAGTGATTATGTGATTATGTGTATAGGAGAAGGGTTCGTAGAGGAAAGGTTTTGAGTCAGCTGCTAGATCGTCTGATGTTTGTGTTGCATTCGGTAGGATTTCTACTCGTATTAGTCCCATAATGGGATATTGGTGATGTTTGTCTTTGGTTGTTTGATATGATGATTTATCTTGTGTTTGTGGTTGTGATTGCTTTGTTGATGGTTCTCGAGATGCGTTCTCGGCTGAGTGGGGTCACTTGCGGGAGTGACCTCACGCCCTAGTTTCGCCCTCCGTGGAACCCTCCACGGAAGGGGATGTGCACATTAATGGACAGGGTTATCGCTCGGTATGATGAGCGGGGCTTAGGTGGGAACGGCTGCGGTCCCCCCGGCTGGTGGTGGCCGGTCCAAAGTGGACGATCGGTGATTGAGATGATGGGAGTTAGTTGGTTGTGTATGTGTGACAGTTAAGCTGTCTGTTTATCTTATTGTGACATGTATATTAATTGTGTGACTAGTACTGACCCCGTTTAAATGTTTTAAAAACTGTGGTGATCCATTCGGGGGTGGTGAGCGGTTGGCAGCGGTATATCTTGGATACGCATGGGATCTAGTGGGGATGGAGTCATCACATATCGAGTCTTTAGTCTTCCATTTGTGTTTGTTAGGACAGTTCCTTTCGGTTGGTTTATAGTTTGAGAACGATTTGTATTTTGCTTACTGATTGGTTTTGTTATGTAATCGCTAAAACTTATTTAATAAAGTATGTTTCTTCATTGTCTTATGATTATCATGCCTCGGGTAACCGAGATGGTAGCATCCTTATACCTGAGTGGTCCTGGTAAGGCACTTGGAGTATGGGGTTGTTACAAATGGTATCAGAGCGACGATCCTGAAACCTGGAACCAATGAATCTAATGAATCTAGGGAGTCAATTAAAATGAACCCGGGGTAAAGGGTTTAGGAGCTAATGCAAAGACTTGGGAGACGTCCTAAAGTCGCGAACTCGCCCTACAATTTTGAACCGGTCACCATGGGATATGTGTCGGGATCGTTATGTGCTTATTGTGTGCTGTGTGTATCTATGTAGTAGTATGTTGTATGAATTGATGGATGAAAGATGATAATGACGTGAATTGTATGTTGGTTGATTGTAAAGCATGAAAGTATAATTATTGATACATGTAATTTGACATGTTATAATTATGAAAGGAAAAGTGTTTTGTCTATATATATATATATATATATAAAGTCGATGTGTAAGTATGCATGTTGTTGTTGTCGTGTTGAGTAAAAGTACAGAAGGTTGGGAGTGTGAATTGAACATGTGCTGGGTGAATATGTTGAACGAATATGGTGGATAAATATGTGGTATGATGGATGAATTAGTGGAAAAAAATGAATCATCGTGGTATGGTAACATGGTTCCGATTAAGCATGTTATATAATGAAAGTTATTTTATAATGTTGTTATGCTAGTAACATGTGAATAGGGGACTTGATGTCATGTATTTGTGATTTTGTTTACGGAAAAGTGATAGAATAAAAACATGTGGGTAAGTCATAATTGGCAAGTTAGATAAATTATGTGCATGATGAATGTTGTTGCTTGGCTTTTGAAAATAGTAACATATGATTATGAATACTGGTTTTATGAGTTTTGGATTGGTTTTGTTTGCTTGGTTGTTGTTTAAGCTATTCGGAAGTAAAAATCAAATAGTTATGTCGTCTGATTACAGCAAAGTTGTCTTTAAACTGTTATAACTTGAGATGCGTAAATGATTTTGATGTGATTCCAATTGGAGGTGATAGCTTGTCCTTTTACGATTCTAGCGATAGGTCACACGCCCAAAACGACCAAGAAATGAGTGAGTTATGGCTGTTTTACGAAAACTGGACAGTGCTGAGAAATGCGTAGGTACTCGATCGAGTAGCCTTAGTACTCGATCGAGTAGGGGGGTACTCGATCGAGTACGTCAGTTACTCGATCGAGTGTCCCTGGTAACTTGTTTTACGTGCTTCTGATCTTCACCTACTCGATCGAGTAAGTCCCTTACTCGATCGAGTGGCCTGTACTCGATCTAGTGACCCCTATTTTGGGTCATATGCCTATCTTTTGACTTCGTTGCATATTATGTTTAATTCAAAGGCGTTATATTGCTTCTTTATGCATTGTTTTACATGTATGTTGGTCTTGACGCGTAAGTTACCCAATTTTGTGGTATAAAGAGTGGCACCTATGATGAGTATGAGTTCGGTGGGGAGGACATGATTTATATGTGTTGGGATTGGTAAGACTTAATTGAGGCATAGAGCATGTTGTGTGAGACGAGATGAGTGACATGATTGTATGTTGAGTAATGAAAATGTAAGTGAATGTGGGCAAGGCATGATGTAAGTTTAAGGAACGTGAGAATGAAAAGAGTGAAAGAAAGGATGTGGATAGTAGCAACCTGAGATGTATAATAAATTATGGAGGGAGATGGCTAGAAATAGTGTTGAGTAAGAACATATGTAATGAAAGGTCGTTTGGAAATAGTGGTATATAGCGAACTTAATGGGACATGTCGCGACGTGGATTTGCAGGTAGTGACTGAGTTGGAAATTTGTGTTATCGAGAGACGAAACTACTGTGTGATTTCCTTGGGTAATTAACGGTATTAAATGAATTCTGATTTCTAGAGATGTAAAAAGGGAGATACAATTGTTTGAACATTAAACGTTGATTCTATGGATAGATTAGTGGCAAGTGTGAGTGATAGCATAATAAGAGAAGATCCATGGTAAGAAAGAGTGAGATGATGTCGGTAGAAAATAATGGAATTTGAGTTTTGGAGCAACGAAGGGGTAACTGGATTTCTAAAGAGTTAGCTAGAAGGAATAAGGAGTTGAACTATTAATTGGTATTATTGAGTGTAAAGAGAAAAGAAGGATAAAAGTAAGCTGAGGAAAATATTCACCGGAGTTATGTGATATAAAGGTAAGGAATCATTGAAATGTGTGATAGCGTCACGAGGATGTTAGCTAAAGGTTATATAGGAGTTTCAGGACAACATGATTGATAATGAGTTTCGAGGAATTAAGGGAGCAAGAAGTTGGTGGAGTATTGGCACGATACGAGGTATTTGGTGGAGAGTTGGATGACAACACAAATAAGATAGTATTGGGAATAATGTTGAGGTAATTTTTGTGGATGGGTTTGATGTTCGTTATTTGGAATGATAACCTAAGATAGGAGAAAAACCGTGTTATTTTGATATGAGTATAAGAGGTTTGATATACGAGCAGTGGTGGTATTGTGGTGTTGTCACTAGTGGTTAAGAGTGATGGTATATTAGAAAGGTAGCAATTCTAAAGAGGTTGATTTGGTAGGGACCTGATTGTTGTGTATGATTGTGAGAGGGTATAAGATGTGGTTAGATGAGGCGGATGCTAATAGTTAAGTAGTAAAGGTATGGTTATATTTGGCAGGAAGTGATGGTTGTGCGAATGGGGGAATATGTTATGAGAGGCATATGAGTTAAACTCAATGACGTGTAACCTTTATCGAGTGGTAACTTACGTGGTCAGGATTGACTAGTTGGTTGTGATTACGGGTCTATGATATGTGTAAATGTTTGTGTGAGGTTCTGACCTCACAAGAAGTGGTATGGTGTGATAATTTTAAAGTTGTTTTATGAATGTTCTGTAACATATATGTTGGACACGGTAATTTAATTGAATGATATCCAAAAAGGTAATAATTTGATTAATTTGACATGACCGGCTAGTTATAATTTTATGTGTATTAATAACACATATGTATTCCGTGAAATGGTAGAGATGATGTTCATGAGATGCTTATCTGTTTATTCATATAATATGTTGCGTTGTGATTGAGTAAAGTGGATTTGAGTAAGTTTTCTTGTCCGAAAGGTTTTTTCCGAGTCAGTATATATGGAATTGTATGTAGTTGTGATGTCTATCGATGTGGCTGTGGTGCCTCGGGTGGTGCTCCGGGCACGATATTTAGTGTTGTGATGCGGGTATTTTCGCACTACGGTGTGGCTGTTGGTGGCGGTGTTGTGATGCCGTCACCGGTTGTGGTGGAGTAGGCGGGATGATTATGATACGAGTTTTCGAAAGTGCATACCAGTTATACATAGATTGTTGTTTTGTTTGCTGTTGTTCTTTGTGAGTTTTGGTTGAACATGTAGATAGTTGTCTTGCTTATTGATGTTTTCTTTACCAGGTTAAGTTAAGAATGAGGTAGAGTATGATATGAAATAGAGTTGAATATGTTTTCGTTGTTGTCATGGCATAGTGATGTTCTATTGATGGGACACGGTTGTGAGAGGTTGTTCTGATAATTTTGATCTTGTTCTAGATAAGGCTTTAGTAGACACGGTAATGGAAAATGATTCGTGGAACATGTGGTGTAATGATCTGAAAGCGGCAGGTAGTTCATAATCTTTTGTTGGGACAGTGAGTGTAGGGTGTTGGGGGAATTAGTGTCATATTAAGTTATGTATGAGTTTTGCGGTAATGAAGGAAAGAACTTGAGGATCTGGAATGAGTGCACGTAACAAGTGTGGATCGTGAGTTATGCTTTTGATGATGGGAGTTTCATATAGTTTATATAGAGAGGTATGTCATGTTGCGGTAATGTGGAAAAGTTGAAGTTTTGGGTTAAGATAAAGATTTTGAGGTATAGGTTAGGTGGTGTGACGAGTGAATTGAAGTATGAGAATTGTTTAAGTAAGAGAGCCTTGGATACATGCATGGCGAGTGTTTAGAGTATAGGTGGTTATCTATGACATGTGATGATGATGAGAATAATGAGAAGATATAACTAAGGATATAGTATTAGTAGGTTACGAGGACGTAACATTTATCTTAAGAGGGGTAGGATGCGATAAAAGAGATTTTGATGGTTGTTCATATGGTAGTATATTAGGAAGTAGAGTGTTGGTGTAGCATAAGATATGGATTTGTATATGTTGTGGTTGATAGTGTTAAAAGGTCACGGACGTGCTTGTAGTAGTTTGATGTTAGGAATGCGAGAATACTTCGATAGTGTTGACAGTTGGATGATGAGATTATGAGTGTGAGTAAACTTCGAGGACGAAGTTCATTTTAAGGGTGGTAGAATGTAACATTCCGTTTAATGTCTATGAGTGTCTTGATTTTGGATTTGATAGTGGATGATATTATGGAGCTAGCAGCGTTAGAGGATGGTAGTTGGTTATGTATGGAGTTGGTGTCGTGAGAGATATATATGTGGTGGATACGATATCGTGAGTCATGTTAGGGAAGTAAACATAGTTGGTGGAGTGGGTGTTAAAAGTTCATGTTTTATGTTTGGTCGAGTTCTTGAGTTCTTAGTTATGTTGTTGTGTCTTGGTCAAGTTAGTATGGTTGTTTTATGTATGGGTTGAACTTCGGGGACGAAGTTCTTTTTAAGGAGGGAAGACTGTAATACTCCGTATTTATAAGTCTTTAGGTACTCTATCGAGTAGGCCTTACTCTGTCGAGTAAGGGTGAGTTGCGTTTTAAAATAGTTTCTGACCTGTTGGGTACTCGATCGAGTAGCTGGGGTACTCGATCGAGTAGGGGGTACTCGATCGAGTAGCCGGTTTTTCTGAGGATGTTTTGTCGGGTTTTGTTAAATGATGCGAGATAAGTATAAAAGGTTGTCCGTCACTTTTCTTAGTTTCTTTTATATGTTCTAAAACCTAAGTGAGGAGAAAAAGGAGTTACGTAGTTTGTCTGTCATCGCATCGTTAGCAAATCCCGGAGCTAAAGGTGTCGGATTTCATTGTCCTTTGCATCATAGTGTTCCTTGCGTCAAGGGTAAGTCCTACATACCAATTTTATAGCGTTTGGTTGACTTTGTTTAAACCCTAATTTTGGGATTGGGGGTTTTTTATGATTTGTTGTGTTGGTAGTGATTATGTGATTATGTGTATAGGAGAAGGGTTCGTAGAGGAAAGGTTTTGAGACAGCTGCTAGATCGTCTGATGTTTGTGTTGCATTCCAGGTAGGATTTCCTACTCAGTATTAGTCCCATAATGGGATATTGGTGATGTGCTGTCTTTGGTTGTTTGATATGATGATTATACTGTGTTTGTGGTTGTGATTGTTGTTGATGGTTCTCGAGATGCGTTCTCGGCTGAGTGGGGTCACTTGCGGGAGTGACCTCACGCCCTAGTTTCGCCCTCCGTGGAACCCGCCACGGAAGGGGATGTGCACATTAATGGACAGGGTTATCGCTCGGTATGATGAGCGGGGCTTAGGTGGGAACGGCCTGCGGTCCCCCCTGTGGTCGGGTCCAAAGTGGATGTCGGTGATTGAGATGATGGGAGTTGGTTGGTTGTGTATGTGTGACAGTTAAGCTGTCTGTTTATCTTATTGTGACATGTATATTAATTGTGTGACTAGTACCGACCCCGTTTAAATGTTTTAAAAACTGTGGTGATCCATTCGGGGGTGGTGAGCGATTGATTTAAGTGTATATCTTGGATACGCGTGGGATCTAGCTGGGGATGGAGTCATCACATATCAGAGTCTTTAGTCTTCCGCTGTGTTTGTTAGGACAGTTCCTTTCAGTTGGTTTATAGTTTGAGAACAGTTGTATTTTGCTTACAGTTGGTTTTGTTATGTAATCGCTAAAACTTATTTAATAAAGTATGTTTCTTCATTGTCTTATGATTATCATGCCTCGGGTAACCGAGATGGTAGCATCCTTATACCTGAGTGGTCCTGGTAAGGCACTTGGAGTATGGGGTTGTTACAAATGGTATCAGAGCGACGATCCTGAAACCTGTAACCAATGAATCTAATGAATCTAGGGAGTCAATTAAAATGAACCCGGGGTAAAGGTTGTAGGAGCTAATGCAAAGACTTGGGAGACGTCCTAAAGTCGCGAACTCGCCCTACAATTTTGAACCGGTCACCATGGGATATGTGTCGGGATCGTTATGTGCTTATTGTGTGCTGTGTGTATCTATGTAGTAGTATGTTGTATGAATTGATGGATGAAAGATGATAATGACGTGAATTGTATGTTGGTTGATTGTAAAGCATGAAAGTATAATTATTGATACATGTAATTTGACATGTTATAATTATGAAAGGAAAAGTGTTTTGTCTATATATATATATATATATATATATATATATATATATATATATATATATATATATATATATATATATATATATATATAAAAAAAAGTCGATGTGTAAGTATGCATGTTGTTGTTGTCGTGTTGAGTAAAAGTACAGAAGGTTGGGAGTGTGAATTGAACATGTGCTGGGTGAATATGTTGAACGAATATGGTGGATAAATATGTGGTATGATGGATGAATTAGTGGAAAAAGATGAATCATCGTGGTATGGTAACATGGTTCCGATTAAGCATGTTATATAATGAAAGTTATTTTATAATGTTGTTATGCTAGTAACATGTGAATAGGGGACTTGATGTCATGTATTTGTGATTTTGTTTACGGAAAAGTGATAGAATAAAAACATGTGGGTAAGTCATAATTGGCAAGTTAGATAAATTATGTGCATGATGAATGTTGTTGCTTGGCTTTTGAAAATAGTAACATATGATTATGAATACTGGTTTTATGAGTTTTGGATTGGTTTTGTTTGCTTGGTTGTTGTTTAAGCTATTCGGAAGTAAAAATCAAATAGTTATGTCGTCGATTAGCAAAGTTGTCTTTAAACTGTTATAACTTGAGATGCGTAAATGATTTTGATGTGATTCCAATTGGAGGTGATAGCTTGTCCTTTTACGATTCTAGCGATAGGTCACACGCCCAAAACGACCAAGAAATGAGTGAGTTATGGCTGTTTTACGAAAACTGGACAGTGCTGAGAAATGCGTAGGTACTCGATCGAGTAGCCTTGGTACTCGATCGAGTAGGGGGGTACTCGATCGAGTACGTCAGTTACTCGATCGAGTGTCCCTGGTAACTTGTTTTACGTGCTTCTGATCTTCACCTACTCGATCGAGTAAGTCCCTTACTCGATCGAGTGGCCTGTACTCGATCTAGTGACCCCTATTTTGGGTCATATGCCTATCTTTTGACTTCGTTGCATATTATGTTTAATTCAAAGGCGTTATATTGCTTCTTTATGCATTGTTTTACATGTATGTTGGTCTTGACGCGTAAGTTACCCAATTTTGTGGTATAAAGAGTGGCACCTATGATGAGTATGAGTTCGGTGGGGAGGACATGATTTATATGTGTTGGGATTGGTAAGACTTAATTGAGGCATAGAGCATGTTGTGTGAGACGAGATGAGTGACATGATTGTATGTTGAGTAATGAAAATGTAAGTGAATGTGGGCAAGGCATGATGTAAGTTTAAGGAACGTGAGAATGAAAAGAGTGAAAGAAAGGATGTGGATAGTAGCAACCTGAGATGTATAATAAATTATGGAGGGAGATGGCTAGAAATAGTGTTGAGTAAGAACATATGTAATGAAAGGTCGTTTGGAAATAGTGGTATATAGCGAACTTAATGGGACATGTCGCGACGTGGATTTGCGGTAGTGATCGAGTTGGAAATTTGTGTTATCGAGAGACGAAACTCGTGTGTGATTTCCTTGGGTAATTAACGGTATTAAATGAATTCTGATTTCTAGAGATGTAAAAAGGGAGATACAATTGTTTGAACATTAAACGTTGATTCTATGGATAGATTAGTGGCAAGTGTGAGTGATAGCATAATAAGAGAAGATCCATGGTAAGAAAGAGTGAGATGATGTCGGTAGAAAATAATGGAATTTGAGTTTTGGAGCAACGAAGGGGTAACTGGATTTCTAAAGAGTTAGCTAGAAGGAATAAGGAGTTGAACTATTAATTGGTATTATTGAGTGTAAAGAGAAAAGAAGGATAAAAGTAAGCTGAGGAAAATATTCACCGGAGTTATGTGATATAAAGGTAAGGAATCATTGAAATGTGTGATAGCGTCACGAGGATGTTAGCTAAAGGTTATATAGGAGTTTCAGGACAACATGATTGATAATGAGTTTCGAGGAATTAAGGGAGCAAGAAGTTGGTGGAGTATTGGCACGATACGAGGTATTTGGTGGAGAGTTGGATGACAACACAAATAAGATAGTATTGGGAATAATGTTGAGGTAATTTTTGTGGATGGGTTTGATGTTCGTTATTTGGAATGATAACCTAAGATAGGAGAAAAACCGTGTTATTTTGATATGAGTATAAGAGGTTTGATATACGAGCAGTGGTGGTATTGTGGTGTTGTCACTAGTGGTTAAGAGTGATGGTATATTAGAAAGGTAGCAATTCTAAAGAGGTTGATTTGGTAGGGACCTGATTGTTGTGTATGATTGTGAGAGGGTATAAGATGTGGTTAGATGAGGCGGATGCTAATAGTTAAGTAGTAAAGGTATGGTTATATTTGGCAGGAAGTGATGGTTGTGCGAATGGGGGGAATATGTTATGAGAGGCATATGAGTTAAACTCGGGCGACAGGTAACCTTTATCGAGTGGTAACTTACGTGGTCAGGATTGACTAGTTGGTTGTGATTACGGGTCTATGATATGTGTAAATGTTTGTGTGAGGTTCTGACCTCACAAGAAGTGGTATGGTGTGATAATTTTAAAGTTGTTTTATGAATGTTCTGTAACATATATGTTGGACACGGTAATTTAATTGAATGATATCCAAAAAGGTAATAATTTGATTAATTTGACATGACCGGCTAGTTATAATTTTATGTGTATTAATAACACATATGTATTCCGTGAAATGGTAGAGATGATGTTCATGAGATGCTTATCTGTTTATTCATATAATATGTTGCGTTGTGATTGAGTAAAGTGGATTTGAGTAAGTTTTCTTGTCCGAAAGGTTTTTTCCGAGTCAGTATATATGGAATTGTATGTAGTTGTGATGTCTATCGATGTGGCTGTGGTGCCTCGGGTGGTGCTCCGGGCACGATATTTAGTGTTGTGATGCGGGTATTTTCGCACTACGGTGTGGCTGTTGGTGGCGGTGTTGTGATGCCGTCACCGGTTGTGGTGGAGTAGGCGGGATGATTATGATACGAGTTTTTGAAAGTGCATACCAGTTATACATAGATTGTTGTTTTGTTTCTTTGTTGTTCTTTGTGAGTTTTGGTTGAACATGTAGATAGTTGTCTTGCTTATTGATGTTTTCTTTACCAGGTTAAGTTAAGAATGAGGTAGAGTATGATATGAAATAGAGTTGAATATGTTTTCGTTGTTGTCATGGCATAGTGATGTTCTATTGATGGGACACGGTTGTGAGAGGTTGTTACAGTAATTTTGATCTTGTTCTAGATAAGGCTTTAGTAGACACGGTAATGGAAAATGATTCGTGGAACATGTGGTGTAATGATCTGAAAGCGGCAGGTAGTTCATAATCTTTTGTTGGGACAGTGAGTGTAGGGTGTTGGGGGAATTAGTGTCATATTAAGTTATGTATGAGTTTTGCGGTAATGAAGGAAAGAACTTGAGGATCTGGAATGAGTGCACGTAACAAGTGTGGATCGTGAGTTATGCTTTTGATGATGGGAGTTTCATATAGTTTATATAGAGAGGTATGTCATGTTGCGGTAATGTGGAAAAGTTGAAGTTTTGGGTTAAGATAAAGATTTTGAGGTATAGGTTAGGTGGTGTGACGAGTGAATTGAAGTATGAGAATTGTTTAAGTAAGAGAGCCTTGGATACATGCATGGCGAGTGTTTAGAGTATAGGTGGTTATCTATGACATGTGATGATGATGAGAATAATGAGAAGATATAACTAAGGATATAGTATTAGTAGGTTACGAGGACGTAACATTTATCTTAAGAGGGGTAGGATGCGATAAAAGAGATTTTGATGGTTGTTCATATGGTAGTATATTAGGAAGTAGAGTGTTGGTGTAGCATAAGATATGGATTTGTATATGTTGTGGTTGATAGTGTTAAAAGGTCACGGACGTGCTTGTAGTAGTTTGATGTTAGGAATGCGAGAATACTTCGATAGTGTTGACAGTTGGATGATGAGATTATGAGTGTGAGTAAACTTCGAGGACGAAGTTCATTTTAAGGGTGGTAGAATGTAACATTCCGTTTAATGTCTATGAGTGTCTTGATTTTGGATTTGATAGTGGATGATATTATGGAGCTAGCAGCGTTAGAGGATGGTAGTTGGTTATGTATGGAGTTGGTGTCGTGAGAGATATATATGTGGTGGATACGATATCGTGAGTCATGTTAGGGAAGTAAACATAGTTGGTGGAGTGGGTGTTAAAAGTTCATGTTTTATGTTTGGTCGAGTTCTTGAGTTCTTAGTTATGTTGTTGTGTCTTGGTCAAGTTAGTATGGTTGTTTTATGTATGGGTTGAACTTCGGGGACGAAGTTCTTTTTAAGGAGGGAAGACTGTAATACTCCGTATTTATAAGTCTTTAGGTACTCTATCGAGTAGGCCTTACTCTGTCGAGTAAGGGTGAGTTGCGTTTTAAAATAGTTTCTGACCTGTTGGGTACTCGATCGAGTAGCTGGGGTACTCGATCGAGTAGGGGGGTACTCGATCGAGTAGCCGGTTTTACGGGGATGTTTTGTCGGGTTTTGTTAAATGATGCGAGATAAGTATAAAAGGTTGTCCGTCACTTTTCTTAGTTTCTTTTATATGTTCTAAAACCTAAGTGAGGAGAAAAAGGAGTTACGTAGTTTGTCTGTCATCGCATCGTTAGCAAATCCCGGAGCTAAAGGTGTCGGATTTCATTGTCCTTTGCATCATAGTGTTCCTTGCGTCAAGGGTAAGTCCTACATACCAATTTTATAGCGTTTGGTTGACTTTGTTTAAACCCTAATTTTGGGATGGGGTTTTTTATGATTTGTTGTGTTGGTAGTGATTATGTGATTATGTGTATAGGAGAAGGGTTCGTAGAGGAAAGGTTTTGAGACAATTTGCTAGATCGTCGATGTTTGTGTTGCATTCGGTAGGATTTCCTACTCGTATTAGTCCCATAATGGGATATTGGTGATGTCTTTGTCTTTGGTTGTTTGATATGATGATTATCTTGTGTTTGTGGTTGTGATTGTTGTTGATGGTTCTCGAGATGCGTTCTCTACCGAGTGGGGTCACTTGCGGGAGTGACCTCACGCCCTAGTTTCGCCCTCCGTGGAACCCGCCACGGAAGGGGATGTGCACATTAATGGACAGGGTTATCGCTCGGTATGATGAGCGGGGCTTAGGTGGGAACATTGCGGTCCCCCCATCGCGGTGGTCGGTGGAGGGATCACCGATGATTGAGATGATGGGAGTTGGTTGGTT
This sequence comes from Silene latifolia, assembly GCF_048544455.1. Classification (NCBI taxonomy): domain Eukaryota; kingdom Viridiplantae; phylum Streptophyta; class Magnoliopsida; order Caryophyllales; family Caryophyllaceae; genus Silene; species Silene latifolia. The sequence continues at coordinate 33,003,879 of NC_133530.1, read as the reverse complement.
GTGTATGTGGACATGATTAAGCTGTCTGTTTATCTTATTGTGACATGTATATTAATTGTGTGACTAGTACCGACCCCGTTTAAATGATTTAAAATCGTGGTGATCCATTCGGGGGTGGTGAGCGAGTTGCTTGCAAGGTGTATATCTTGGATACGCGTGGGATCTAGTGGGGATGGAGTCATCACATATCGTAGTCTTTAGTCTTCCATTTGTGTTTGTTAGGACAGTTCCTTTCGGTTGGTTTATAGTTTGAGAACAGTTGTATTTTGCTTACAATTGGTTTTGTTATGTAATCGCTAAAACTTATTTAATAAAGTATGTTTCTTCATTGTCTTATGATTATCATGCCTCAGGTAACCGAGATGGTAGCATCCTTATACCTGAGTGGTCCTGGTAAGGCACTTGGAGTATGGGGTTGTTACAAATGGTATCGAGCGACGATCCGAAACCCGTAACCAATGAATCTAATGAATCTAGGGAGTCAATTAAAATGAACCCGGGGTAAAGGTTGTAGGAGCTAATGCAAAGACTTGGGAGACGTCCTAAAGTCGCGAACTCGCCCTACAATTTTGAACCGGTCACCATGGGATATGTGTCGGGATCGTTATGTGCTTATTGTGTCTTTGTGTGTATCTATGTAGTAGTATGTTGTATGAATTGATGGATGAAAGATGATAATGACGTGAATTGTATGTTGGTTGATTGTAAAGCATGAAAGTATAATTATTGATACATGTAATTTGACATGTTATAATTATGAAAGGAAAAGTGTTTTGTCTATATATATATATATATATATATATATATATATATATATATATATATATATATATAAAGTCGATGTGTAAGTATGCATGTTGTTGTTGTCGTGTTGAGTAAAAGTACAGAAGGTTGGGAGTGTGAATTGAACATGTGCTGGGTGAATATGTTGAACGAATATGGTGGATAAATATGTGGTATGATGGATGAATTAGTGGAAAAAGATGAATCATCGTGGTATGGTAACATGGTTCCGATTAAGCATGTTATATAATGAAAGTTATTTTATAATGTTGTTATGCTAGTAACATGTGAATAGGGGACTTGATGTCATGTATTTGTGATTTTGTTTACGGAAAAGTGATAGAATAAAAACATGTGGGTAAGTCATAATTGGCAAGTTAGATAAATTATGTGCATGATGAATGTTGTTGCTTGGCTTTTGAAAATAGTAACATATGATTATGAATACTGGTTTTCTGAGTTTTGGATTGGTTTTGTTTGCTTGGTTGTTGTTTAAGCTATTCGGAAGTAAAAATCAAATAGTTATGTCGTCTGATTACAGCAAAGTTGTCTTTAAACTGTTATAACTTGAGATGCGTAAATGATTTTGATGTGATTCCAATTGGAGGTGATAGCTTGTCCTTTTACGATTCTAGCGATAGGTCACACGCCCAAAACGACCAAGAAATGAGTGAGTTATGGCTGTTTTACGAAAACTGGACAGTGCTGAGAAATGCGTAGGTACTCGATCGAGTAGCCTTAGTACTCGATCGAGTAGGGGGGTACTCGATCGAGTACGTCAGTTACTCGATCGAGTGTCCCTGGTAACTTGTTTTACGTGCTTCTGATCTTCACCTACTCGATCGAGTAAGTCCCTTACTCGATCGAGTGGCCTGTACTCGATCTAGTGACCCCTATTTTGGGTCATATGCCTATCTTTTGACTTCGTTGCATATTATGTTTAATTCAAAGGCGTTATATTGCTTCTTTATGCATTGTTTTACATGTATGTTGGTCTTGACGCGTAAGTTACCCAATTTTGTGGTATAAAGAGTGGCACCTATGATGAGTATGAGTTCGGTGGGGAGGACATGATTTATATGTGTTGGGATTGGTAAGACTTAATTGAGGCATAGAGCATGTTGTGTGAGACGAGATGAGTGACATGATTGTATGTTGAGTAATGAAAATGTAAGTGAATGTGGGCAAGGCATGATGTAAGTTTAAGGAACGTGAGAATGAAAAGAGTGAAAGAAAGGATGTGGATAGTAGCAACCTGAGATGTATAATAAATTATGGAGGGAGATGGCTAGAAATAGTGTTGAGTAAGAACATATGTAATGAAAGGTCGTTTGGAAATAGTGGTATATAGCGAACTTAATGGGACATGTCGCGACGTGGATTTGCGGTAAGTAGTGACTCGAGTTGGAAATTTGTGTTATCGAGAGACGAAACTACGTGTGATTTCCTTGGGTAATTAACGGTATTAAATGAATTCTGATTTCTAGAGATGTAAAAAGGAGATGCAATTGTTTGAACATTAAACGTTGATTCTATGGATAGATTAGTGGCAAGTGTGAGTGATAGCATAATAAGAGAAGATCCATGGTAAGAAAGAGTGAGATGATGTCGGTAGAAAATAATGGAATTTGAGTTTTGGAGCAACGAAGGGGTAACTGGATTTCTAAAGAGTTAGCTAGAAGGAATAAGGAGTTGAACAATTAATTGGTATTATTGAGTGTAAAGAGAAAAGAAGGATAAAAGTAAGCTGAGGAAAATATTCACCGGAGTTATGTGATATAATGGTAAGGAATCATTGAAATGTGTGATAGCGTCACGAGGATGTTAGCTAAAGGTTATATAGGAGTTTCAGGACAACATGATTGATAATGAGTTTCGAGGAATTAAGGGAGCAAGAAGTTGGTGGAGTATTGGCATGATACGAGGTATTTGGTGGAGAGTTGGATGACAACACAAATAAGATAGTATTGGGAATAATGTTGAGGTAATTTTTGTGGATGGGTTTGATGTTCGTTATTTGGAATGATAACCTAAGATAGGAGAAAAACCGTGTTATTTTGATATGAGTATAAGAGGTTTGATATACTGGCGGTGGTGGTATTGTGGTGTTGTCACTAGTGGTTAAGAGTGATGGTATATTAGAAAGGTAGCAATTCTAAAGAGGTTGATTTGGTAGGGACCTGATTGTTGTGTATGATTGTGAGAGGGTATAAGATGTGGTTAGATGAGGCGGATGCTAATAGTTAAGTAGTAAAGGTATGGTTATATTTGGCAGGAAGTGATGGTTGTGCGAATGGGGGAATATGTTATGAGAGGCATATGAGTTAAACTCGGGCTGACAGTGTAACCTTTATCGAGTGGTAACTTACGTGGTCAGGATTGACTAGTTGGTTGTGATTACGGGTCTATGATATGTGTAAATGTTTGTGTGAGGTTCTGACCTCACAAGAAGTGGTATGGTGTGATAATTTTAAAGTTGTTTTATGAATGTTCTGTAACATATATGTTGGACACGGTAATTTAATTGAATGATATCCAAAAAGGTAATAATTTGATTAATTTGACATGACCGGCTAGTTATAATTTTATGTGTATTAATAACACATGTGTATTCCGTGAAATGGTAGAGATGATGTTCATGAGATGCTTATCTGTTTATTCATATAATATGTTGCGTTGTGATTGAGTAAAGTGGATTTGAGTAAGTTTTCTTGTCCGAAAGGTTTTTTCCGAGTCAGTATATATGGAATTGTATGTAGTTGTGATGTCTATCGATGTGGCTGTGGTGCCTCGGGTGGTGCTCCGGGCACGATATTTAGTGTTGTGATGCGGGTATTTTCGCACTACGGTGTGGCTGTTGGTGGCGGTGTTGTGATGCCGTCACCGGTTATGGTGGAGTAGGCGGGATGATTATGATACGAGTTTTCGAAAGTGCATACCAGTTATACATAGATTGTTGTTTTGTTTCTTTGTTGTTCTTTGTGAGTTTTGGTTGAACATGTAGATAGTTGTCTTGCTTATTGATGTTTTCTTTACCAAGTTAAGTTAAGAATGAGGTAGAGTATGATATGAAATAGAGTTGAATATGTTTTCGTTGTTGTCATGGCATAGTGATGTTCTATTGATGGGACACGGTTGTGAGAGGTTGTTCTGATAATTTTGATCTTGTTCTAGATAAGGCTTTAGTAGACACGGTAATGGAAAATGATTCGTGGAACATGTGGTGTAATGATCTGAAAGCGGCAGGTAGTTCATAATCTTTTGTTGGGACAGTGAGTGTAGGGTGTTGGGGGAATTAGTGTCATATTAAGTTATGTATGAGTTTTGCGGTAATGAAGGAAAGAACTTGAGGATCTGGAATGAGTGCACGTAACAAGTGTGGATCGTGAGTTATGCTTTTGATGATGGGAGTTTCATATAGTTTATATAGAGAGGTATGTCATGTTGCGGTAATGTGGAAAAGTTGAAGTTTTGGGTTAAGATAAAGATTTTGAGGTATAGGTTAGGTGGTGTGACGAGTGAATTGAAGTATGAGAATTGTTTAAGTAAGAGAGCCTTGGATACATGCATGGCGAGTGTTTAGAGTATAGGTGGTTATCTATGACATGTGATGATGATGAGAATAATGAGAAGATATAACTAAGGATATAGTATTAGTAGGTTACGAGGACGTAACATTTATCTTAAGAGGGGTAGGATGCGATAAAAGAGATTTTGATGGTTGTTCATATGGTAGTATATTAGGAAGTAGAGTGTTGGTGTAGCATAAGATATGGATTTATATATGTTGTGGTTGATAGTGTTAAAAGGTCACGGACGTGCTTGTAGTAGTTTGATGTTAGGAATGCGAGAATACTTCGATAGTGTTGTGAGTTGGATGATGAGATTATGAGTGTGAGTAAACTTCGAGGACGAAGTTCCTTTTAAGGGTGGTAGAATGTAACATTCCGTTTAATGTCTATGAGTGTCTTGATTTTGGATTTGATAGTGGATGATATTATGGAGCTAGCAGCGTTAGAGGATGGTAGTTGGTTATGTATGGAGTTGGTGTCGTGAGAGATATATATGTGGTGGATACGATATCGTGAGTCATGTTAGGGAAGTAAACATAGTTGGTGGAGTGGGTGTTAAAAGTTCATGTTTTATGTTTGGTCGAGTTCTTGAGTTCTTAGTTATGTTGTTGTGTCTTGGTCAAGTTAGTATGGTTGTTTTATGTATGGGTTGAACTTCGGGGACGAAGTTCTTTTTAAGGAGGGAAGACTGTAATACTCCGTATTTATAAGTCTTTAGGTACTCTATCGAGTAGGCCTTACTCTGTCGAGTAAGGGTGAGTTGCGTTTTAAAATAGTTTCTGACCTGTTGGGTACTCGATCGAGTAGCTGGGGTACTCGATCGAGTAGGGGGGTACTCGATCGAGTAGCCGGTTTACGGGGATGTTTTGTCGGGTTTTGTTAAATGATGCGAGATAAGTATAAAAGGTTGTCCGTCACTTTTCTTAGTTTCTTTTATATGTTCTAAAACCTAAGTGAGGAGAAAAAGGAGTTACGTAGTTTGTCTGTCATCGCATCGTTAGCAAATCCCGGAGCTAAAGGTGTCGGATTTCATTGTCCTTTGCATCATAGTGTTCCTTGCGTCAAGGGTAAGTCCTACATACCAATTTTATAGCGTTTGGTTGACTTTGTTTAAACCCTAATTTTGGGATTGGGGGTTTTTTATGATTTGTTGTGTTGGTAGTGATTATGTGATTATGTGTATAGGAGAAGGGTTCGTAGAGGAAAGGTTTTGAGACAGCTGCTAGATCGTCTGATGTTTGTGTTGCATTCCAGGTAGGATTTCCTACTCAGTATTAGTCCCATAATGGGATATTGGTGATGTGCTGTCTTTGGTTGTTTGATATGATGATTATACTGTGTTTGTGGTTGTGATTGTTGTTGATGGTTCTCGAGATGCGTTCTCGGCTGAGTGGGGTCACTTGCGGGAGTGACCTCACGCCCTAGTTTCGCCCTCCGTGGAACCCGCCACGGAAGGGGATGTGCACATTAATGGACAGGGTTATCGCTCGGTATGATGAGCGGGGCTTAGGTGGGAACGGCTGCGGTCCCCCACTGGCAGGGCTGGTCCAGTGGACAGTCAGTGATTGAGATGATGGGAGTTGGTTGGTTGTGTATGTGTGACAGTTAAGCTGTCTGTTTATCTTATTGTGACATGTATATTAATTGTGTGACTAGTACCGACCCCGTTTAAATGTTTTAAAAACTGTGGTGATCCATTCGGGGTGGTGAGCGTTGATTTCAGCGGTATATCTTGGATACGCGTGGGATCTAGGGGGATGGAGTCATCACATATCGTAGTCTTTAGTCTTCCATTTGTGTTTGTTAGGACAGTTCCTTTCAGTTGGTTTATAGTTTGAGAACAGTTGTATTTTGCTTACAGTTGGTTTTGTTATGTAATCGCTAAAACTTATTTAATAAAGTATGTTTCTTCATTGTCTTATGATTATCATGCCTCGGGTAACCGAGATGGTAGCATCCTTATACCTGAGTGGTCCTGGTAAGGCACTTGGAGTATGGGGGTGTTACAGACCCCCTAGGTCATACCTATAGGGTAACACTCTTAATTGATTATTTAATTAATCGTATAATGTTACGAGTTAATTAAATTACTTGAAAATTGACGGACGATTTTGGAAGTAAAATTTACGTATCATATTGAAATGTGATTAAATAAGATACGGTCTGAGTAATTGAATTGTATCATTACTCGGATGAAATTATTGTTTACAGAAACAATTAAATTTGAATGAATTATTATAAATACGATTTATAATTGGTAAAATATTTTGGCACAAGTAATTATGAAATTACTAAGTCGATTTTTGTATGTGACGTATTTTTATTAATACGTTGTTTTTAATATGTTAAAAATACATAACAAATTTATGTGACATGTGACATGTGACATATTGACAATTGACAAAAATAATATGGAATCCATATTAACTAAAGTGCCGAAAATGGAGGAGTATTAGGCTTAATATTGTGTTTATATTATAAGTGGTAAACATAATGATTAAAAGCAAGAGTAGCCATGCAACCCTATTAACCTTGTGAAGACAAATGTGGGCATGCATTGGCTCCCCAAAAACACCTCCTCCCACCCGGTTTTCCAAGAAAGAAAGGCAAAGGTTTTGTCTTATATTTTTCATATACACTACTTTGATTTTAGTTAGTGTATTATTCATTCAACCATTATCCAAAATTAAGATTTCTAGAGAGATAAAAAGCTCTCTTATTCTTCTCCATAATACCGAAATTATTAAGTGTTCATAATAATTTTGGGTCAATTTTCTAGTAGATTAATATTATACTAGTACTTATAATATTAATTTGAATTAAGAGAAAGCCTTGGGTATTAAGCTTAGGGAGAGATCCTATACTTGGATCTTGGTTCTTCCATAAGGGAAAGCTCAAGAACAAGAGAGAAAGGTGATCTCTCTTGTGCCCATAAAACCGAAATCACCAATGTAAGAACATGATTTCTCCTCTATTTTATTATTTGTTTGCATGCATAAAATCCGTATTTAATTTTATGACAAATTAATTTTAACATATATGAGTATGTTAGTATGTATAAAGATCTACATTTCCTTCAATCGGTATCAAGAGCCACGGTTGTTTGCATGCAAATCGGTTAAAAGTTTTTCCGAGTTATAAGAATAACAAATAAAACTTGTAAAATTTGTGTTATTGTGATATATCACGAAATTAATTCATGCATGTTAATATTTCTGGTCCTAAAATGTTTTAGGATATTTTGGTTAATTTTACGGATTTTTATTGTTCATATTTTACAATAATGGCATTTAAATATGATTTTATGAGTAAAAATGTCATTTTTGGTCTAAAATTAGCTATACTTCGAATTTTCCATTGATTTTTGGATATGTTGTCACATATATTATTTTGAGATAACCTGTAAATTTTCATAATTTTTGGACTTGTTATGCTCGAAAAATGAATTTTTCATTATTAAATTCGGATTTAGGTGAAAAATAGGTTAATATGAGTTAAATTTCGAATCTGGTCATAGAAAATTAATATGTTGTCACATGCAATTTTACAAGATGTGTTTAAAATAATTGGCTATAAAGAAGTCTTTTTGCATGATTTATGGATTTTTGAAGAAAAATAGCATAAATAGTGACATTATTAGTGGAAAATTAATAAAACATAATCTATGACTTAGGAAAAACGTCTAATGTTGAATTTTATTATCTTTTTCAGATCTAAAATTGAAAAGTTAATGAACATAATTTTTCCATGTTTTTATGATTATTTTATTAGAAACCGATAAACCGCAACATTGTTTTTCCGGGAAAAATTTCGAAATTTTTAACCTAAGATTTTGAACATTATGAGTGTCATGGTAATTTTCTAGAATGTTCATAAGTTTAAATTTCAAATTTTGAATTTATTTGAAATTTTGTGATTTATTTGAAGTTTATAGCTTATTTTGTAATTTTTGGTCCATTTATGAACAATTTTATAAAATATGGGTTAATTATGGTCAAATTATTAGTGAAGACTAAATTTTGAGTCCTAAGAGGTTAGGGTAATTAACTTATGCATAAATATGAGTTTATGTATTTTTGTGATTATAAAATGTTGAAATCACGCAAATCCGTAAAAACCGAGTAATATACGATATTGGCTAATTAAAGGCGATTTAGCATAAAATTGAACATGTTCATATATATTATAATGCTGCATTTTTCCTTTATGATTGTCATAATTTTAATTTATGTAATTTTGAATTATGTAATTTTACTTAGTATGGCCTTAGATTTTAATTGGTATTTCCCGAAATGTATGGGAATATCGATTCGGTTGTAATTTTTATTGTGATCTCGTATCACCGTTTTGTAATTTAATAGATTTATTTTATTTTAGTTACAAATGTATAATAGGAATTTATGTAATTTTATTCATTCCGGAGTTCCCAAAGACGGATTTCTTCAAGAATGGCGATACATAAAGACGGTGTTACCTCGAGATGCGTGCCACAACCGAAGTTCAAGGGACCAATGGAGTTGGTTTCCGAATATGTAATAGTTAAATAGTTTTTCTATTTTAGGAAAGGCCATACTAGGATTTATTTATCTTTATGCTTGCATTTTATTTTATGTCACATGCATCGCTAAATCGCCATAACTAAAACATGCATCCTTATTTTATCGAGTTTATCGACCGTGTCAATTCGAATTATCGTAGTACACCGCTTTAGTTCACTTAAAACATGATAGATAATAAATTGACATGATCTCTCGCTAAAACAAACAATTGAGACATAGCCTTACCAAATAGTAGAAACCATGAAAACCTATTTCGCGAGGGAGTGCACTCGGCCCTACCGGGGTACAAACCTTGTTACGTAGGGGAAGTGGGTGATGAGTGTTAATCCACCGAGTTCATGTTAATGAGGGTTTCATCGGCCATACCGTGCCCAAGTTGATGTGGATTTGGATCATGGACACATTTATTCGAAATTTGGATTGAGCTCAATGGAAGTATTCGCGACCGTAGTTGCATGTGTTCCGGGCTATAGATAATTATTAGAGTAATTTTATCGACCAAGAGTTCTAAAAGTAGAATCGATTAAAACGTTAATCCACCGAGTTATATTGATAAAGGTTTCATCGGCCATACCGTGCCTAAGTCGATATGAATTTTGGTCTTGGAATCATTTATCTAGTTGGGTAGAGGTCACTAGAAAAATGCATAAAACTTGTTTAAATCATACATTTTTACAAGTATTATTATTAAAACGATAATTGTTTTACTCCTTATATTTTGTTTTGTAGACCACTTCTTTTTCATAACAAATGGCAACACCAACACCAACTCCTAATGCTAGTTCATCATGGCTCTGATCCTTTATGGATCGATGTAAACTTGAAAAGAATGGGTCAAATTTCTCCGATTGGGATGCCCAACTCAAATTAGCCGCCGAAGGTGACGACAAGCTTCGTTACCTTACCGAGGCCTCTCCACCCGAACCCTCCACTAGGTCCACCGCAGCCACTAGGGAAGCATATGAGGCTTACCAAAAGGAGTCCGCCGCAATGAAAAATGTCTTGATATTTGCGATGGAGGCGGACCTCCAAAGGAGAGCCTTTAAAATGGGCAATGCTAATGAGATTTACTCCAAACTTGTGACCATGTTTTCACAAACTCCGCGGATCGTCCAATATGAGGCGGCCGCGGCATTCTTTGATCTCGACTTCAAAGAGGGCCAAAAGGTTAGCCCTCATGTGCTCAAACTATTGGAGCTTGTCGAGACCTTGAAAATTCAAAAGGTTGAAATCCCCAAAGAACTCATCGTAGATAGGATTCTACACTCCTTGTCCAAAGTCAAGGCATATGTGCAATTCCGGGTGAATTTCAATATGCAAGACAAGGATGTGTCTCTTGAGGAGTTGCACAAGTTACTTGTGCAAGCCGAGAGGGACATGGGGTTAAATGTGAACCCTCCCAAAGATGTGCTTAACATAAGCACTAAGAGTAAGGGGAAGTTCAAGAAGAATGGGAGAAAGGGCAAGAAGCTAGCTCCCACATTCACCAAAGCTAAGCCTAATGAAGCTAGCACCTCAAAAGTCAAGAAGGGTCCTCTTGACAAATGCCATTATTGTAATGGCATGGGACATTGGAAAAGAAATTGTTCCAAATACCTTGGTGATATCAAAGCTGGAAAGATCACTCCAGTAAGTAAATGACTATCCTTCTTTTATGTTTCTAATTCAACTATGGTATTATGATGCAAAGTTGTGATAATGTATCTCCCTTTTTATTGTAAATAGGGCCTCCACCAAGCAAAGACAAGGGAAAGGAAAAGCAAGCATAAGAAACCATCAAGAAGCTAGGGATAGCTTTTATGGAGCTTTGCTTTTCATTGTCTTACTTTAATTTATGTTTTGAATCTTTAGAACTTTAAGTTTCCGTGTTCGACATGGAAAGGTATTTTGGATAATGGTTTGTATTTTGGATGATAGTGACTTGGTTTGCAACCCAAGTCACCCGTTTTATCATTTATCCTTTTATGTTCTAAAATTCATCTTTAAATGCTTGCTCTTAGAAACATAAGATCTTTCACTTAAAGTGATCTAATAGACAAATATAATGACGGGTTTCATTATATGTCCACATGCTTAAGGCTTGTGTATGATCATTTATAAAGTAATTTTGAGTCTATGAACTCTCTTAAAGGTATGTCAATCACCAAGTACACATATGAAATCAATAACTATTAGTCTATCTATGAGATAGCTCTCCTTATACTTCAACATCATTAATTTGTGTCTCATATGCTATCTTTGAATCTATAGGGTATTTATTCTAAAGATAGAGTGGGAGAAAAATGAGGACACAACACACAAGGCAAGATAAAATTGTGTACTTGTGTAAATAAAGATCTACGCAAGAGAGAATGATTTGAATGAAGGTATAACTATTTACATAGTATACCGAATAGATGAGATCTATGGTCTCAAGTTAGTTCTATATGACTAAAGAGACCAAGTGAAGTAATCATAAGAGTATATTCTCAAGATAACTACATGAGGAGACCAAAAGAAAGTTTTGGAAGAAAAATGACTAATGTAAAGTCTTAACAAGTTTTTGACTAAGTTTATGAAATATTTGACCAATAGTTTCAACCTATTGATTTACTTAAGAGCCTAAATGAATCATAGTAACATACTAGTTATGATCGAGTTGCAAAGATTGATATACCGATATCTTCAATGGCCAAAGTTTTAACCACGCAAATGTCATTGCTTAACCTCCCTATGAAATGGTTAAACCTCCTTCCAAAAGGGTATTTGTGAAGGACGTATTCTAGATATTGTTTATATTTGAATAATGACATTACTACACATCATTATGACATGAGTGTGTTGGAGATTTAAAATCTCTTTCCGTAAGGTTAAGATGAGACCACTTCAAAATAGGTATTTTGAAATGGTCTGATGGGAACATATATGGTTTTATCCTAATAACTTGGCAATGCAATTTATATTTCAATTCTTAATAAAAGTTTCGATTGAGAAGTCAATTTCGAAATATGTAGAATTGAGTGGGAGTTAGGAAATTCTCATGTGAAGACATGGAATTTAGTGGGAGCTATCATCCTTTGAATATTTACGACTCATCACTCATTAAAGAATGACGAGCTAATACCTTCTTTCATAAAGAAGCTTTTGAGTTTTCAATTATGGATGAAAATGGACTATGGTGAATCCAATTACATCAAGGGATTTTGGATTAGTATTAAGAGATACACATCGTATCAACATTCACATAGGTTTTTCATGTAGATGAAAATGGAATTGCCATTAGCAGTCATGGTCGTTCATTGAACCTATGAACGGTTGATCTCATGATTATTAGTAACTAATGTTTCCGCCATTAGAATAATCATGTATATGTCCAATTATGAATCATATGCATAAGAGCATGATGATTGATTGGTAAGCCATAATAGAAACGTCATGAATTCTCAAGTAGAATCCGATGAGCGATTTCAGTGTTTGACGGAATGCTCTATTATGTGTCAAGAGGTTGCACATATTATAGAAAATCCGAGCACATATAAGGATTTATGAGAATCCCAAATCTTTCAAGCGTAGAAAGAGAAATGAGAAGTTTTGGAAAGATGCTTGGTTGAATAAGAGGTTATTCAAGATAATCTTTCCTAGTTAAGCTAGGACTTGTGAGAAGTGCTAAGCTAATAATCTTGACAAATTGTTACAAGATTCTACAAAACATATACCTAGTACATTGTGTGTGGATGGAATACTTGATCAGTACAAGTTATATTATTCATCACAAATTCGTTCGTTATGTGATAATCGATAAGAAAGTTCTTTCAAGTTAAAGAACCGAAACCAAGGTCGGGAACCTTGATGTGTACTTGGTAAGATTCATGCTATAAGAGAGAACATGAATGCAAAGGAAATTGCAAGTGTAAGAAGTTTGAACACATGGACACATGGGATGTTAAACTTCTATTGCAATCAATAAGTGTTTACACTGACGATATACATCACAAGGTTGTAATATGATATTGACTACCCGAGTGTGATGTCGACATTTGTCGTTTGAGTTATTATTAACTCACCTTGTACATTGTTATATCCAAACGGGTTGTGAAGACAATTGAACCCCGTTAAAGTGAACATGGATTAACATTGTATTTGCCCATAGTTACTTGTATGAGGTGACGTCTCGAAGTGACTAGAGTGTGATGCGATTGATGGCAAGTTCAAGTGCCATAGAGTCATGTGAGATGACTAGTCGATCACATAGGCAGACTGTTAGGAACATTTTGTCGGGCCTTATGACCGCTTATAGAGTTCTGGCAAAGTTATATAGCCTGGTCGTGGCAAGAGCTACTATAGTATTCAAATGAGTTTATTCTTTTGACTAAAGACTATTCGCCTAAGATGGCATAGTTTCAGATTAACTTTGATTTTAGTTACTACGACCTTCGTAAATGGGGTCAAATGGGCATATTTTGGGTTATGATGGCTGTGGCTAGTCGAAGGGAATGAGTGCGATAGGAATTGTCCACCCCTAGTCAGGGTTATAACAATATCTCAGGGCCACTCGAGGAGTAATGAACTGGAAATGCGTGGCCACGCTCGGAAGGTATCCAGAGTGGATAAATCCGGTCAATCAGTTATTCTCCATATCGAGGAAACCACTCTCGATATGATCACTTGCAAGTACGACCTGAAAGACACCTTGCATTGAGTGGGAGATAGTAATAGGACAAGAGAATTGGTGACGCACACTTGTCGAGGACAAGTGGGAGATTGTTGGAATATGTGTCCTCCGACAATAATGCGATCACGACTGTTGATCATGATGATCACATGTTTAAATCTCATTATAAAGAATACAATTGGGAAGTAATATTGTTATCGTCAATGGTCAACATATATCGGTAATGATTGGTGACTAGAGTTTGACATTACGTAAATCTGACGGTGGTGATCGATTGACCCCTAGGTCATACCTATAGGGTAACACTCTTAATTGATTATTTAATTAATCGTATAATGTTACGAGTTAATTAAATTACTTGAAAATTGACGGACGATTTTGGAAGTAAAATTTACGTATCATATTGAAATGTGATTAAATAAGATACGGTCTGAGTAATTGAATTGTATCATTACTCGGATGAAATTATTGTTTACAGAAACAATTAAATATGAATGAATTATTATAAATACGATTTATAATTGGTAAAATATTTTGGCACAAGTAATTATGAAATTACTAAGTCGATTTTTGTATGTGACGTATTTTTATTAATACGTTGTTTTTAATATGTTAAAAATACATAACAAATTTATGTGACATGTGACATGTGACATATTGACAATTGACAAAAATAATATGGAATCCATATTAACTAAAGTGCCGAAAATGGAGGAGCATTAGGCTTAATATTGTGTTTATATTATAAGTGGTAAACATAATGATTAAAAGCAAGAGTAGCCATGCAACCCTATTAACCTTGTGAAGACAAATGTGGGCATGCATTGGCTCCCCAAAAACACCTCCTCCCACCCGGTTTTCCAAGAAAGAAAGGCAAAGGTTTTGTCTTATTTTTTTTTATATACACTACTTTGATTTTAGTTAGTGTATTATTCATTCAACCATTATCCAAAATTAAGATTTCTAGAGAGATAAAAAGCTCTCTTATTCTTCTCCATAATACCGAAATTATTAAGTGTTCATAATAATTTTGGGTCAATTTTCTACTAGATTAATATTATACTAGTACTTATAATAGTAATTTGAATTAAGAGAAAGCCTTGGGTATTAAGCTTAAGGAGAGATCCTATACTTGGATCTTGGTTCTTCCATAAGGGAAAGCTCAAGAACAAGAGAGAAAGGTGATCTCTCTTGTGCCCATAAAACCGAAATCACCAATGTAAGAACATGATTTCTCCTCTATTTTATTATTTGTTTGCATGCATAAAATCCGTATTTAATTTTATGACAAATTGATTTTAACATATATGAGTATGTTAGTATGTATAAAGATCTACATTTCCTTCAAAATCACTACTGATTAATTTGATTTAATTATATATAGATCTGCTTTTATAATTTTCCACACATATTTTAAATTGTTTTCGTCACATTTCCATTTTTAATTTAAATTATTCCTACATCTTACAAGCAATTTCGTTAATCTTACTTTGATAGAAAAAGATTTACATAATGTAACACCCCGTATTAAACTGCTACAAATTAATTTGATTTAATTACATTTAAAACTACTTTTATAATTTCCCAATTATATTAAATTACGTTTATCTCAATTCGTTCTCAATTTAAATTTATTAACACTCATTTTTATAAACGATTTTGTTCATTTTAATTTCAATCAAAAACTTGTCTCAAATAAAAAGACGATGACAATCGTTGCCCTATTCAATAATGTTTATTCACATCACTCCAAACTTGTACATTACTCACTTTGTAGTGTATCAAACATTTGGCTATGTCAACCTTGCTTCTCTTGTTTTTCCCTGCATGTAGTTTTGTCATCTCCACTATACACTTTCACATGCCTTCTATAGTTTATATGTCTTCTATGCCTTCACATGTATCTTTTCCCCTGCTTATAGTTTTGTCACTACCTTCACCCTTCACATGTGTTCGATAACTTCTATAACTACACTATACACATCCTGCTTATATTTTTGTCAATAGCACTCCTCTTATACTACCTCCTCCATCCGTTTCATCATCACCACCATTTGCATAACTTTTATCATGATCGTTGTGCTAGCCTCACCATTCTTACTTTCGTGAGAGCTATCTAATCCGAGTCGACGCCAATTCCGTTACCAACCATCACTCACGCCTATTCATGTAACAGAAGATCGACCCGACACCAATTCGCCTTCACTACCGCTGTGGGCACCTCTCCTCCGTACTCCTACCCCTGCTCTCGTTTCCCTGTTTTTATCCTGCTTCGAAGACGAAAACCGCAGCCTCACCTCCGTTTTTACTCCTCTGTCTTTCCCCTGTTTCGGAAACAGGAACTATATCATATCACCACCAGTCCTTTCGCCTCTGGCAGCCATCAGCACGACCACCACCATCGTCGTTGAGTTGTCGTCGGTCACCGAGCACTGCCACGACCATCATTCATCACACCATCAGATTCTTAATCGTATCCCACACTTGCTCGCGCACCACTTCACCTTCCACCATCACCGGAACACCAAACCCGGGTCACCCGAGCTCTGACCATCACCTACCCGGTTGTGTGCCTCTTGTTCCTTCTTGGTTTTATACACTAGGACCGCTGACCTCCTTCGCTGTCACCTCGCGCGCCTTTACCAGCTGCCATCAGGACAACTCATGTCGTCGTCAGAACAACGCCACCGTCGTGAGTCTCCTTCTCCTCGCCCTCCTCTTTTTTTCGCTCTTTCTCTTGTTTCCGTCTTTCTGATCTGCTCTCCTCCTTGTTTTGCTCTTCGACCGCCGCTGCAGAGCCGCCGTAGAAACCACCTGATGCCGCCTTGCTTGCTGTCGTCCCTTGCCTTTGATGTCGCCACAGGTTTCGATTTGGTGACCCAAATCCCTAAATCAATTTGGGATTTTTCATTCAACTGGAGTTACGTTATACAGTAACTCATATCGCCCCTTTTTCCTTCTTTTATATGATACGGGTTTGGCCCGATTTACTAACTTGACTTTTCGTAATCCAAGGTTTGATTGACGGGATTCGGACTTGGACTTCTCCTGCTTTTATAACGGATTCAAGACGGACTTGTGACTTTATCAATAACGATTAATTTTTATTAAATCGGATTAATAAGCACATTCACTTATTTCACTAACCTCGGTAACCCGACCTTCTTCTATCCCTCCTTAATTTTACAAAACTCGATATGCTAATGTGAATGAATATGTTTAAATATGAGTTATGTAACTTGTTGACAATTAAATATTGAGTAGAAATATTAGACCGCTAAATTATTAACAATGGCATGAAATATACATATCCGCTAGTTAATTACTCAGTTAGTTGGATTTGTATGTTAAAATTTCATGATAACAAGTGATTTATCGTTGTCCTATTTTTCTCACCTAGAAACATGATTAGGAAATATAATTGAGTAATATCTTAATTGGCTATATTTATTTACTGTCGTGTGATGCATGTTCCGATATGATTACCTTATGATTTTTGCACTCACTTTATTTAGTAAGTACGCAGTCTATTGAGATGTTAACTTTTATATGAGTACAAACATTTTAGCTCTTAACTACTAGCCTAAAAGAATTATACCTTTCCTCTTTAAATACAGTTAAGGCTAGAGTTGATAAGTTTAAATTTTATTAAATATTAAAGTTTAATAACAACTCTTTTAAATGTTTGAAAATTAAAAACATTCGATAACATTTTCAAAACCAAAATGGTTTACAGGATTTAAACGTTTCTCCAAATTACAAGGAAAGTTACTTAATAAATAAGTGACTTAGTTCATATCTTTTATAAAAGTATTAAACTCCTAGTTTCTAAAAATATTTGAAATGATTTAGTAGTGCTTCCAAATGATTTACATAAAATGTTTATTAAATAACAAAATTTTATTAAAAAGAAGATTGAATAAGCTCTTTAAAAACGAAGCTTAAACTTAAGCTTACTATAGTAAAAATCTAAATACCTTCCTCAAATAACGAATTTAGAAATAATAAATTCCAAATAAAATTTGCCAAATCCTAAAGATTTCAGAAAAGATAAAGCAAGATGAATTTATGTATGTTTACGTTTCTTATTCAAAAGTCTCTAGCACTCTGGGACATGTCCCTTAAATGGGACCGTTGAGACCAGAATATCAGTAAACGGTAACCTGGTTATGCCTCTTAAATGGGACCTCTGAGCCATGGAATCTTTCCCCGGTTTACTTGGGTATGCCCTTTGAATGGGACCTCTGAGCCAAGTGTCGTTGTTTTGTCTGTATGTCGGGATGGTCCGCATATCGACGTATCATCGTCTCTATGAGACACTTGTGAGTCTTTCGTATTACATGTTGGGCGCTACCTTGGTAAGGTTTAGGGATCGACGTGACGGAAGAATGCTTAGAGAGCTTATGCTATACAAGTATGGACAGCACATCCCGAAGCCGCGTGTGGAGGGATTGTCGTTAGGATAGTAGTCGACCAACTGCCACTGAGGAGCTGCGTGTTCCAAGAAGTTGTGGAGTGGGTATATGCGCATATATTGACAGGAGCTTGATCAGCTTTACTACCTTTCAGATATCTTGGCAATTATTATTTCACGGTTGCGATCGTGTGCAGACCTTGACGGTTGCGATTGTCTTGGTGCCTCGAAGTGTATGGGACATGTCACTTAAATGGGACATCTGAGACCATCCATTAGCAGTCTGTTCTTCCCCACGATTCTGGTTATTAAACCAAGTCAATTTAGTTGTCCGGTCCTACTGAGCACTAGGGGTGAGATGTAAACCTCCTAGAATCGGTATGATTGGCGGGATTGATGTTCACATTCGTACTTAAGGTGAGATGCAAGCCGTGAGTATGCGTGTGACATTAGTAGTCACGTCCCGTGCTTATTTGTTAAGAAAACAAAAGTTTTTTTAAAAGAAATGACTACAGTTTTTACTCACATGATACATGTTAGACTTATCAATGAAATTGTTATATGGTGAATAATGTTACTGCGTGATAAAGGAAGATCAAGGTAATAATGTCACATGTTTGATGATTGGGACTTGTTGTGCTCACATGTGCTTAACTTTGTTAAGTGTTGTTGTATTACTAAAATGGCTTCTTAATATCTTTGAGTAATACTATTGTATCATTGGTATATCCAGAATGTTGTGATAAGAGAACTTATGTGATATATGCTTTACGTGATTCTTATTTATGCATTCCTTTTCCATTCGCATGCCTGCTTTTGAATGATTAAGGCGATGATAGGAGAATGGTTAGGTTACTGTCGCTCAGCGACTTTTGTTTAAATGTTTTTCAGGTACCAAGAACGAGTTAGATGGAGACACCCTTAAAAGGGCATTCTGGGTAATGAGAGGAGCTTTTAATGTTGGTTTAATTTTGTAATTAAATCTCTCGATTAAATTATTTAGTCATGTGTAAGTGATCCATGACGATCTGGATTCATTTTTATAGCAATGACTTGGGTTTATTCCGCTTTTATCCCTTAATTAAGTCATTAAAAATCCGGGTTGTTACAAGCATGACCTAGCCTGAGATGCCAAATACTTCCATTATTTTCATTAAAATTGAGCAATGCATTACATTGATTATCAGAGGTACTAAAAGCATTCAAAATGGTACACTCTGACTCCTGCAGATCTTTACTGTCAACAAAATGAGACTTAAACTTGCAAGGTGTAGAAACAGTCCAAACACTTGCACTAGGTAGAACATTGCTATTATTATTCAATAGGTAGTAGATGCCCCTTTCTTCCATGCCTAATGCTCTAATCCTCCTGGTATGAGAGTCTTGTATGACACACATGCTCATAAAATGTCACAATACATTTTTCATCTTTAATGAGTTTTTGTACTGACAAGAGATTGTGTTTGAAAGTTGGGACATAGAGCACTTTGGTCAGTGTCATACCATTTTCCAATTGAAAAATACCACAATGAGAGACTACAGAAGTAATGCCATTAGGTAGATTGATTTTTGGCTTTGAAATAAATTCTATGCAATTTTGCAGGAGTCCTAGATCAGAAATCATATGATCTGAGACTCCTGAGTCTATTATCTAGTTAAGAGAGATTTTGTTTGGACAGGTTAAAGTAGAGAGAGCCTTATCTGCAAAGTTGGCTTCCATTTTATCCTCAGTTTCAGGATAAGCCATTCCCTTTGCCTTTTGATTACTCATCAGCTGCTCAAATTGAGCAGTTGTCATGGATATGGACCCTGACACAATAGCCATCTCCTCATCTCCTCTAGCATGTGCAGCATGAGCAGCCATCTTTCCTTTGTTTGGGTGACGTTGGAACTTTCCTCTCTGCATTCCAGACCTGTATCCTCTTGATACAGCTCCAGAGTTGCCCCCTTCCTTTGGCTTGTCAGAGTTCTGAGGTGCAGGAAAGTATTGGTGCATTGGATGCCCAACAGGATACCCTGTAACTCTCCAGCAGTTGCCCAATGAGTGTCCTTTCTTTTTACACTTGTTGCAGAAGGGTACATTCTCTTCACTTCTTTGGTTAGCATAAAAAGCAGAGTTTTCAGCTTCTATTTTCATCGAGCCCTTGTAATTTTTCCTCTGAGATTCTTCCTGTTGTAGGATAGCAGCAGCTTCCTCTACACTTGGAAGGGGAGACATCATCAGGATATTGCTTCTTAATGTGGAGTAAGATGGATTAAGCCCATTGAAGAATTGAAACAACCTTCTTTCATCTTGCTCCTTGTGATGAGCATCCAACCAGGCATTGATTTCTGCTGTCATTTGACTGATGGGGAGGCAGTCATTCATGAGCTCAACATTTTGCCACAATATCCCGAGTTCTGTGAAGTATTCACAGATACTCTTGTCTCCTTGTTCCAGGTCATAGAGCTCTTTGTTGAGCCTGAATTTGCGGGCACCATTGCTCACTGAAAACTGCCCTTGGAGATAATCCTAGATCTCCTTTGCAGTGGTGGAGTACATCCCAGATATCCTGATCTGAGGCTCCATATTGTGGAGCAGCCAAGCTATGAGCTGACTATTGCAGGTGATCCAGGCTGCTTCTCTCAGTGGATCATTTGTGGGTTTCTTCACCACTCCTGTCAACAGTCCCAACTTCCTCTTAATGCTAATTGCAATCTCCATCTGACTTTTCCACTCATAGTAGTTGTCAATTCCAGAGAGCTTATTGTCTACCACAATGGGGTGAGCACTCTTAGCTGGATGCAAGTACAGTGGGTCAGATGATTCGAGGATGGCATTGGCAGTGGGTACCAGGGTACCAGAAGGAGTTGTGATGATATTATTGTTTGAGTTATCAGAGATTATTGTGTTATCAAGGTTTGCCATACTTTGAATGTTAACTGTTTTTCAAAGAGAGAAAGGAAGAAGAAGTTTGGTGCAAGTTCTCCTTACTGCAAACTCAGCTTTATATAGACTGAGTGAGCCTCTTTGTTCTTGCAGTAAATGCTCAACAAGATTGGTTATCCGTCTCCTCAATTCCATGGCTCTGATACCATGTTGAGTAAATGCCAATGTCAGGAGTAGAAGACTTCATTGTTGAGAAGATTTGTTGTGCAAGCATTGAATGTGTTTTTTGTTTGTTTATTTGATTGAATAATTAAAGTACAAGTGATAACATATTATATACAACTACTATTTTGTTTGTTTATTTGATTGAATAATTAAAGTATAAGTGATAGCAGATTATATACAACTACTACAACTACTTTCTAGGTATTACCTAGTGTACAAAGGTGCACATCATATTCTAGTCTATTCATAGTACAATGTAGCATACTCTATGCTTAGCCTAGGTCATCCTTTTTCCTTCTTCTCACATTTCCCATGTGCTCCTGGACAAGACTTGATAAGATGACTTGTTGGACTTGTTGGTTCTTTACATTATCACTAGACTAGATTAAGAGAAAGAATGCATTGGTTGAAAGTAAAATGAAATAGTTTTATAGAATGCATGGTTAATCTCCCTCCATTATTATTGATATATATATATATATATATATATATATATATATATATATATATATATATATATATATATATATATATATATATATATATATATATATATATATATGTGTGTGTGTGTATATATATTTTTTGCATAGTAAATCTCCCTCTTTTTAAAATTGTATTTATGTTGATGTAGTTTAATTCACTCTTCAGCGGAATGAAATCCAAATAGTAAAATTTAAAATTGGCTCGTAATTGTATTGTCACTTTATATTTGTATTAATTATGGGTTTTAATCAAATTTTTAGGTTTGGAATGCGAAGTACAACGCCCCAGAAGTTTTACTTGGAGTAAACAATTATGGCAAACCTTCAGATATGTGGTCAATTGGCTGCGTATTTGCAGCTATCTTGTTGAAGCCTGATCTTCCATTTGACATCACTCGGAGTCATACGGAGGTGATGTATAGTGATAACGAAGACAAAGACTATAGTTATGCCATTCTTGATGCTATCTTCAGGTATTGCTCAATCATTATACTATACTTTATTACCTCTGTTCTGCACTTATATTCTTTTTGGTTTTTTTTTCAAAGTACCCATAATATTAGAAAAAAAACAAATTAATGTTACCATTATCTCTATGATCATTTTTAGCTATGTTCTGCAGATTAATCGTTACCATTAGAAAATAAAGATGGAACTCTAAATTCTCATACTTGAAAACTATCGTCGGATCTATAACTGGTGGTGGTCGGTCGCCTCTTGTGGTGCACTGGTGGTTGCCACATGCGGCGAACCCAGGTTCGACGGTCACATCTTTGGTGGAGTGGTGGCTTGGTTAGAAGAGGGGTGGACTTAGTTGTCTGCTTTGTTGAATAGTGGGTCTACAGAATGAGGGAAGGGAGTATTCGCATACTGGCGGTTTGAAACTCGAAAGATTTTAGGTGAAAAAGCTTTTACGGGTTGGGTTCGAATTGGGTAGCCCAGACCCAGACCCAAATTATTTTTAGAGGACCCACACTCAACCCATATCCACTGGCTCCTGAAAAATGAGACCCAAACCCGTCCTGTTTGAGTCCAACACGACGTCGTGTCTGGGATCACATCACGCACAACGTCGTCCTTGTAAGGACCCATTACAAAGTTCACCCTAGCTTGTCACCCTAGAACCATTACAAATATTTTGGGTTGTAGCCCGAGTAGTTTGGATTTCGTTGGAGCTTTTTCTCTTGTACTCCCTTTATTTTTCCTGAATATACTACCTTGAACTTGGTTTCCCTACCACCAAAAATAATGTTGTTGCCTTTGCCTAAGCCTATGACCTTCTTTTCTTCTACTAGTTTTCGTTTTTTTTTTTAAATTATTATTTTCTCAACGTCTTTTTTTTCTTAATGTCTCATATGATGTATTTTGAGCGGTTACTTATTTTTACTTTCTTGAATCACCAAAATCGTATTTATGCCTAAACCTTTTAGTCTATTTTTCTTAAGGTTTATATCATATATTTTCTTAACATCGCATATCATATATATTTTGTACATAAGTGTAAACGAAGTTCACTAAAATTGACTTATGAACTCAATATAAGTGGTTAGTCGCTAAAACAAATATAATTCTTATAAAAAGTTTAGTATACTAGTAATCAGGGTTACCTAATTCGCTAACATAGGGTGCGTATTGCGAATTAATACGCGCGTATCAATTCGCAATATGTTTTCGAATTAATTCGCACTAATTCGCGAATTATATATAAAAACTAGCGAATTCGAAAAGTTTAATTCATGTATTAATTCGCGAATTATATATCAAATTACCGAATTTTACAAGTTCAATTCATGTATTTAAAACTAAAAATTCAATATAATATGATCAACTTCAAAGATCATCAAAGGGAAAGGAGAAAATGTATCAGTAGACTAGCAACTTAATCTTATTTTGGTGTTTTGTTTGGTTTCGTCACTTTGTGTTTACTTAAGAAACCAGAAAAATATGATCAGTAGACTTATTTTGGTGGTTCCATCACTTTATAATGCTGAATTGCTTATCTTTATGCAATGAACCTTTTGTTTTTTTGTTATTATCATTAAGTAAATGAAGTGTATTAGTAATTATAAATTCACGAATTGCTTTTTTTTGTAATACTTTGCGTATTCAATTCCCTATTTTGAGCGAATTGCGAATTCGAATTATGTGTATTATGAATTCGGCAACCCTGCTAGTAATCGAGTATTAAAAGGTCGATAAATATCAATTTTTTTTTTGGTACAAACGATAAATATCAAATTAAAACACGTAATTTGTCATCTTTGATAAAAATATTGCGAAAGTGACACGAAAAATATATATACTCTAATAATATCGGGTAAAAGCAAGTATACTTACTGAGTATTAAAGCCTTTTCACATTTTTCAAACCTCGAAATACGATTCCTGGTTCCGCCGCCCCTAATTACAAATTAAACCCACCCATTTCAAAGTGTAAGGTTTAGGTTGTGGCAAGGTTGCTAAAGATAGCTTGTCCACCAACTCCGTAGAAGAAACATTCGTGCAACTACCTCCGTCAACAATCACGCTACACCAACGATCCTTTATTTGACACTTGTCCTTTATTTGACACTGTATGAAAAATTTGGTCCCGCTGCTCATTGTCTATTGGTTCGGTTTTAGAGTGCAGCATACGCCACAATACTAAAGCGGTATCATATATTGGTGCTTCGTAGACTACCACCTCGTCTTATTCTTCCTCGTCCCCATTTAGCACGAAGAGACCTTCTTCTTTAAGAGTCTCATCATATAACTCATCACGAAAACTTATGTCTTATGGCTTCCCTTGGAGTCACCATGCTCAAACCCTTGACATTTAAAAATAGTTCCCTCTCCTAGTTACTTGCTTCCTCTTTTTCATGGATGGGTGGTGTAGGAGCCTTGGGGCTTGCTCCAAGTGTTCATATTAGGCATGAAATTAGTGCTTGGACTAATATTCAATTGGGCCTCGAACATAGAGCATATCAAAAGATGAATAAGGCTACAAATCCATGTGTTAGCTATATTCCGATTCAATGTAAGATTATAAGAGAGTTTTTATTATTGATGAATGAATATACAAGGTACACAATAAGCTGTATATATAGGTGATTACATAACACTATGAGTGATTCATGCCTATAATACATTATATGCTATACGTAAATATGGGGAGTGAATGAGACTAATAGAGGGAACAAATAATCACAAATGATATGATACAATGAATGATATTATATGCTACTGGATTGTAGAGAATAGAAGATTACGTAGGATTGCCATTATCTTTGGTATTATCCTTAACATTCCCCGCAAGATGGACGGTCGTTGACGGAGTCCAATCTTGGATATTAGCTCAAGAAAACGGGGCTTGTGAAGCGGCTTTGTGAGAGCGTCAGCGAGTTGATCCGAGCCGTTTATGTGTTGAATTCGAACAGTACCGAGTTGCACTTGCTGTTTGACGAAGTGGAATAAGAGAGCGAGGTGTTTCATTCTTGAATAAAAAACAGGATTTGTGGAGTAGTGTGTTGCACTGAGGTTGTCACAATAAATTGTGGGGGGTGTGAGGACGTTGATACCCAATTCAGTGAGTAGTGACCTTAGCCATAAGACTTCCTAAGTGGTAGTGGCAATGGCGCGGAATTCAGCTTCGATGGAGGATTGGGAAAGAGCTTTTTGCTTCTTAGAAGCCCATGAGATGGGGTTTCGACCTAGGTATACTAGATACCCACTCGTGGAGCAATAATCATCGGGGTCACCGCCCCAGTCGGCGTCACAATAGGCGTGAAGGCACAGAGGGGAGGTTTTATCGATGTGAATGCCATAATGAAGAGTTCCATTCAGATAGCGAAGGAGACGTTTAAGGGAAGACCAGTGAGTAGAGGTTGGGTGATTGAGAAATTGTGCTAGTTTGTTAACCGGGAAGGCAATATCAGGGCGAGTGAGGGAGAGGTATTGTAGGCTACCAATGATTGCTCGGTAGTCAGACTCGTTTTCAATTTGTGCGTCGTGTTGTTTGCGAAGAGGTGGGTAAGGGAGCATGGGTGTCGGGGCAGGGTTGCTTTCTTGAAATCCAAATTTGTGGAGTAGGTCAGACAGGTACTTGGTCTGATTAAGATGTAAACCAGTGACCGTTGGTGTGACTTCGACTCCAAGGAAATAGGATAATGGGCCAAGGTCTTTAAGTGAAAATTTTTGGGAGAAGGTAGATATAAACGTGGTAATTAGGCGGGTATTTGGACCGGTTACTATTATGTCATCGACATAAACGAGGACATAGAGTTGGACAGCAGTGGTGTGTAGAATAAATAGGGAGGGGTCAGTATGGAGTTTCGAAATCCATATGTGATGAGGAAATTACGGAGTTCAGTGTACCAGGCCCGTGGGGCCTGTTTGAGCCCGTAAATCGCTTTGGTTAATTGGCATACATGAGTTGGTTTCTCCGGATCAACAAAGCCGGGTGGTTGGTCCATAAAAACAGTGTCAGTGAGGCGTCCCTGAAGGAACGCATTATTGACATCAATTTGATGAAGGTGCCAGTGGCGAGTAACTGCAAGTGTGATAATTAAACGGATGGTGGTAGGTTTGATGATGGGACTGAAAGTTTCGGAATAGTCGATGCCGGGACGTTGATGAAAATCTTTAGCAACAAGACGAGCTTTGTATTGTTTGAGGCTACCATCGGGATTGTATTTTACTCGGTATACCCATTTGCATCCTATGACGTTTTGGGAAAGGTGACGAGGAACGAGTTGCCAAGTATTGTTACGGACTAGGGCTTGATGTTCTTCCATCATTGTCGCACGCCATCGAGAGTCGACGAGTGCTTGTTTGGTAGTGGTGGGAGTGGTGTGAGGAGAAGGGGAGATAGCAAGTTTGGCATATTTAGGATTAGGTTTAACAATATTGTTGGAGAGCCGGGTGTTATGCTTAGGCGGTGGTGGTGGGGGCGGTGGAGGTGGAGATATGGAGGTGACGGTAGGGGAGGAAGTAGTAGTGGGTGAGCGAGGTGAGATTGGGTCAGAAGCAGGGGAAGTGGCTAGTTGTGAGGGTGTAGTGTCTGGTGTCTAAGTAATGGGAGGAGTTGGAGTTGTGTTGGGTTGTTGAGTGGTAGGTTGTGGGTTGTCGGGTTGAGGAAGAAAGGGAGAGAGAGGGTGCACCAGTTGTCGAGTGGAATAGAGGGTGAGGGTGAGTGGGAGAGTGTGAGAGAGATATAAGGAAATTCCGAATCGACAAAGCGAACATGGCGAGAAGTGTAGACTCGATTGGTCGTCGGGTCGAGACAGAAATACGCACTTTGGCTGTTGGAGTAGCCAATAAATACGCAGGGTGTGGATTTATGGTCTAGTTTGTGTGTAGAGTAGGGGCGTAGCCAAGGGTAACACAGACAACCGAACGGATGAAGTTTGCGATAATTAGGTGGTTGATTGTGTAACATTTCGTATGGGGACTGATCACCAAGGGTAGACGTTGGAAGTCGATTAATGAGATAAACAGCTGTGGCAAAGGCATATGACCAGAAAGTGGAGGGCATTTTGGCGTGAGTGAGGAGGGATAAACCCGTTTCGACTATGTGACGATGGCGTCGTTCGGCGAAGCCATTGTGCTCGGGCGTGTGTGGGGGTGAGGTAAGATGTGTAATGCCATTATTAAGTAGATACGGGTTCATTTTTACATATTCACCACCGTTATCAGAATAGAATTGTCGAATGGGTTTGTTAAAATATTTTTCAATTATTGCTTTGAATCGTTGGAAAATAAGAATGGAATCTGATTTGTGTTTGATGGGGTAAAGCCATACATAGTGAGTGAAGTGGTCCATAAAAATTATATAGTATTTGAATGAGTCCATAGAGAAGATAGGAGCAGTCCATACATCAGAGAAAATGAGGTCTAAGGAAGCAGTAGAGTGTAATGTTGAATTTAAAAAGGGAAGTTTGGAGCTTTTATTCATTAAGCATGCATTACAATAGGAAAAATCGGGAATGCGTAAATTAAATTTGCGATTAAGAGATTTGAGAACATCATTGGATGGGTGGCCAAGGGTGTGATGCCACGAGTTGGAGGAGGGTGCTTGAGCCGTGAAAGCAGAGGGTGGTGGAGGACGCCATTCGTAAATGCCGTCACTGAATTGACCGTGTAGGAGGACTGCCCCCGTCGAGATTTCCTTAAAACAAAAAGAAGATGATGAGAACAATGCAATAGCATTGTTGTCTCTACAAAATTGTGAGGCGGATAACAATTTACGAGAAATAGTAGGAACGACTAATACATTGTTAAATTTAAGTGAGTAAGAAGACATAGAGATAGAGAGTGAACCATGATGTGTGATGGGAAGAGAAGATTCGTCCCCGATAACGAGGTCATCGGGTCCTGTTTAAGGCTCATGGAAGGAGAGGGTGGCTAGGTCATTGGTAATGTGGTGGGATGCACCACTGTCGATGAGATAGGAGGACGGGGTAGAGTTAGTCGTGGTGGCAGTGTGAGCATATGGTCGATTGTGGTTGTGTCGTGGTGGAGGGAAGGCAACATTGGGGTAAAGTCGTTGGAACTCGGGCGATCCACGAATGACATGGCCCCTTTCACGGCAAATTGACATTTACCCCGGAATGGGTTGGCTTGATATTGGTTGTTTTGAGGTGGCTGGTTTGGTGTAGGAAGGATGCCACGGGTGGTAAAAGAAGAGGGAGTTTGGCGGGTCTGGTTGTTCTGGTTGTGCTGGTGGTAGGGTTTGTAGTGGGTGTTGTTGTATTGGCGAGAGGAGTTGGGAACATAGGGAGGGCGGGTAGTGGCAGCATGGGCAGAGGAAGTGAAAGGGGTAGGGTTTTGATCAAGTGTAGTGTTGGATTGTATGGTTAACTCATGTTGAATGAGTTTTTCGTGGAAAGCATCAAAGGTAATGGGGTCGTCTCGAGCGCGGACCGCATTGATGACAGGTTTGTAAAGGGTTTGATTTAGGCCATGAATGATTTTCGAGGCGATGTCCTCGGGGTCGACAGGTTTTCCTAAGTGAGCAAGTTGGTCCGTACATGCTTTGATCGCAAGCATGTATTATGATATGGTTTTATTGCCTAAGGTGATGTTTTTGAGGCGATCCTTAAGTTGGAGGATATGGCCTCGGGAGGGGTTGGCGTAGGTGGTTGCTAGGGTTGTCCAAGCGGCGTGGGAGGTGGTGGCGCCAAGAATAATAGGAGAAACCGATTCATCTAAGGTTCCCGCGATAGCACCAAGAATAAGTTGGTCTTGGCGATACCACGTATTGTAGGCTGGGTTGGATAGAGTGGCGGTTTTGTCGGTGCTTTTGTCATCAGATGGGGTGGTGGTGGTGATGGTCTCGGGTGGTGGAGGGTTGGAGCCATCAAGGAAGGAAAATAGGCCGTAGCCAAGGAGAAGACGGGTAATTTGGAATTGCCAAGAGCGGAAGATCGTTGGTGTAAGTTTGATGCAGTTAGGAAAGTGAATGGAAACAAGGGGTTTGGAGGGTTCGTCGGAATTTGGGATGAGGGTGTTGGAAGACGCCATGGGTGCACCGAGTTGGAGTTGGGTAGCGAGAAGCGTGAGTATGAGGATCGATGTGATACCTGATACCATGTAAGATTATAAGAGAGTTTTTATTATTGATGAATGAATATACAAGGTACACAATAAGCTGTATATATAGGTGATTACATAACACTATGAGTGATTCATGCCTATAATACATTATATGCTATACGTAAATATGGGGAGTGAATGAGACTAATAGAGGGAACAAATAATCACAAATGATATGATACAATGAATGATATTATATGCTACTGGATTGCAGAGAATAGAAGATTATGTAGGATTGCCATTATCTTTGGTATTATCGTTAACATTCAATCCCTTGCAAAACCTTGCCACCTTTCAATTTCTTACACTAACGCTAGTTTCTCAAACTCCGCGATGTAGCTAGGAACTGAAAAACTTCTTTGTGTAAATTAAGCAATTTTTCTATAAAGGTAGAGTTTGTGACATTTGGGCACATATCTCTTTTGAAGTTTTCTTTTGAGATCTTCCCATGAGTTTATCTTGTCCTTGCCCTCCTCTCTAAGACGCCTAGCTTTGGGCTTTTCAAACCATATTATTTACTAATTGGGTACACCCTTTATACCTTAAAGTCGAACACGTGTTCGATCTTCCTTTCCCACTCCAAGTAATAAAAATTGATCAATAGTTGTTTCAAGCTAAAAACCCGTTTAACTTGAAACAAAGATATGACTTGCCTTCTCAAAGTTTTCTAAGTCTTAGTTTTTTTCTAACTCGAATGAAAAATAAAGAATACAATGTCTCCATATTATATAGCTGAACACCGACCCCCTACGTGTAATTAGGAAAACAAAATCTACTCCTAGTGGCAATGGAACTTGCCTTATTCTCACACCTCCAAAAAGAATAGGAAACTTATCGAACTTACCGAATTATAACTAAAACTAGAATCAGGAAAATAAGAAAGTTAGCATAATTAGGAAATACTCCCTCCTATTCACAATAAACCTCTCATTTCATTTTGGCACAAATATTAAGGAAACACACTCCCCCACCATATAATTAAACTTGGACCACACAAATACACTACCCACCATACAAATAAATTTGGACCACACAAACACTTACCAAAAAAGAAAATAGGGAAGTTATTGTGAATAGACGGAAAAGGAAATAGGGAAGTTTATTATGAATAGGAGGGAGTAACAAATAACGAGCAAATTTACGGTTTTGACGCAACTTCCACCAATTACAGTTAATCTCGAATTATCGTAACTCGGCTGAGCTGAATCTCTTGCATATTTGATACAAGAGTTTCGTTTGGGTTGACTATGATCTCCTCGTCTAAGGTATTTTCGTGAATAATCTCATCAATCACCATGGCCACTATCTATATTCACCTTATTTACAACTATTCAGACAGTAATCCAGTATGGTGGCCATGGTGATAAATACAACTATTTAAAACTATATTCACCTTATTTATAACTATTCACCTTGATAAATAAATACATATATAGATAGATAAAGGTGATAAATACGTGTATACATATACCTCCTCTCTCATCTAAGGCATTTGTATTTATCTAAGTAAACTAGGCACACGGCACACCCCAGGAAGGGTTATGGAAAAGCTGGTCAAAATTACCACATTACCCTGATTGTGGATTCGCCCCCTATCCAGTGAAGGTAACTTTGTTTTCAATTAATTTAGTTCAAGCATAAATGTTTATCATTAGTGATTAAAGTAAAAATTTTCAGGCCTATAATGTATGTTCCTGATGGTTTTGATGAAGAAGGCGTTCATATGTTGCATGTAGTTTCAAATTTCATTAATTTCATTTTCCAATTTGATTATTTACAAATATTGGTCTATTATGCCTATAGATATCATTTTCTATTTGTTTATTTTTGAAAATACTATATATGGTATTACAACTATTTGACTACTAATGTGTTAACTCGCCCGTATTGGGGCAAGTCGCAATCGGGTCAGTCGAGTCAAGTCAGGTTGGGTCATGCCGGGTTCGGGTTAGATCGGGTTAGTTGGGTTCGGGTTCTGGTCATTTCGGTCAAATGATGTATCGTGTCTTGTCGGGTTTGGGTTTGGGTCGCGTCATTATCGGGTCAAATGGTAATAATATTTGTATTTATATGTATTCTAGCTATGGCCCTAACCCTAACCCTAACCCAAACTCGACCCAACCCAAGACTTGATCTACCCGACCCGTTTAACAGGTCTAGTTTTGACTTTTGAGTATAGATGCAAATGTCTTCACTTTATCATGTTGTCATTTTTTTTCTGGTTCCCTTAGCCATTTTTTTTCATGTTATAGTTTGGCCTTCGAAAATTTTACTCATTTCCTAAATTAAAAACATTATAGAAGTCCTGAAATAATAGAAAATGTTAGTTTTTTTGTGTTCTCATGAGAGTCCTATGCAATCAATGCAATGCTTTTCTTTCTTTTTTGATTGCTATAAGTCAGATAATCAAGTGTTAGTGTTGTAAACCGTATACCTTAATTTGTTTTCTGTTTTCTTTTTGATAATAAATTGTATGATATGACAGGAACTGCTTAAGGTAAAACCTGATGAGAGGTTGACCATTGAAGATGCAATGAAGCACCCATTTTATCTCTCAGGTATATATTTAAAAATGAAAATGAAAGATGTGATAAGTGGAATCCGTTTTTGAAATAATGCTCAAAAATAAAAGAATTGTCGTTTTGGGTCGGTTTTGAAAATAATTATCGAAATGGTGTCCATGTAGGCTCGTTTTTGACGAGCCTATATGGGGTTTAAACACGCCATACGTATTGGCGTGTTTACTTGAGAGAACACGCCATTACATATGGCGTGTTTAGGCAGTCCAAAAATTAAACCCCAAGTCAGTAGCAACATAAGGAAACAAAGGGAACACGCCATTACGTATGGCGTGTCTTTTGAACTAAACACGCCATTACGTATGGCGTGTTTTAGCAGCTCTATTTTTCAGCCCAAGTCCAGTGGCTGTGTTTTTGGAAAGAAAGAGAACCCGCCATTACGTATGGCGTGTCTTCTCAAAGAAACCCGCCAATACGTATGGCGTGTTTAAAGAGATTCCTTTTTTTTTAACAACTTTCTTTTCCCCGTCACTTTCTACCACAAAACACACACCATTCACCATCTCCGCCTCTCAAACTCCCCAAGTGCGATAAAACAAACCTCACTCCTTCTTATTTCTTCACCTCACACTCATCTCCGGCGAATCTCCAGCGTGTCTCCGGCATTATATTGGGTTTTTGCTTTTCAAATACATTCTACCTAATTAGTAAGGTAATCTAATTCTTTTAACTTATTTAATTTCATCTTTTGAATGTAGATTTAGCTTATTTTGTCTTCATTGTTGGTAATTATGTTGTTTTGTGCCTAGATCTACAACTTATATGTGTTAATTTAAGGTTGTTTAAAAAAAACCCCCAAATTTTCGAAACCCTAATTAGGTAGGATGAACGATTTATGATTTTTAATTGTTGTTTAGATATGTATTTTAGGGAAATTAGGTTATTGGTAGTTGATTTATACTAAATTTGTTCAATTTTTTTTTATAGAATGGAAATTTGTGATTTTCCTCTTATTTGTTATTGGGATGGAGAAGTCTTGGAGCAAAATGGATGTGTAACTTATAGAGGAGGGAATCAATGTTTTATTCTAGCTAGTACAAAGATGACATATCTTGAATTAGTTGAAGAGATATATAAGGGAATCGGTGTTCAAAGTTTGGGTACTCAATTGAAGGTAATGATGAAATTTCCAAGTGCCGGGTGTTTCAAAATTATTCCCCTTAATAATGAGGGAGCCTTTAAAGCGTTATGGGCAAGTATTCGTCATTCACATGCTCCTTCAATGGACATATTTGTAGAAGTTTCTACTAGTCAAATTGTCACTCCTACACCAAGTATTAGGCTAGATGATGTTGCTCAATTTGTTTCACTTGAAACTAATGACGTAAATGATGGGGAATTTTATGGTAACTTAGAAGGTGATGAGATTGATGAGGAATTGGCAATACTTGATGTGAATTTGTTGGCAAGTGAAGAAGATGGTGATGATGATCTTGTCTTTGCTAGTGCTCCTATTGTTGAGTTTAATAAGATTGATCAATTAGATGAGGATGAATTGAATAGCTGGAAAACTTGGGAAAATATGGTAAGATATGAACATGGGAAAGAGTTTGCGGTTGGACAAGTGTTCCCAAACAAAGCTTCACTTAGCGATGAGGTGACATCATATTGTGTTAAAGCAAATCAATTTTTCAAAGTTGCCGAATCAAAGCCTAATACTATTACCTTCAAATGTGGCCCGTCTCCTACACCATGTAATTGGCGGTTAAGGGCTACACAAAAAGACTTTCATTCTGAAGTTTTTACCATTGTGACATACAAAGGTCCTCATGATGAGTCTTGTGTTTGTGACATGGTACCTCAAGACCACATGAATTTGAAACGAGCATTCATAAGTCATGAGATTCGTAACCTTGTTGAGGGAGATTGGGGATATAAAGTAAACTCTGTTGTTACTTATATTTTAGATAAGTATGGTTACACAATTTCATACACCAAAGCTTGGAATGCAAAACAAAGAGCAATTGAGGAAATATTTGGAGATTGGGATAAATCATATGAGTTGCTACCTCGTTTCATGCAAGGCTTAAAAGAATCTAATCCTGGCACTATTGTTCAATTTTATACAACACCAACAACGAACCCAAATGTGCAAAAATTCAAGCGTGTTTTTTGGGCATTTAAACCATGTATTGATGGCTTTGAACATTGTCGGCCAGTTTTAAGCATTGATGGAACCCACTATTTTGACAGCTATGTCAATTGATGCTAATAATCAAATTTTCTCGGTTGCTTTTGCTATTGTTGAAGCCGAAAATACCGATAGTTGGGCTTGGTTTATGTTAGAGTATTTGTTACCAAAAGAAGTGGGTTGTGTGTCATTTCCGATAGACACAAAGGGATTATGAAAGCAATGAGTGAAGTTGGTAGTGGGTGGGAGGAGCCGTATGCTTATCATAGAGTTTGCATTCGTCATTTGGCTTCAAATGTTAATACAAGATTTAGAAATAATGCAGTTAAAGAAATGTTTGGGTCAACGGCAATGCAATTACAAAACAAGAAGTTTGACATAGGATTTCATCGCCTAGGTGAGTTGAATAGAGAGGCACAACAATATGT
The DNA here is from genome assembly GCF_048544455.1 of Silene latifolia. Taxonomy (NCBI): domain Eukaryota; kingdom Viridiplantae; phylum Streptophyta; class Magnoliopsida; order Caryophyllales; family Caryophyllaceae; genus Silene; species Silene latifolia. The sequence continues at coordinate 32,969,612 of NC_133530.1, read as the reverse complement.
TGTTGAAATTGGAATAGAGAAGTGGTCAATTTGCCATGATGATGGACATAGATATGGAATATTGACTACTAACTTGGCGGAGGCATTTAATAATGTTCTTAAAGGAGCACGTTTTCTACCCGTAACGGCACTCGTAAAGTGTGTATTTTTTAGAGTTAATGCATACTTTGTTGAGCGACGTGAGTTTGCAAGGAAACGATTGATGAAGGGGCTTCATTATAGTCCGAAGATTACAACCTTGTTGGAGGAAAATTGCCGAAAAGGAGCATACCATAAGGTTGTGGCTTTTGACCATGTCGGAGGGGTGTACCAAGTCACAACACATAGAGGTTCTCGACCCATGTCACATGGTAACCATTTGCACACCGTTGATTTATCCAAGAGGACATGTACTTGTAACAAGTTCCAAACATACAAGTATCCATGTTCACATGTGTATGCCGTTTGTAAAAAGAAGGGTTTAAATGCTACCCAATTCCATGCGACATGATCAGTTTACATGGCAACCTTACACTCGACTTATTTTGTCTTTTTTGCCCGAGTTTTGTTATGATGACTTCGACGATTGGACAGTGATGGCACCTATGATTTGTTTCGACATTGTTGAGTGGCATTTTCCTAATAGGGTAGCTCGTCAATTTGGGTGGAAACAATATATCCCTTTAAACTCTAATACCGAACCTAACTTGCACAAAGTTGACAAAAAGGGTGCCTCTTCACGGAATTGGATAGAAAAACATCAACCCTACATATCAAATTGGGTTAGGAGGGGTGATTTTCGGTTCCGTGGTGTAGAGGATGATATTGAAATGAGCTACTACGACCCTTACATGGTTTGGTACCGGGATCGCACTATTCTTCGCTTGAACCCTTTCCCCCCACAAGCTACTTATCAAGCACCATTTGGAGCCACACAATATCTTGTAAGTACACTTAATATACTTGTCTTTTAATTCTTAACCAATATATCATAAAATGTGATTTTCTTATACTACTTATTTTGTTTTAGGCGCATGGTTTCGTCAATGTCCATAATACATGTGATAAGGAGCTTCGACAAATGCCTCTTGAGGTGCCTCCTCATTTCCGCACAATGGTTTCACACTTACGGGACTACTCCTCTCAATCGCTTGAACATGTAGGCTATTCCCATCTCCTTCAACCAACCGTAGAACCAAGGGAAGAAAGTTCACCAATGGTTCAAGAGTCCCTCGACTCAATGAATGTGGATGACGATGCACCTTTGGTTCAATACACTAGGAGGGCTAGACGCTCTAAGTCATCCATGCCGGCTATACACTCTATGTCTTCCATGCCTTCCATGTCTTCAATGCCGGCCATGTCTTCAATGCCTTCCATGTCTTCAATGTCACCCGTCAATGAACAAGGTACCCTGGAGCCTAAGAAAGGGTTTTGGAGTCGCATTCGAGGAAAAAGCAAGAAGAAGACTTGATGACTTGATGTAATATTTAGAGGATTAATGGTTTGTTTGACATTTTAGATGGTTAATTTGTTTGACATTTTAGTTGTAAAACTTAGAATTTAATTGTAACACTACGGATTTTATAGGCTGGTACTCGACCGAGTATGGCCTACTCGGTCGAGTAAAGTGTGTTGGGTATTCTGTTTGGCTATCGCCGGGAATACTCGGCGAGTATGGGTAATACTCGATCGAGTAGAGGATACTCGGCCGAGTATACCCTATACTCGACCGAGTATCCGTCGACGGGTAATATTTTCCGCGGTTGATTTAGAAAGGATTAGAGTTATATTGAGACGCATTTTACAGTTTCTAAAACATTTTACAAAACCTAAACTACACAACGTAACTCTAATCCTCTCCAAATCTCCCTCTCATTTGCGTGGATTGTTCGTGAGTCTAACGAATCTTGCCTTGCGTCGATTATGTCGGTAAGTCTCTGATTTCATGAGTCTCATTAAGTTGTCTTTTAGGGTTTTGCCCTAATTATTGTTTTGGGTTAATTTGGGGGTTTAGGGTTTGGTCATTATATGTGTGTTGATTGTTGATTATAATTGTTGTAGGTGACGATGTGGTAATTGCTATGCATATTGTATGATTGATTAGAGCATATCGGATTGCGAAAAGGTAGGGTTTCCCTACTCAGTTTACTGTTAATTGATTTAAGATTGTGATTGTACTGTGTATGATTGTTATCTGCTGATCATCGGAGGTTGGGTGTTGTAGTGACGGTGTTGATGTGGTTGTGTTGTGACGATTGTGGTGTTGTGACAGCTGTGATGCTGTGTGTGTGATTGTGGTGGAGTCACTTGCGGGAGTGGCTTCACACCCTAGTTCGCCCTCCGTGGAACCCGTCACGGGAGGGGATGTGCACATTAAGGGACAGGGATTGTTAGTCGCTCGTTGATGAGCTGGACTAGGTGGGGATGGGCTGCGGTCACCCACTGGCGGCGAGGATTACCTGTTGCGATGGGTAATCTGGCAGGGCTACACACTTCGGTGTGTAGTCGGTTACTGTGTGAGATCGATGATCAGCTGGTGGTAATGTTTGTTGTCTTATATTGATTGAGTAGTACTGACCCCGTGTTGTTGTTTTGTAAAACCTGCGGTGATCCATTCGGGGATGGTGAGCAGATTGTGACAGGTGATACATTTATTGAGCTTGGGGCAGTCATGGGAGAGTCACCACGCTGGATTAGATGACACCACCACGAGCCTTAGTTATTGTTTTGGTAGTTGTTGCCATTTGGATAATTCGTTTATTAGATTTTGGAGACTATGTAACTTTTATAACTACCGTACATTAATAAATGTGTTTGGACTGTTGCTTTTGATATATACTAACCTCGGGCAACCGAGATGGTAACAACCTTTCATGCTGGGGTAGTCCTGGTAAGGTACCTTGGTATGAGGGGGTGTTACAAAGTGGTATCAGAGCCGACGATTCCGGCACCTAAAACAAATGAACCCAATGAACTTAGGGAGTCCAAATAAAATGAACCCGGGGAGAGTTGTTTGGAGCTGCCGCAAAGACTTGGGAGACGTCCCGAAGTCGCATTAAGGCCCTTACGATCTCAAGCCGGTCACATGGGGGGAAACTGTTGTATGTTTGAGTCATGTGAGTTTGATATCTATAGTTTGAATCTTGTGCATGGTTGGATGAAATGATGAAAGAAGTGGAATGTGATAGTTGTTGAAAGATGCATCGAGGATTGTTGATGTTAAACTTTGAGCATGAATATGTTGGCATGTTAAGTGTTGGAACATGGTAAAACATGAAAGGTGAATTGTGAAATTGTATCTGGTTGATATTGAGCATGAAGAATGTGATCATGTTACCTGTTTAATACAATGTTGAACATGAAGTATGGTAGTGGTACATGTGCATGTGAACATGATGATTTTAATGCTTGATTGTTGGTAGAAGCATGTGATTAAGGTCATGCGTCTATATATGTGAATGTCGTGTTTAATTTTAATGTGAGTATGATAAAAGTGCCTCTATGTACTGGTTTCTTGAAGTATTGAATTGTTATTGTTGCCTTATGTATGTTCAAGTTGTTTTGGCTTAAGAAACTTGATTTGTAGAAAGAACGATTACGGAAGGGTTGTTTTAAAACTGTCATAAGTCTAGTTCTAGAAATGATATTGCTGTGATTCCAAGTTGAAGTGATAGCTTGTCTTCTTACGATTCTAACGATAGGTCACACGCCTAAAACGACCTAGTAACGAGGGAGATATGATGATCGTTTTACGAAAACGATCGGTCTTTGAGAATCTGCCGATACTCGACCGAGTAGTCCTTACTCGGCCGAGTATCTTTTATACTCGACCGAGTATTCCATATTCGGCCGAGTAATCTCTCCGTGATAATACTTGTTTAGCGTGCCGGAGTCGTGAACTCGGCCGAGTAGTCTCATACTCGACCGAGTAAGGTCTACTCGACCGAGTATTCCCAATACTCGACCGAGTAATCCTTCTGCGACAATTGAGTTTGCTTCTGGAGTCGAAAACTCGACCGAGTAATATAGTTACTCGACCGAGTACCTTGTACTCGACCTAGTATGTTATGTACTCGACCGAGTACCTCATTGGATGGCCACTTTGAGTCGGTGGCTATGTTCTTACTTTTGTTTTGAGCCGGTGGCTATGTTTTTACATTGTTTTGAGTCGTAGGGTATATACACATGTATGTTTTGAGTCTTAACGCATTCTTTTATATGTGAGACGGTCTTGATACGTAAGTTACCAAATACTATGATAGGGAGAATGCCGGCTTATGAGGGACATGTGTTGGATAAGGAAGACATGTGAGAGATAGTGGAAAAAGGAAGAATGTGAACTAATTGAGGCAAAGAACATGTTTTGTGAGATATGATGAGTGATATAGTCGTGTGTTGAGTAGTATAAAAGTAAGTGTATATGGACAAGGGTGATGTAAGTGTAAAGAAGCATGAGAATGAAAGATTGAGATAAGGGACACGAATAGTGGCATATTTAGATGTGTAAGGATTTATGGAGGAAGACAGCTAGGATAGAGTTGCTTAAGGATATATGTAATGGAAGGTTGTTGTAAGAAGATAGGAAAGAGAGGTATATAGTGAACTTAAAGGAAGTTATGTCGCGATGTGGATTTGTAGATAGTGGCTAAGTTTGGGAAGTTGGAATATCAAAGGGGTGAGCCTAGTGTGTAATTCTTTGGACAAACGGTATGAAGTGAATTTTGGTTTCTAGAGATGCGAAAGGGAGATATGACTAATTGAAGAGTAACTGTTAGTGTGCGGACTTGATGGTGACAAGGGTGAGTGTGAAGCAAGATGAGAGATGATAAATGATAAGAAGAATGATAAGATATTGAGATGAATTAATGGAATTAGAGTTGTGGAGCTATGGAAAATAAACAAATGACTAAAGAGTTAGGTAGAAAGAGAAAGGAGATGACTTATTAATTGGCATTATTGAGTAAAAGGAGGGAAAGAGGGATGGAAGTAAGTTGAGAGAACGTTGACCGGAGTTAAGGAGCATGAAGGTAGGAAATTATGAAATGTACGATATCCCCACTAGAGGGTGTGAGTTAATGGTTATATAGGAGAGCAGGACGACGTGTTAGCCGTGAGTTTCGAGGTATTAAGGGAATAAGGAGCTTGTAGAGTGTTTGCACGATCTGAGATTTTGGTGGAGAGTTAGGTAACGATATGATAAAGGATAAAATTGGGAATAATGTTGAGGTAAATCTTGTTGATGGATTGGATGTTCGTTATTTGGGATGATAACCAAAGAGAGAAAACGGATTGTGATATTACGAAGTGATAGTAAGAGAGTGGTCACATGAAGGATGTTGGTGTCATAGTATTGTCACTAGTGGTTGAGGATGATGTTACTTTAGGGAAACTAGTTGTTCTAATGAGGTTGATTTTGTAGAGACCAGATAGATATGTATGGTTGTGAGAGAGTATAAGATGTGGTTATATGAGGCGATTGTTAGTAGTTGAGTATTAACGGTATGGTTACATTTGGAAGGGGGTGATGATTATGCGAATGGGAGAATATGTTATGAGGGGTGTACGAGTTAAGCTCGGGTGAGAGGTAACTTTTAACAGGTGGTAACTTACGTGATTAGGATTGACTAGTTAGATGTGATTATGGGTCTATGATGTGTATAAATGTTTGTGTGAGGTTCTGACCTCACGAGAAGCGGTAGGGTGTGATAGTCATAAAGTTGTTATATGAATGTTTGTGAAATATGTTGGGTACGACAATCTATTGGAATAAGGTTAAAAAGGTAATAATTTGATTGATCTGGCATGGATAGTTAAAATCGTATGTGTATTGATGATACATGTTTAATCCGTGAAAAGGTATGGATGATAGGCATGAGATTCTTGTATGTTTATTCCGCATAAAATGTTGTGTTATGGTCGAGTAAAGCAGTTTTGAGTAAGTTTTCTTGTCCAGGAGAGTTATCCGAGGCGTGTTTGTGGGAATTATATGTGGGCGTGATGTTTATCGATGTGGTTGTTGTGCCTTGGGTGGTGATCCAGGCATGGTACTTCGTGTTGTGATGCGGGCATTTTTTCGCGGCTGAGTCGGTGCGGTTGTTGGTGGCGGTGTTGCGATGCCGTCACCGGTTGTGGTGGAGTATACGGGGTGGTTACGATTTGAGTTTCAAAAATCTGACCGATTATGCACTGATTGTTGTTTTATTCTTTGTTGTTTCTTGTGAGTTTTGGTTAGACATGTAGTTGTTGTTTGTTTGTTGATGTTTCTTACGATTTCAGTTTGGGAATGAGGGTAGAGTATGATATGAAAGAGAGTTGTATATGTTTCGTTGTTGTCATGGTATAGTGATATTTTGTTGATGGGACACGGTTGGGATATGTTGTTCTGATAATTTTGATCTTGTTCTAGATGAGGCTTTGGTAGACATGTTAATGGCAAGTGATTTGTAGAACATGTGTGGTAATGATCCGATATATGCGGGTGGTTTATAATCCTTTGTTGAGACAAAGTGAGTGTAGGGTGTTGGGTAATTAGTGTCGTGTTAAGTTATGTATGAGTCTTGCGGTAATGAAAGAAAGGAACTTGAGGATCGAGTGTGAGTGTACGTAACAAGTGTGGATCGTGAGTTATGCTTTTGGCGATAAGAGTTTTATATAGTTTATATAGAGAGATATGTCATGTCGCGGTAATGTGGAAGAGTTAGAGTGTTTGTTATGATCAGGATTGTGTGGTTTTGGTTAGATGGAGTGCAGAATGAGTTGAGGTATGAGAACTGTTTAAGTAAGAGAGCCTTGGATATAGGTATAGTAAGTGTTTAGATTATAGGCGGGTATCTTTCACATGTGGTGGTGATGAAGATAATGAGAGGTATAGCTAAGGATCTAGTATTAGTGAGTTACGAGGACGTAACATGTGTCTTAAGAGGAGTAGGATGCGACAAAGAGCGTTTGAGGGTTGTGCATGTTGTAATATTATTGGACGTAGAGTGTTGGTGTAGCATAAGGAATGGATGGGTACATATAGTGGTTGATAGTGTTAAAAGGCCATGGCTGTGCTTGTAGTAGTTCGATGTTAGGAGTGTGAGAATTTTTTTCGATAGTGTTGATAAAAGTGGATGATGATATTTATGAGTTCGAGAGTTTTGGCAGCTGGATGATGATGTTGATGAGTGTGAGTAAACTTCGAGGACGAAGTTCCTTTTAAAGGTGGTAGAATGTAACATTCCGTTTCGATGGTTGATCTTGTTTGTGGATTGTCTTGGTATTGAGTTGCTAGTGAGTGTTATGGAAGTGAGACAAGGTTGGCAACGTTATATTGTGGTTATTTGATAATATTATGGAGTCAATATCTAGAGGATATGTTATCTAGTAAGCGTGGTTAGTGGAGCTGGTGTTAGGTGTTCATGTTTTATAGGTTGGGTTGGAACTTCGGGGACGAAGTTCTTTTTAAGGGGGGAAGATTGTAACACTACGGATATTATAGGCTGGTACTTGACCGAGTATGGCCTACTCGGTCGAGTAAAGTGTGTTGGGTATTCTGTTTGGCTACTGCTCAGGAATACTCGGCCGAGTATGGGTAATACTCGACCGAGTAAAGGATACTCGGCCGAGTATACTCTATACTCGACCGAGTATCCGGTCTGACGGGTAATATTTTCCGCGGTTGATTTAGAAAGGATTAGAGTTATATTGAGACGCATTTTACAGTTTCAAAAACATTTTACAAAACCTAAACTACATAACGTAACTCTAATCCTCTCCAAATCTCCCTCTCATTTGCGTGGATTGTTCGTGAGTCTAACGAATCTTGCCTTGCGTCGATTATGTCGGTAAGTCTCTGATTTCATGAGTCTCATTAAGTTGTCTTTTAGGGTTTTGCCCTAATTATTGTTTTGGGTTAATTTGGGGGTTTAGGGTTTGGTCATTATATGTGTGTTGATTGTTGATTATAATTGTTGTAGGTGACGATGTGGTAATTGCTATGCATATTGTATGATTGATTAGAGCATATCGGATTGCGAAAAGGTAGGGTTTCCCTACTCAGTTTACTGTTAATTGATTTAAGATTGTGATTGTACTGTGTATGATTGTTATCTGCTGATCATCAGAGGTTGGGTGTTGTAGTGACGGTGTTGATTTGGTTGTGTTATGACGGTTGTGGTATTGTGACAGCTGTGATGCTGTGTGTGTGATTGTGGTGGAGTCACTTGCGGGAGTGGCTTCACACCCTAGTTCGCCCTCCGTGGAACCCGTCACGGGAGGGGATGTGCACATTAAGGGACAGGGATTGTTAGTCGCTCGTTGATGAGTTTGACTAGGTGGGGATGGGTGCGGTCACCCATCGGCGGCGAGGATTACCTATTGCGATGGGTAATCTGGCGGGGCTACACACTTCGGTGTGTAGTCGATTCTTGTGTGAGATCGATGATCGTTTGGTGGTAATGTTTGTTGTCTTATATTGATTGAGTAATCGATCCCCGTGTTGTTGTTTTGTAAAATCTGCGGTGATCCATTCGGGGATGGTGAGCAGATTGTGACAGGTGATACATTTATTGAGCTTTGGGCAGTCATGGGAGAGTCACCACGCTGGATTAGATGACACCACCACGAGCCTTAGTTATTGTTTTGGTAGTTGTTGCCATTTGGATAATTCGTTTATTAGATTTTGGAGACTATGTAACTTTTATAACTACCGTACATTAATAAATGTGTTTGGATTGTTGCTTTTGATATATACTAACCTCGGACAACCGAGATGGTAACAACCTTTCATGCTGGGGTAGTCCTGGTAAAGTACCTTGGTATAAGGGGGTGTTACATTAATCCCCTTGTGCGAAGCTTATGTGGTGTGTAAAATCGGTTTTTATTTATAATAGGCAATGGTTTGTGTTGTCCTTTGCATTGTTGAGTTTGGTTTTCTTTTTTGCCAAGGGAAAGAAATGAGGACGAAGGGAATTTGTCCAGCAATGAAAAAAAAAAAAAAAACTGGAAGAACACGCCGTAGCTAATGGCGGGTTTCAAGAGGAAGACACGCCATTACGTATGGCGTGTTTAATATCTGAGATTTTATCAACTACTGGAAAGGGGCTAAAAATTGTGCTGCTTAAACACGCCATAGTTAATGGCGTGTTTTCTTCTTAAGACACGCCATACGTAATGGCGTGTTTCCTTTGCTTATTTTGTTCAGCTACTGCCTTGGGTGGAATTTTGGACTGCATAAACACGCCATATCTAATGGCGTGTTCTCTCAAGTAAACACGCCAATACGTATGGCGTGTTTAAGCCCCATACAGGCTCGTCAAAACCGAGCCTACGTGGACACCATTTTGATAAATGTTTTCAAAACCGATCCAAAACGACAATTCTTTTATTTTTGAGCATTATTTCAAAAACGGACTCTGATAAGTGACATGAAAAAAAAAAAGTTTATTTAACGTAAAATACTTCAAACTATAGGGGGTCTTCCCATAATAATACAAACTACCTTTTCACTCAAAATAAACCAAACTTTAAGAGCATCTGCAAAGGTGTAGAATTACCTCCCCATATGCACTTTTTCTCTTCATATGGGGAACCTCACTAATGCACCAACCTCCCCATAATTTGAGGTTCCACCATTATTAGAGGAGGTTCCCAAAAAAAATGTAAGGGTAAATTGTGTTCCTTTTGGGGAGGTTCCCAAATTTTTATATGTAAATGGGGAACCTCATTGTTGCATAAATGTAGTTATAGTTTGGGGAGGGTAGATGGAAAAATTAGTGGAAAATAAGGTGGACGAATAAGAAAAAGAGAGAGAAAATATGGGGAACCTCATTGTTGCGGATGCTCTAAATACCCACATCTTATAATAGAGCAGGTCACTAGCATTTTAATTTTGTCCTCCTTTCACCACCGTAAAACCCACGAACTGTTACACCTCAAGCATCTGTCCAGCGAACAACCCAGAACCGCCACGAGCTGAAACGAGCAACCGCGGTGCCACTCTCTCCACCATGGCTCACTCGAGTCTTGCTCCACCTTGATGGTGGTCTGGCCGATGGTTTGTAATCTTTAATACGTCATGGAAATCATGCCACTTTTTGAAAGAAACTATGTAACAAGGAAATTGAGTTCTAATTTGGTAGTTATGCAACTAAGTTCATCCCACTTGTTTTGTCACTTGCCTAATTGACTACAAGTTATAGGAGACACATTTGGTGGTTATATAATTAATTCACTATTATCATTGTTCAATTTTAGGACAATTGTCTTTAGTGACATAAAGAGATTTTTTGTTCTTTGAAATTTACTGGGTCCCAAACATGCACCGGAGTGATGTGTTGGACAGTTGGTGATCTTCATTGAATACCATGTTTGAGATTTGTGTTCATATGCCTTTGTACTCATTGAGGTGTTTTTGTAAATGCTACTCTATTAAAACATGGTAAATTGTTGATGCATCATGCATCAGTTTCATATTTAGGATTCTGGTTTTGGTTGTAATTACACCAACCGGCCTTTTTCCTTTGGTAGACTACTTGCGAAAAGGGTAGAGTTACACCAGGTGTATGAGGGCTCTCATACACCACCAATAATAACGAGCCACTTGTCCAACTCAAAGAATCTGATTTAATCCAATTAATCCCTTGATTCCTTAAGTGTCAAGTGACATCATCTTACTCTAGCTAAGTGATCATTTAAAAACCTTTATAAATTTTCTAACATAAATATGCACTAAATTTATCATAACCCCGTGAATAATGATCTTGGTAACTAAAAAGACAAAGAAAGATAAATATGCACTAAATTTTACATAACTACATGAGTAATGATCTTGGTAACTATAAAGACAAAGAATAAAAATTGGTTAAATAAATGACTAAATGATCATGTAAAAACCTTCACAAACTCTTTAAGAAAATATGCATGAGTAATTTTTCATTACTCCATCGTTAATGATCTTGGAAACTAAAAAGACAAAAAAATAAAAATTGGTTAAATTGACTCATTAAAACGATGTTTACATCTTATAACTCCATATAATTCATTAAAGTCTAATTTCAATCACTCTTATTTATCATTAGCTCTAGGAGGGTTTATTGAGATCAACTAGTTCTTTTGCCCGTGAAATTCACGGGACATTTTAATTTTATTGAATGCTTGACAAGATTAAGAGAGAAGATTGTTTTCACGGTGGATCATGTATTTATTCTTACTTAAAGTAATATACATGTATTTTTGTCGGGAATAGGCTCAAATGGGTCTTATTTACGCGGCATATTTTTGGGTTTTATTAACTGACAAATGTTGCAAATTACGATATTGCGTGGTTTTTTATCACTTTATTTTATGAATGTAGTTGTTTTGCTTGTTGCATACTTGCATGACACTATCTCAACAAACTAATCAACAATCAAACACAACTATCAAGTCAGCGGACTTCTAAACACAATATGTGTGGATAACGCGTGAAAAACTTTAATTCATATAACTGGTTACTTTGGTTCTGACTTATATGTTATTCTCCTACATAAATTCACATTTTATATCAAAAGAATCAGATAAAAAAAAAATCAAAAAGCCATAAACACATGGAGCTTATGATCGCCTAAGGAGATTGTAACTAAGGTGTTCCGAAAGCGTAGGAGTTTAACTCGGTTTTTAAGGAGAAAATTATATTCATCCATTTTTGGATTTTTTTCGTTATTATAACCTATTATTCTGTTATTCTCATTTGACTTTTGTAACCCAATGGTATCATCTTTTCTCAATGATTAAATGATGTTTTTCTTAGTACAACTTTATCAAAATGATGATATTATAAAAAGAAGTATAAAGCACAGATATATACTTATATTTTTTTACGTTTGGAGATAATGATGATATTTAAAAATTAACTTACTATTCTTTGCTTATTTTCTCTTAACGTTGTAATGTTTAATCATATAAAAACAATTTAAATGATAAGGTTGTAATAGATAAAACATCGATATCCATGCACCATTCTCACATTAAAAATTCAAAGCTATTCATTAGTAGTCAAAGTACAAGGAATGTATAGATTTATCTTTTTAACCAACTTCATACAAATTATAAGGAATAATATATTTACACTAAACTTGCCTTGGTCAATACGTTTGTAATCGATTTTTAATATCAATCTCACTAAACTCACTACACATTAAGAATTGGGAATATATATAAAAAACACTCCAAAACATCTATTACTACTAAAAATGTGAGATTAAAAAACTAATATTACAATTTGGTCAATTAGGGTTTTCTTCAACAAAGTTTGACCTCCCTTCGCCATAATGGATGGTTATATTTGATCATCGACGATCGCAAGTGTCTTTAACAACATTCAACAATGTCAAGAACGAATTACACAATACAAATGCTTGTCATATCCTTCTCTTTTCTTCGACTTCTCCCTCTTATCTCTTAATTTCTCGTCCATTTGATTTCAACTCACCATAAAGCAAAAATATGAAAAGTTTTAAAAAATCAAACCAAAATGAAATATATAGGTGAAAATGGACAAACTTTTATGTAACTTTTTTTTGCTAGGAATGCGTTAAAGTACAATTTTTATCAATTAATCACCTTTTATATATAGGTAAAATTTTATTAAATTGATCTCATAATTGTAAAGTATGAAAAGTTTGGCATTAAAGGGAGGAATATTATTGTGATTATATAGAGTGGAGTAATGATTTGAAGACGCAAGTTTACATAATATGAATAATAGTTAGTTTATTGATTAGTACATTGTCTTTTCATGTTTTAGTTTTTTGCTAGGAAAATGGTAGAGTTATTATCGATTAGTCATCTTTTATAGGTCAATTTTATTAAATGGATCTCATAATGTTATAAATTAGAATATGAAAAATTGGCATTAAAGAAAGACATATTATTGTGTTTATGAAGTGGAGTAATGCTTGCAAGATGAAAGTTTACATAATATGAATAATTTCACAAATACAACTATACAACCAGTTGTATAATAAGCATTGTACAACCTATGCATTAATCCGGGCTTATGTGTAATTTTTCTGAGTTTTGTAAGAGTTTATTTTTTTTTATGTTTAAGTGCGTGAGTTCAAAAACTTTACAGCATAGCTCAGACTCTTTTAAACAAAACTCGAAAACTTTAGTACACAGCTCGGATTCTACATCATACAACTGCATACAACAGGTTGTATAATCTACTCATTGGAATAATTTAGTATATATTGATTACTAATTTTCATGTTTTATTTTTTATTTAAAAAAAAATATTTAGCATGTGATTGTATTCTGCCACGTGTCACTCTATTTGTTATTCAATCTACTCTTTTTATATTATTGTATAGATTATAACCGAGAATTCAAGAGATATATCTATTAAAAGTCATATAATCCAAGATTATAAATAAGACCACAAAAAGGCGGCGGGGCTTCCATTCATCACCTATAATTTTAATTTGCATACTTTTGTTTAGTCTTTTACACTCTATTCAATTGAATTCTAATTTATTTTTGTTTATTTTCAGAGTGCACTTACCAAGGATCTAAACGTGAAATGTCGAGGTATAAACAATTAATAATTTCATTCTTTCTACTTTTATTTACGTATACCAAGTATTTTTGTTTCCCTTAAGTAAGTTTGATTTAATGGTTACAATCCTCGAATATTAAAATGGAATACTATCTTAGGGGTTGTCATTAAGACAAATTAAACCATCATATAGATTCAAGGGTATTGGTGTCATTCCTCATTACATGGTTTTGACTCATATTACAAAATTTCAAAATACCCTAGCTATAATATATCTCCAAGTCAAAAAGAAAGTACAGGAAAAAACCGAAAAACACTTTCAAGAACAAAACAGAGAAAACAAAGCAAAAAAAAAAGTCAAACCCGTGATTTTCACGGGTCACAAAACTAGTTTAATATTGAATTACTACAATACGATTCAGAAAATAAATGAATCAAGCGAGAAATTAATGAAAGAAGAGGAGAGAGTAAATAAATATGTGAAGAACATGGGGGACCTACTCAAATATTTTTTTTTTCAAACCTTAAAAAAAAGGGACCAATAGAAAAGTTTAAAAAAACTTAGCTTTTATACTAATTAGATTAGGGGCTTCCAGGTTTTAATTAGAATGATATAGAAATGATATTCAGAATGCAACACTATACACTTTGTCTTCGATTTAGTCATCTTCACTGAGACTAATGCAGTTTGCATTAGGAACCTTTTGTCCTTCAGCAAACCACACAAAAACGTCTTGATACATTTAGGCTTACACGCTATTTTACTTCTCTTATCCAACTTCATTGCCCTCTTAATTCTCCCTTGGTTCTGCAACACAACACCATGACTTTGAAGGGAATGACATCAAGCAAAATCTCTTCTTTTTCCGTCCTACTAACCTGATGAACATGATCGAAACTTTTCGATGTAACAAACAAAGTTCAATACTGTATTAAAGGTTCACCGAGACCAACAACGATAGCTTAAATTGGATTTCTAAGTTTGGAAAAAAAAGGGTTGGGGTTTGTTTTGTTTCAATTGGATTTCTGGGTTTATTTCGGGGTTTGGGGTTTTAATCAGTTAACTAGTTTTGTGACCCGTGCAGTACACGGGATTTGTTATGGTTGGAGGTCCAATCAAATCTTTCAGAAGTTACAAAGTTGACATATTGTTAAAGTCATAACAATACAAGTTAAGTTTAATGACATGTTACTATTCACGATTTCACCGTCTCATAAGTATGAGTGACATTAGTAATTTAAGAGTGGCATTATGCCTCACCTATTTAAAATAGCTAGAAGTGGATATCTCCAGTATCACCATTGGGCGCTGAAACATAATAATGAACTGATTCACCAATTCACACTTGTATTTTTTGGTGTTGTACCTTTAAAAGATCAATATATGCAAATAGTAAGACATATTTATAGGCAACAATTCTTACTCTACAAACTCAAAACTCTCGATGTTTTCGCACACTAATATAGAAAAAATAGCAGTTGTAGTAAATACACCAACATCAGCCTTCTAAGATTCCAACATCAGCTTACATGGAACAAATAGTCGTAAAAAATAACGTCTCAGATAGGCAGAGATTAGATAGCATTCCTAAGAGCTTCCTATAAATCTGCAAAGACCAATCCACAGCTCTTAATATTTGAGGCAGAAGGGCGGAAATGACACAAATCCCATAAGCTTACTACATAGCTTGAAATTGACATATATGACTTGCACTACATCAGAAGTTCAGAACTAATAGTTCTGATTCTTGAATGATACGCTAATATTAACAGGTGCCAACAACCAACTTTCAATTTCAGATTACATGTTACAACAGAGATCACGATCGCATAGAGAATTGTCCACGGGAAGATGTTTCATATTTTGGTCTAGTGAATGTCCATATTTTCCTGCTCAAAGGTCTCTGGTGCTGGTCTGGTTGTCCATGTTTGGTGTGGTAAAGTAAGTGTTGGAATATGTGTCCTCCGACAATAATGCGATCACGACTGTTGATCATGATGATCACATGTTTAAGTCTCATTATAAAGAATACAATTGGGAAGTAATATTTACTGTCAACTGATCAACATATATCGGTAATGATTGGCTGACTAGAGTTTGACATTACTGTCGTGCGACGGTGGTGATCAGTTGATCCCCTAGGTCATACCTATAGGGCAACACTCTTAATTGATCAATTGATTGATCGTATAACGTTACGAGTCAATTAATTTAAATTAAAATTGATGGACGATTTCGGAAGTAATATTTACGTATCTCATTGAAATTGATTAAAATGAGACACGGTCTGAGTAATCGAATTGTATCATTACTCAGATGAAATTATTGTTTAAGGAAACAATTGAATTTGAATGAATTATTATAAATACAAATTGTTGTGATTTATAATTGGTAAAATATTTTGGTACAAGTAATTATGAATTACTAAGTCGATTTTTGTATATGACGTATTTTTATTAATACGTTGATTTTTAATATGTTAAAAATACATAGAAATTTTATGTGACATGTGACATGTGACATATTGACAAATTGACAAAAATAATATGGAATCCATATTAACTATATGTACCGAAAATTAGAGGAAGATTAAGCTAATATTATGTTGATTATATTAGTGGAGGGCATGATGATTACCTACTAATCTAGCCTTGCATACCTATTGCTCATTGTGAAGAACAACTAGAGCATGCATTGACTCCCTCCCATGCCCCCCTTCCACCCGGTTTTGAGAGAGGAAAAACCACTTGGTTTTTCCTCTTATTTTTACCTAATATACACAAAATGTTTTTGTGGTATTATTCATTCTTCATTATTCTAAAATTTGAGTTTTAGAGAGATAAAAAAACTTCCTTCTTCCTCCTCCCATAAACCGAAAATATTAAGTGTCCTATAATATTTTTGGGTCAATTTTTACAAGATTAATATTGTACTAGTATTTATAATATTAATTTTAATTAAGAGTGAGCTTTGGGTATAAATCCTTGGGAGAGATCCTACACTTGGGTCTTTGTTCATCCAAAAGGAAAGCTCAAGAACAAGAGAGAAGGAGATCTCTCTTGTGCCCTAAAACCGAAAATCCAATGTAAGGATGGAAGATTCTTCTCTTATTTTGATTATAGTTTGCATGCATAAGATCATTAATTAATTTTATGACAAATTAAATTTAAACATATATGAATATGTCAAGTATATAGATCTACTTTTTTTTCAGTAAGGAGATGTGCCATTACTGAATATAGGAGCGCTTGTGCGAGGGTCAAGTGTATGGGGCATCTATGCAAGAAACTATAGTTATGAGCATGCCACACCATCGACACATACATGAGTCACCGAAGTAGCACCGACGTCTGTCAGTACGTATACTGGTTGATTTGCAAAACATAAACAATATAGTGAGCCGAGTTATTCTCAAACTAAACATTGTAAAGATGTCGTTTCTTACCAAATCGACATTTGCGCCGAGACAAATATTTTAATTAGCACAATGTGATCGTACAGTTGGACCAGAATCAAAATGAAGAACCCGTTATTTCTCATATTCAACACTTATCATGTTGTAAGTATTTTGCATACAAATTTTCCTTTAGTTTATCTTAATGTTAATCCTTTTCAAAACACCACAGCATAATCCTACATGATATCTAACTTCATAATCGATAATATAAAAGCTTAAGTGTACGTTGAATTCATCAAAAAGGTATTTGCTTTAGTTTGAATGACTGATACCCCAAGTAAAATGGGGAATATAAACTTGAGATTATAGGATTAAGATTGAGCAATGATTTAAAAGCTTGAACTTAGCATGGATTATCAAAAATTAATATAATAGCACAGCATAATAGTATTAAAGATTGGTATACTTGGACTCACCTGTAGGCAGGCGGGCCAAGACATGTGGCGAATTCAATGGCGAAAAGATAGACTTTGTACTATGAATCTGACTTGTAAAATCGTGTATTTGCCAATATAAACACGAAGTCTTCATCCTATAAGTGAGTCTTTGAGCACATCAACATTGGTCTTGACTTGCCTAACATAAGCTTCTGCGTCCAATCTTACATTGCCAAGCCCAAGCATGATTCAAAAATGCTATATACCTAATTTATTTCTTGACACATATGTTGACGTCCTCTTGTTAGGAATATTATCTACATAAATATTATGATCAGAGGGGTAAACATTCTAGTTATGCCCTTTCCCTCCTCTTTTTATATCCAAACAAAGAGCTAATGTCTCTAATCCGGGTCATGGTAGATAACTAATCTGAATTCTTTTTCGTATGTTGCAGAAGTGCAGTAGTTTTGCGGATATATTTCTTTTATCTACCATCTCAAACAAAAGGTTTGTCATGATTTAACATTATAGCAAACTCAATGACAAAAGCTAGTGGTATTTAAGTGCACATATATAGAATTAGAGCCAGATACAGGAAAATACAAAGTAAGTTGAACCATACCTCCAGTTAATAAAATCGGAATATATTTAAGCATCAACAATCCTATTGAATTCCGACGCGCTAGTAAGAAACAAACGATCAATTTTCGCCTCATCCTTTCTGATTGCTTCTACAAAAGTGGGAAAAATAAATCCCTCTACAAATAATGGCAATATATCAATTCAAATGTCAAATTCATTGGAGTAACACTCCCAATAACAATATACTTATTCAACAATTAAGTTTCTATAAAATCCAGGATTATAAAAAGTGCCAAATAAAATGCAAATTTAAGAAATCAAATAATAAACGAATACATACTCGTTTGTACAACAACAAACAGCTGCTGCGACATATGATGAAGCAATTGCATGTGAAAATTTGGGGGACAAAATCAACAATGTATATAGGAGGAAGAGAAATTAAATCGCCAAAGGAATTTATTAGCTATTAAAACACCATTTCAGTAACCGCAAGAGGATTTGAAAAGGTAAAATGATGGCGGAGTTGAAGAGTTGTACAGAGTATTGGAGAACATATTGAAACGCCAACTACCGGAGTTGAAACCGTAAAATAATGGCGGAATTGAAAAGTTTTACGGAGTATTGAAGAACATACTGAAACGCCAACTATACTTTTATTAATTTTGCTTTTTCGGTTGGTGGATTATCTTATCTGTCTCCTTCTTATTGGATGAAGGTGTGGTTGTAATCTGAGGAGCGTAGACGTGGCATTTTACAATCACACGTGGCTTTGTTGACGTGGACTTTATGAGCCATTTTAGTTTAGACTTTTAATAGTATTTTATAGATGTATTATACAATCGGTTGTATATACAACTTATTCAGTGTTGTCGAGCTTTGTTACAAAGTTGTCGAGCTTTATTAACAAAATTATCGAGTTATGAGACAAAGTTGGTAAGCTTAACAGAATAATTATCAAGCTCAATAACTTCGTAAAATAACTCAATAACTTGTAAAATAACTCAACAACTTTGTGTGAGAGCTCGATAACTTTGACGCGGTTGTACATAGCTCTTATACAACCAGTTGTAGGATAATACTTGTGGATTTTAATTGGATGAATGGGATTGGGTGAGTGAGAAATAGATAGGGAGGGTATGTAATTAATAAGGTTATATTGATCATTGCAAATTTACGTAAGACGATAAAATGACGTCGAGATGATAGTTACACAAAATCGTCACAAGAATGTAAATAAGTGAGAACGGTGTGGAATTTGTTGAAAGCTAAGTGGTTATCGGTAAAGTAGAACATAATAAATGATAAGTAGATTGTAAAAAATGGAATATAATAGGTGGTAAATTGTAATTTTGCCTTTTTTTTTACAAAGCGTCTTGCTTGTGACGAACAATATCCGTCACAAGTTGAAGACCTCTCACAATAAAGCAAGTGGGTTGACAAGTGGGAGGAAAAATGGAGCACCCATACATATTAAACTGCGTCTTGTGAGAGAAGACTATCCGTCTTGAACATGACGGATAGTCTTGCGTCTTGATGAGATTTTGCCTTTTTTTTATAAGAACAAGAAAACCGTCTACGTGGCTACGCCTACGCCTTATAGCAGCACGACCAAACCCGAAAACCGTCAGCCCAAACCTCTACAAGAAATGTTAATAACCGTTGTGTAAACTCCTCCCCGCACATGTGCTGACACACAGGACTGGTTCGTTTTCCCTCTCTTGTTCAAGTCACGTCATCTCCACCTCTTCATTTTCCCGACACACAAATAATTACACCCCATGCGACTCTCATTATTCAACCATCATCTTCTTAACCCTAATTATTACTTTTAATTAAATTCCCCAATCAATCAATTATTCTCCACATTCTGAATTCAATTCCCCCAATTTCATATGAAGATCAACGTCTTAACCCTCGATAAACAGATCATCACCTTAGATGTCGACCCCAATCATCTTGTACTTTCTCATTCTTTAACCCTAATTTCTCTCAATTTCCCCTCAATTACGCCTAATTTTATCAATTTTAATTTTTCAGGTTGGAGATATCAAAGCTTCGCTCAATGTCGAGGTATGATTAATAAATGGTTCATAATTGCAGTTTTTTTTTTTTTTTTTTTTTTTTTTTTTTTTTTTGTTTATGGTAAAAATTTGAGCTTGATTAAAGTTAAATGATGGTTTTACTGTTGTTACAGCAGCAAGAGCTTTTGTATGATGGGAAGGAGATGAAGAATGATGAAAAGTTGAGTGAAGTTGGTGTTCAAGAGGGTGATTTGATTGTAGTTGTGTCTGATTCTGCTCCCATTTCTAGGTAGTTCTTTTGTTTTGGTGCTATTTTTTTATTAATTCTGCTAAAAGTTGGATCTTTTTTTTTATGTAGTTAGTGTTAATTAGGACGATCTAGTTGATGCTGTAGTATAATTTTGGGTCCACTAAGTTCATTGTTATTGGAAGGATTACGTGGTAGGCTTACCCTTTCCCACCCCGAAATCCGTCGTCGTAGGAAACAGATCTTTGACTGGCTGTTAATGACTATAATTTGAGTTGGTATGAACCTTAGGAGTAAAAATGGAGGTTTAGTTGATGGGTTGTCGGTGTGTGTGGAAGTGGAGAGATAATGTTGTCCATTTTCGGAACTGAGCCATCGTGTGATCTTGGTTTCGGGATAGGATGTAACCTATCCTTCTTATCCGCTGCTGTTAGATGTGAATCTTGTGGTTTGAGTCTATATACTTAGATGCAGAGGCAAGTAGCAAGATTTGGGTACGTGACAGACATGGTTTTTTAGTGAAAAAAAATGAATGCCATTTTGCCTGTGTATATAGGACTCAACTAGCAAGGGCATAATACGCCCGATCATTTTTTTTTTCTTCATCTAGAACAATTTGATTGAAGTTCCAGGGTTTACTTACCTTTATTTTAAATTACACCCTTGGTCAAGATTCCTTGTTATTATCATGGTGTCTGTCCTCCTTGTTCTTAGAGCTATGTAATTTCTACTTCCCATATTACCTCACCCACCTGTTAATTGATACATGGCAGTTTAATATGGATGTGATACTTGACACTTCATTTTAAGCTGCAAACATGAGTTGGTTAATAATATTATTGAGCTCTGCTTTTGGACACATGATTATGTGGGATACTTTTAACTGAGCCGAAGTATATGGCCCAAGAGTAGAGGTGCCCAGAGGGTCCTTATTACGTTGAACACCTTGACCTGACATAGGAACCTTCATATGTCCTAAATTTTTTTTCTCCATATGGTGGTAATTGAGACTTGATATCCATTTTATCATCTCAAAGATAATTTCAAAAGCTAATATCATCCACCTTAGCCTTCTCACGAACATTGATGTTCCCTTTTCTGATCACACCAATTTGTTGTCTTACTCTGTCCTCCTCACCGCACAATTCTACACTCTCCATATCCACCCAAAGTTTCCTAGTCAAAAGATCATCTCAGGTCTTCTATGAAGCATTCAAGCGTCTTGCCTCACCATGCTTTATATCTTCATACTATGGAAAGTCTATTCTAAAGTAACAGGGAAATATTATAATTCATATACTGAACAATACTAATTACCAGTTTGCTATTGTCTATAACCATACCGTATCCAAAAGGACCAAAAGTAACAGGGAAAAGAGTAAAAGATTAATCTGTCTGCCTCTCAGATTTTTCTTTTCCGCCTTCTTGAAACCAGAACCTTCTTTACCATTTGCATACACGTCATATGTGCTATGTTTTGAGCCAATTTGCCTTTTGTTCATTTTCATTTCTATGACGTTGCCTATTTGTTCAACATTTGAATGTTGGCACATCATTGATCTGTTTTATCGATTTTTTGACTTTGCATGCATGGTGTTGAGATATCTTGCAAGACTTAGTGTTTAGCTCGATAACCAAAATGATTGATTCTAGTTGTTAGCTAAACTAGTTTAGATCCCGCACAATGCATGCACCATGGTACTTTTAGTTTTTAACTTTTTATGTATTACTTATAGATTAAATTTACACCTTTTTAATTTTCAAAATTCACTTCATTGTACTTTAATTTGAGAAAATAATTGGTCTGCATAACTAATCAAAAAACTTGAGTAATGTAATGAAATATGTATTTTAATGAAAGTATTCTTTTTTACTCGAAGCTAGTTATTTCATTTTATAATTTTTATCAATTTTTTTTAATTACTCTTTTTATCATTAAACTAATTATAATAACAGTTTATAGTGCTGTTTTATAGGAAGTATATTAAATCATTCTCTTATACTAACACCAATGAAAATTAACAACTTGTAGCTGATGGTTTCATACCAAATTTATTTTATTCTAATTAAAAAATTATAGTTTAGAATTTGATTGTAAAATATAGTTTCATGAAAAGGTTAATAAAGGGGTAAAAGTTTAATGAAAGAAAATCAAATTTCATTTGTTTCCTTATTTAGTGGAGTGCATTTTAGAGGGAAAATATTTAGGCTTTCTTATTCTCTTAGTTTATAGGGGGATGAGGATTGAGGAGGTCATGAGATGGAGGAGATGCATTTAAAAGGCGTGCTACATTTTATTTTTCACATTACTGCATTATACTCCGTATATGCTGAATTGTTGTACTGTACATGGCATGCACAGTCAGATACTCTTTTGAGAATCATGATTTTACTTTACTCTGAACTTTTGATAATGTCAGTTCATCTACAACTGAGCTGGGCCTCAATCCAGATGGATCGTCTATGAACCTTGCAGCATTTCAGCATAAGATACTGCATAATTCTAATCTTGTGGCTCATCTTATTCAGGTATACCTATTTCTTTTATCTTCATTTTTTTCTTAAACTTTGCTTTCAAGTTAAATGATGAGGTACAAAAGTCAGTATGGTATGTAAGTATGGTTCAGGTTCCCTTGTTTCTTGAAGATTGGTTTGAAACATGAAAAAGCATTCAGAATGAAATTTGATCTCACTTTTAGCGCAATAGCGGTACTGGTGTATTGTTGCGTAAAAAGTAAAAACTAGTGAGGCTCTTGTGCTGGGGATGGGAAGGAAGACGTTTCACCAGCAATGGAGAAAAGGGTCTTTGGCAGGGTTGTGGGAGGAAAATTCAAGACTGGGAGGGAAATTTGAGAGCATGGCTGAGGAGTAAGGATTTAGCGTATCTAGAAGTTTGATGCTTGCCTTCCAATGCAGTGTGTAGTGATTTCTGTACTGACCAAGGAGTTGATTAGTGCCCTTGCACCATACCAACTCTCTCTAGAGATTCAGCTGTTTTTACTAGCTAGTTGCTTGCAGTTTCTTGTATTTGTGAGATATTTCTGCTTCTAAGTGAACCGAGTACCATGAACGTTCAAGATGATTGCTTTTATTGATAGGCTTTGAAGTTTCTTACGCCTTGGATTCCTTTGGTGTATCCTTTAGTGTAAGCTTGTATATGGAATTAGAAATTTAGAATTACTCCTTGAAGCTTCTTAAATGGAATAATTTCTTTTAGTACATATTATGTAAATTTAAAGAAAGGTAGCACCCAATGTGAAGTTGAAGTGGTCCGGATTAATTTCTTTTAGTACTCCTTGAAGCTGTTATTGATGGCAACTTTTCTTACCGTTGTATTCGGGGTGCATTTTGCAGAGTTATCCGGAATTTGCTCAAGCAATTGCGGAGAATGATCATAATCGTCTACAAGCATTGTTGAGGCAACATCATCAGCAAATAGAACAAATTTGTCAAAGGGATGGGGAACTTGTAAGTAGCGTGTGCCGGTTGTTTTCTCTCTTCTATTCTATTCAGCCACATTTGAGTGATTTGCATATTGATGTTAATGGTGCGATAAACTTATTTAACAAACTTCCTGAGGTAGTTATGTTTTCTCATTATCGTGCTATCTGTATTGGCAAAAATATTTTTGGTAAGTAATGATCTCTCGAACAAAAACCATGGGAAAATTTGCCAACTATTTCTGTTACCTGTTTACATTTCATCTTTTGCATAACGTAAGATGCTTAGTCGCATCTGTTGATCATCCCTGCCACATGCCTTGGGCTCTTTAAAATTCTTTAAAATCGAACATTATTTTTCGAAAATAAATTCGCATATCAATTGGTGGTTTCATAACTATCGTTTTTTGGTCGTTATTAGAAAAAGATTGTACCCATATTACAGTACCTATCTAGTTGCTTTCAGACCTTGAAATTGTGATTTGTGATTTCGTGGGGGTTATTACTTGACATTTTGTAAACCTCGTACTGCAAGATATTTACATCGTTCTCATTAATGTAATGAAGTATAAGTATTATGTCTGGCCCGTTTCTTAACAGAAGCTATTTATATTACTTCACTAAACAAGGCTTAATATGGCAGCCGACAAAGCGCTTCTCTCTCTAACTCGCTCTTTTGTTTCTTCCTTCCTTTTCCTTTATTGGCAGGGTATCACTAATTTCGAGGATGCACCAAGAAATGTTGAAGGAGAAGCCTGTCTTGCGGCTTTGCCGGGTAAGAATTTCTCATAAACTTGCCTTTTTTTTATCTTTTTGGAAAAAAAAAAATCTTTTGTTGATCTTACATGTATCATATTATGCTGTGATTTTCATCAGAAACGGAGGCTTCTTCTCATTTGCTTGATGAAGAGAGGTTCTCAAAGCAAGAACCTGTTGACAGCAATGATGAAGTGAATGAGGAAGTCGAGATACAAGTAAATGGTGGCTCTACTCATGCAGAGAAGAATGATCATACTCCTCATGATCATCATATTCTCAATTCAAGTAATAAGGAGTCATCAATCGCATCCATTCAAAAGTTGGGTTCCATTGATCACAATGACTCCAACTTTTTTGCTTCCCATGAACATGTAGATGACATGTCCGCTAACAATTCCAAAGGGACAGAAGCTGTAAATTCGGAGCTACTGCCTTTCTCCCCAAACTCTCCTCAAACTACCAAGGGACATGGACTTAAAAAGTGGCGAAGAATTAGAAGAGAGTTCACCAAGGAATCAACCTCCAATGTAGATTCTACTAAAGTGCTGAAAAGAGGGTCCTCAAACATTTTAGAAGTAAAGAAATCAAATGATGGCTCAGTCTCATCCACTTGTGCATTTGTTAATAGTCCAGGACACGTGGATTTGTTTTCCAACCCTACTCCAAGCTCAAGTTACCCAGTTGCCCTTGGTACTACATTTAGCGCAGGGGCTGATGACAGTGACGATAGGAGTAGCAAATCATCAACAGCTGCTAGTGCTCCCAAGTATAAGCATGATCATCAGCGGGAGAAGCATAGGTTAAAGAATGTGAGTGGTCGGCATTTGAATAGCTCGGGTCAACGGTCTCAATTAGCCAAAGGTAACTCCCAGGTTGACACTAGTAAGAAACCCCGAGGTGAAAGAATTAATGTCGAGAAAGAAAATTCACTTTCTAGCATGGAATCTGATTCGAGGAGTTATAGTTCTGTGTTTAGAAGGGGTTCTTCTTCTGTAAATAGCGATCAAGTTCAAAGTGGTAACTACAATGAAGAAGATGATAATGATCATCTAGCTAGTGAAGTGCAGGCTTACAAAAAACTTTTAGCTGCTGCAGCTGGTCATAGAAAAAATGGCAATGTTTCACCGGATCGTTCAGTCGAATTGTCATGCAGTGCTACTATGTGTCAAAGTAAGGATCAGCAGGTATCAAGAGACTGTGAGCCACTAATCAACTCCATTATGCTTCTACAGTCTGCTCAAGAAGCGCTTGAAAGAGGTATGCTTTCAACGTTTGGACAATTTATGTGTGCTTTTGCTGTTTACTTTATTGATTTACTGTTTACACAGATATATCCAGTTCGCATCACAATATTTTCTGTGTATGGTCTCTAATTTACTTTGAAGTTTGAATACAGTCATAATGCCTTTATAATGTACCAGAGTGTTTCTTCCTGTTTATCTCATCATAGACTGGATGATCTGCCTAAAATTCGAGAATTGAATTTACGTCTTCTAAATATACCTGATTAGTATTGCAATGTCCGGAGTAGAAGCATTTTATGGGGTGATGGTTATAATAAATTATGGTTGCCCATATGGGTCAGAACTTAAGACCTATGGTATTCAGAGGGGTAAGGGCATTTTCGAAGGTGGGGAGGGTTGATGGGTTCGTGGAAGGGAAGGAGTGAGGTGTCACTGGTGGTTTGCTAGGGTGATCGAAAATGTGATTGGTGGAGGGGAGGTGTTGTTAATGGAGGAGAGAAAGATTGGATCGTGTGTGTTGTGAAGGAATAGGTAAGGTAAATTAGGATTACGGTAGGTTAATTGTGATTTAGGTGGGGTTGGATTATGTTACTTGGGCATTTTAATTTTTAATGGTGTAGGTTCTGGTTTTAACTTTTAAGTGAGTGACAATGGATGTAAATAATGAAAATATAACCACGACACTTTGGTCTTATCATTCATTTGTTTCACTACATATTCTGTTTTTAGTCCATTCATTTGAATTCCCTTCTTTCTTTTAGTCCATTGAGTCAGATTCACTAGGTTTCTTTTACGGAAGGAAGCAACACGATTGCAACTTATCTCAGTTATTTGCATTGTAATTGGAAAACTTGTCTTAAACAAGAGAAGTTGGCGTTTGTACCCTTTTTATTTTGCTGCTCCTTAAATACGACCGGAGGGAGTTCGTGCTAAAAGCTTACCAAATTAGGAAATAGGGAATAAGTGGCGACTCATCCCAATCAGGAAATAGGAAACAAAATCCAAACTTTGAGTGATACCGTTCGTAAATTATGAAGAAAAAAAAAGGCTTCTTTAATAAGAGATACGGAGTAGTATTGTTTTTGGAGTTTCTCTCCTTGTGTTTCTCGTTCATTTGCCTTAGCATGCAACCTATTTTTATTTGCTCTGGACTCGTCCAATTGTGGAGACCAAATTGTTGTATACTCGTATATGCTTTTGCTGCACCTTGTAAAAGTTCTCAAGTTGTCTAGAAACAATTATGAAAGCCTTGTGTGTGCAACTCTTGCAGAAGTTCAATTGTTCAAGGAGATTGGTAAGGGTGTCCATTCTTTGTGTGATGACTCGAGCACGGCGACAGGTGTGGATCACCGTTACAGCTCAAATGAAGAGTTTGACTATGTCCAAACCCTTGAAAACCAGCTGGAAGAAGCACAAGTTAGGCTCAAAGAAAAAGATCTAAAGGTAATTGAACTTAAAAAGATGGTGAAAACAATGATTATGAAGTCATCACCTCAAGCTGATGAAAGAGGCCCCATTGAGTTTCAGCGCAACCTGTGGCAAGAGATGGAAGCCGAGCTAGAAAACGTCTTTAAACTAAAAGTCGAAGCTGAAGTTCAGCATGTTGTGATGACGGGGTCTAGAAAAGATTTAGGTGTTCTCATTGAGGATCAAATCAAGTTTCTGAGGGACCAAAATTTTGTTGCGTCCCGGAAATTGATTGCAGACGTTAGAAATGAAGGTTCTATTCTAAAGAGTCAATCTAAGTTGGTTAACTTAGATACAGATATGACAGAAGATGAAAAACTTCAGGATATGCGAAGCCGGATTGGTAAATATAGTTCATACCTTGTTATACAATTGGTGTTCTTCGTCATAGTAGTTGGTGTATTTCTCTTGCGAGCATTGCCAAAATCAGCCACTGTTGTACCCACATAGTGTTTGGGATGCTCCTGTGTTTTGTAGGTGAAGTTCGGTTTTCTTGTCTCTATTTATCTACTGTATTTTAGTTTTTTTTTTTATATTTTTTTTGTAATGCTGTCTTGTTATTTCTCTCGGAATATATTTGTTAGACCTTGATTTTGGGATGTAATGTGGGTTGTTAAGGTCATGGTATAGATGTTTGTCAGCTTTTGATTAATGGTGTAACAGTCGTGTAACTTTTTTGATTAGTGGTGTATAACTCGCAAACCAGTATTAATGTGTAAAAAAGGCTCGTATTTGACCTTAAATGATACTCCCTTCGTTCCAGTCTTTTGTTTACCTTTGTTTTTGCCACAAATATCAAGGGAAGTGGAGGAGATTATTTGGGGTTATTGTTATTGGATGAGAAGTGAACAATAATGAATGTGGAAATGAAAGAGAGACAAAAAATGGAGTTCGGTCTGTCTATGGCTAGGCAAATGGAGCTATCTCATGTGGTGCTCGAATCGGATTACCTGTTGCTGATCATTATGTTGAAATCGAAGGAGGTAGTTGATTACCTGTTGCTGATCATTATGTTGAAATCGAAGGAGGTACCTGCTAACTACCTTGGGAATATGTTTGGATAGCTATTTTGCGGTTGTCGAGTTTAGTTTTGTATGGCGCACCTCCGTCCTCTTGTTTATTCGACCAGAATATGGGTAAACTCGGGACCTGAGGTGGTTGCTAATTTTGTTGAGTCGGATGCCCGCTTTGTTTCGGAATAAAATATAAATCTTTTCTCTCAAAAAAAATGGAGTAGGTAAACAAATGAATTTACCCATTTGAAGCATGCCCAGTATTAGATTGGTAAACAAATGAAAGAGACCCAAAGAAATGAGTGGGTAAACAAATAACAAGGACGGAGAGAATACTTTATAAGATATATCAGAGCCGTCTAATAACAATTCAAAATGTTGTTAGAAGACAGACACAACTTTTTTTTTTATTTTTTTTTTTTATTTTTTTTTTTTAATTTGCTACGGAGTACTTGTTAGTTGTTTCGAGTGAAACATCAAACAATGGGTTACAGTTGACTACTTGAGAAGGATTGAAGGGGACGAGTATTATAACAAAATGTCGACAAGTGCTGAAAATTGTTCTTAGTTGAGACTTTATCAATTCAATAGTAGTATTCCTTGTTAAACTTGTATGGCCAGTTCACAGGAGACCCAGACAGATTGAAAAAGTCTTTATTAATCATAGCTGCTTTGATTATATATGAAACATTTTATTTGCTGCAGGAAAATCCAAGTAATTTCCATTACCTGCTCGATTTTCTTTCATCAAATTATTATCAAACTTCTCCAAAAATGGATCATATAAATCCCAGCAGCTTATGTTTATCTCATTTTTTAGCAAAAATGATTCAAATTTATGTCTTTCAAGTTACGCTTCTCTTGTTATTGTTTACTTCGAGTACAATATCATT
Organism: Silene latifolia; assembly: GCF_048544455.1. NCBI lineage: Eukaryota > Viridiplantae > Streptophyta > Magnoliopsida > Caryophyllales > Caryophyllaceae > Silene > Silene latifolia. The sequence goes on along the minus strand of NC_133530.1, from coordinate 32,940,607 downwards.
GTCCTTCAATTTAACTAATTTTGAGCCAAATGGCGACATTATCTTCTTGAACGATTCGTTTGCTTCCAGTGGAGTGATTCAGTTAACAAACAATCAACAAGATTTATCCTCCCTTGGAAGCAGCGTTGGCAGAGCGTATTACTTTCGACCAGTTCAGCTTTGGGACAAAAACAAGAACAAGGTCACCGATTTTACAACTCATTTTTCATTCATCATCAAAGCGGTTGATAACACTTCTAAGTACGGTGATGGTCTCTCGTTTTATCTTGCACCTGTAAACTCTTTAGTTCCTGACAACTCAACTGGTGGGTATCTCGGATTAGTTTCTCCACAATCATTTGATGATACAGCCAAAAACACCTTTGTAGCTGTTGAGTTCGACAGCTACGAGAATTTTTGGGACCCAAGTCCTAATCATGTTGGTATAAATGTCAATTCCATAGTTTCAGTTGCTAATGTCACCTGGAAGAGTAGCATCAACGACGGCCGAAAAGCGAATGCTTGGGTAACATATAATTCTTCTACAAGGAATCTAAGTGTTTTCCTAACTTATGCTGATAACCCTGTTTTTGGTGGCAATTCTAGCCTTTCTTATATTATTGACCTTCGCACTTACTTGCCTGAAAAAATCCAAGTTGGTTTCTCTGCTTCTACTGGTCAAAGTACCGAGATTCATAACATTCTTTCTTGGGACTTCAACTCATCCTTGCCAGATGCCATTGATAACCCAAAAGCTGGATTGATTGCTGGCGTCGTGGTGGGTATTTTCGTCTTACTTGTAGGTTTGGGCATAGTTGGATTTTTTTGTAGGAGGAGACGGGTCCCAAGAAGGAGTACTGAAAATGATGAAATTGATTTCAGTGAGGACGATGATGATGACTTTGAGAGAGGTACCGGGCCTAGGAGGTTTACCTATCAGGAACTTAGTCGAGCGACCAACAACTTTGCCTTGGAAGGGAAGCTAGGAGAGGGAGGTTTTGGAGGGGTTTACTCCGGTCGTTTGTTGGGTGACCCTAGTAGAGAAATTGCGGTAAAGAGGATATCAAGTGGATCCAAACAAGGCAAAAAGGAATATGTATCAGAAGTGAAGGTTATTAGCCGATTGAGGCATAGGAATTTGGTTCAGCTTCTCGGGTGGTCCCATGATCGAGGTGAATTTCTACTTGTTTACGAGTTTATGCCGAATGGAAGTCTTGACTACCATCTTTATGGCCGCGTACAGGTTGCATTGCCATGGACAGTTAGGTACAAAGTCGCCCATGGATTGGCATCGGCCTTGCTGTATCTCCATGAAGAATGGGAGCAATGTGTAGTACATAGAGACATCAAATCGAGTAATGTCATGCTTGATTCGAATTTCAATGCAAAACTCGGAGATTTTGGGCTAGCAAGATTAGTTGATCACGGCTTAACTGGATCACAGACAACCGTTTTAGCCGGTACTCTAGGCTACATGGCCCCAGAATGTCTCGTCACAGGAAAGGCAAACAAACAATCTGATGTTTACAGTTTTGGTGTGGTTGCCCTTGAAATTTCTTGTGGAAGGCGGCCTGTCGAGTCCAATTTAGAGCCAAGTAAGGTCCGGATGATAGAATGGGTATGGACCCTCTATGGGAAAGGTATTCTTCTGAAGGCTGTCCAATTTAGAGCCAAGTAAGGTCCGGATGATAGAATGGGTATGGACCCTCTATGGGAAAGGTATTCTTCTGAAGGCTGTCGATGAACGACTCGAAGGAGTCTTTGATGCAATGCAAATTGAATGCTTAATGGTTGTCGGTCTGTGGTGTTGTCATCCAGACCACAGTCAAAGACCTTCCATTAGACAAGTTCTAAATGTTTTAAACAAGGATTCTCCTTTGCCAATTCTACCCTCAAAGCTACCCGTTCCTACCTATTTTGCGCCTCCTACGAATATGAATGTATTCTCGACTGACTCCTCGTCCATGTAATCAGGCAGCACTGCCACCACAAGCTCTTTATCTCCGTCAGATCTAGCTGGCACTACCCCTTTTGTTCCTGAAAGCCAGTGTGTGATTAACTTACTTTTGTAACTTGTTTATTTACATTTTTCATTTGTTCTATTATTTGCTGTTGTAAATATTGAGAATGTAAAATATTGTTTATTTTCGACGAATGATATTGAATTGCACACACATCCCAAATTTCCCATCAACAACAGCACATATATATAGTTACACAATTGTAGATTTGTAACTATGGTAATGATTTGCATGAAGGGTTGCAACCCTTGACAAATGTAGTTATGGTATGATGAATATGTAGTTATGGTAATGATTTGAATAAATGATATGTCATTTGTTGTCCTTTTCCATTTTGGGGTGTCTCAATCATTTGTTGTCCTTTCTATTTTAGGATTGCATTTGATGAACAATTTGATCATTCATACTCAATTTCATCCACATGTCATTTAGTAATTGGTCATTTCCTCTTTCCTTGGTCTTTGTGCCAAAACGAAAGGACAACAAATGACCGGGACGGAGGGAGTATTCAGTAAATTGGTTGCTAAATTGAACTCACTCCTCCACCTAGGAGGCGGGGGTGAGGGACGTGAGTGGATGAAGGTGGTGATTTGCTGGTGGGTGGGAGAGCAGGGTGGATGAAAAGGAGGGACAACAAAAAATTGTGGCAAGGGTAAATAGGTAATTATAACCACGTTTTGATAACAAAATTGATTCAAAGCCAAAGATAAATAATTAGAGCCATCGTTCTTAAACTCCCGATTTGGATCGTAGGATCTTACAATTTTATGTTTTAAAATGTAGTGACCGATCCCGATCCTAGTAGGATCTTACGATTCAACTTATCAAAAAACTTTTTTTTTTAAAGTAAAATCTTAACCGGATCCTGCGATTATACATCCCTGATTCTGCATTATAAACATTTTCATTTTTTCGGTTACGCCCTCTGGTGTGCATTGGATAAACCCCCGAATATACGTAATAGCTTGCAAAGCACGTATATCAGGTCAACCACTGGGTTATCATGCCCGAACTCTAAAAGGCTTATTCTCAAACAATGGGTTGTACACTTGTACCCTTATTAAAATAATTTTAGTTTTCATTATTTTTTCAATAAGCAATATGATTAAAATATAATTTAATTTTTTAAGAACCGGTAAAAATAGACCGCGTAAATTAGTTTTGATTCGTGTTTTGGCCATGACCGGACTCATATTTTACTTGACCTCATATTCTGACATACATACTTGACCCATTTGACGAACCTTGTTTTCTTGGGCTGAAAAGACCTGAGTTGAACCGAACTTAACTTAATTTAATGGAGTTGAATTGAGTGAAGCTGAACAAAATTTAGCTAAACGGAAATCATCGAGCAAAATTAAATAGTAAGCCTTAAGATCCACTAGAAACGTTGACTTAAATGCAGGTGGATTTTCTCAAGTGATCACTGATATTACACTTCCGTCGCTGGGTGTGGAAAAACCATATGAAAATGTAACCTTAAGGCCAATGTTACACTTCTAGTTCAAATAACTACTAGTTTTATTCCCGTGCAAAAAATGCACGGGTCATAATAGCAGACACTATTATTAGATACATGAACATATAATTAAGCGTGATTAAGCGTTCAATACTGTGACAATATAAATAGTCCATATTTGAAGATTTGAATATCAGATAATAAACAACTGTATTTTGTTAGAATTATATTAAATGCATTTGACGTGTTAGACACATTAACTGTATGTAAAATTGTAAATTGCAACAGTTATGTAAATTGTGACATTTTAACTTATGTTTTACCATAAGCAATTAAAATAGAAATAAAAGATAGAAATAGGAGGAATTAGCTTGAGGAGAGAAGATAATTAAATAGTTTAGGAAACATGGCGGATCCCACATATAGAAACTCACCAGCCAATCAAAAGTATACTACGTAGATATTGTCAAATGTCTCAAAAACGCATGTAAATGTAACCTTCTTATATTAAAATAGATGGCTTTTCTTATGGAGAAACCGCATGAAAATTATTTCGACATTTGCATAAACAAAGTTGCTATTTTTGTCTTTTTGACCTATTAAAAGTAAACAAAAGAAGCATTTCTTAACATAATTGTATTTCCAAAAACTAAAGCATACTATAGTGAAGAATTGACATCGACAATTTAGACAGCGTGAGGTCCGGTGCTGAGCTCAATCTGGGGTTGTTTCGGTATATTGCTCTCCTCCTCTACCTCCATCCCCTTCCCCTTCTTCGGTGTCGAACTGTAATAGCAAGCATACAAGACTAGCTGGCAAAACCCAAGTATTCCTCCAATTCCATTGCCAATCTGTAACAACATAATCAGATACAAAATTATATCCCAAAACAACGAGCATTAGACAAAACATATTGGTGTATCTGGATTTATACCAGAATGTAGAGATCAAATCTGACTAAGGCGTATGCACTCCAAACAACTCCATTAAGGAAACCAGCAAGAGATAGAGACGGTGGCATGAATTCAACACTCTTCGTCTTTATAACTTTCCACTGTTCCAGACACATAATCATAGTTTAATGAATAACCTTGACGTATAAGTATATAATATTATGACAATGTAAAAATTAGTAAGATAATGTATATATACCATGATAGTGAGAGGTGAACCATATAGAATGATCCCGAAGATGTCGCAAAAGATACCAACAAAAGTCGACCTGTGATCATGGGTGTGAAATACCAGCATCGTGATACAGGCTAATGCCGCCAAGAATATCACCTCCGCGATATAGTACAAGGACATTGATCTCTAATACATTGCAGACATAGATATTGATCAGTAAATCAAATTAAACCAAACATGTAATCCATTCCTTCAATTAAATTTATACACAATATACCACAAACTCGAAAAAAGGGTATATAATATATGTTAGTCTCTCTAGAGACCGTCTCATGTTAATATATATGAAAACTCAGTAAAAACTAATTATTCCAGTAAAAACTCAGTAAAATCGAAAATTAGAAACAACCCAAAACCCTAAAGCAAGGAAAATATATCAAGCAGGAGTAGAAAATAAGATGAGTGTATGTATACCCTTTTCTTGCCATCAGCATACGTCAAGTAGATGATGTTAAAGACGATGTACATAACCAATCCAAGACTGTTAACAGTGGTGACGAGAATGCTGTGAGGATGAACAAAGGGCATCGAGTAGAAGACCCACATAACACAGTTCATGATGCCTGCAATAATTGGGTGGAACTTAAATTCTTCCACTGATTTGTTCTTCCATATCCTCCATATTGTTGGACTGTTACAATTAAAAACAACCATCATGTAATTCTAGATCGAAATTTGAATCAGAACACAAGTAATTCACGTTTCGATTATTGATTAAGCGTGACATACGCTGGGGAAAGAAACAAGAGGAAAGAGGTGACATTGCCTGCAAAATAACAAATCCAAATTAAAAAAATGATTATAGCAGAAAATACGCAAGTGCGAAAAGCGTGAAGCAGCCAAGAATCGTACTCCTTGGTACTTGTAACTAAAACAATGATAGATATAACCATAATATTACTAACTTACGCTCCATAGTAATTCCGTTTTCCCTTATTTTCTGCTGTAAAATATACTTGAAACAGGCATCAAACTATGATTAAAACTTCTTGATGAATTACAATTCTTATGAATTCATAACATGATGCATATATTCAAGATTAAAGCAACGAAGCGTAAATTTAGTGAACATACGAGCAGAAATAAGCGTATAACAATAATATGCATAAGCAGTATAACAATATGGTAAATGTTGATTATGAATTTCGACGTAAACAGAAAAGAAGGCGAAATAGCAAGGACGAACCAATGATTCCAAGGATGTTTCGAATAGTATCGGGATTCACCATGTTGATGTTGGGTTAGTAATAATAATAACAAACTTGAATAAAAAGAAACAAAGAAAAGAGAATGAATGAAAATGAAAATGAGAAATGATTGAAAGTGTGGGGGAATTTATAGGGGGGGTTGGTTATTCATGGAGCATTTCAGTAATATATGGACACTTGAAAACTAAATTATCCAATTATAAATTATCCATTTTTTTTGTTTGTTATTATCTTTTTGAGAATCTATATTTTATTCTTAAATTTAATTTCAGCACGTTGGATTGATTCAGTTAACAAGCAATCAAAACAAGATTTATCCTCCCTTGGAAGCAGCGTTTCTTTTGTTATCCAACTGCCTAATGTTGAGCCTTGTATGTCCCTCGGCGGAAGCCCTGATGTGTTATGAGTTATGACGGGGTTAAGTCGATGATTTAACCAGGCTACCCGTCTAAATCAAAAACACATCATATTATATTAGATAACCCGGTTATATTTGGAAACTCAATCGAAATTACAATCCTTATAGAAATCGCGTTCCTAATCTTAGTATAGTTCCTGCTATGTGTGTATATATATAGTTATACAATTATATGTTACATTCGTTGTAAACTTTTGTGTCTTTGTGCAAGGTAATTTAATCAAACACAAAAGTACAAAAATGATTGGGACGAAGGAAGTATATACTTTGAGTAGGGTATCATTGAGAATCATAAACTTAATTTCTCGACTATTCGAAAATAGAAGGGTATCCCGTCAAATACCATTAGATCTGATCCTCGAAATACTGGTTTGGTTACCGGCTAAATCAGTCGTACGCTTCAAGTGCGTATGCAAGGAGTGGTACAATCTTATCGAAAGCCCCCACTTTACTAAACTCCATCTTAATAAATCCCTCGAACCCAATAACTCACGACAAAATCGTGTCCTTGTTTGTACTCAAAGCCTTCATATTGTTTATGATATTGATCACCCCCTTAAATGTACCAAATTGAATTGGCCAGATGATGTGATAATACATGATCGCACCAAATTGAATTGGCCAGATGATGTGATAATACATGATCGCATTACAGATGTTATCGGCTCTTGCAACGGCTTAGTTTGTTTCAAAGTTCCGGGATGGGATCATGGCACCGCCGTGTTTGGGCCTCATTACACGGTTAGGTACTTCCTTATATGTAACCCTACAACGGGTAAATTCAAATCAATCCTTCCTTGCTCGGAGAAGATTTGGAAGGACTATGGCTTATCATATGGTTTTGGGTACGATAGTGATCACGACGATTATAAGATAGTAGTGACTAGTAGGGATTGGACAGAGGGTAACATAGATGCGTGTATATACAGCGTGAAGGCTGATTTATGGAGCTGTCCTACTACTACTCCTACTCGAGTATCAACCGGAAGAAGATGGCAAAACCGACAAAGTGTAATATTTAAAGACAATATGCTACACTATCTTGTTTCAGCTGAGATATTAGTAGGCGAAATAAGGTCTCGAGCTTGTAATGATTATCGAATTGCTCGTTTTGATGTTGTTACAGAGAAATGGAGAGACGACCTATATTTTCCTTTTCTACTCAAGAATTTTATTAAATTGGGAGAGTTGGATGGACAGTTATACCTACGTGTTGGTTATTTCTCCAGTGATGTTTGGATTCTCGAACAACACGGTTCATGGAAGAAGATGTTTCATCTTCCTAAAGATCTTTTATGGAAACGTCTTATTGGTCGTTCGAAAGACGGACGCAATCGTTTACTGCTTGAAGATTGTTATGGTTTCGGGGATCTGATATGGTATGATCAACGAGATAACACAACGATACCCTTCAAGAAAGTGCTATTGCCAATGTATACATTCGTCATGCTTTGTACTGCCAGCCTTGTCAAGATTCCTGGGTGCTCCTTAACAAAGTTTCAAGAAATTAAATAGTAACGAGTTTAATGTTTTTCTTCTCCTGGTGTATTGTTTTTTAGCTTAGAAAAAAAATCTCTCTTTGCTTACAAAATTACCTTTGATATCAGTTACCGGAATAATACTCGAAATCCGACTCAATTCGAATTGAACTGAAACTAAACGAGATAAGGGTAAGACAAGGGATTATACTTTGAGATTTTTTACAGTTAAGGACCCGAACTTTTAAATATTCCAGTTAAGGACTTCAAATATATTTCCGTTAGTTTTGCCGTTAGATTGGTCAAACCCTTTATTCTTATGAAAAAGTCTCCACTAATTGAATCCCCCCTTCTCTTTCGTAGTTTTCTAATGCAATTCACTTTTGAGACTTTGAAGATTTGTGTACAGTAGGTATGTTCGAATTAGACCTGTCAAACGGGTCGGGCGGGTCGGGTCTCGGGTCGGGTCATACGGGTCGGGTCAGAATACGGGTCGGGTCGAATACGGGTCGGGTCAGATACGGGTCGGGTTATACGGGTCACGGGTCGGGTTAGGGTCAGAATACGGGTCAAGAAATAATTTTTAACGTCTTTTTTAAACGACTTTTTAAATTAAAAAAATATTTTTTTAAAAGGTAAATCATATTTAAAATTAATATTTTAATGATATTCAATGTTTACATTAATTATATTGACATAATGATTAAAATAAAGTTTTTTTAATAATTATTTTATTACTAAATATTATAAAAGTTATATAAAATTAACTTTTTAGTTGTTTCTGTAATTTTAAGTAATAAAAAAAATATTTTTTTAACTATTTTTTCAAATATAATACATAAATATTAATATTTTAATAAAATTCTTGATGTACCTTTGACCCAACGGGTCGACCCGCTCGGGTCGGGTCTCGACCCTAAAATAACGGGTCATTTCGGGTTCGGGTCGTGGGTCGAAAAAACCGGGTTTGTATCCCTAAAAAACGGGTCGGGTCGGGTCGGGTTTCCGGGTCGGGTCGAATTTTGACAGGTCTAGTTCGAATAGTAGTTGTGGATGAAATATTTGTCATTCAAGGTGTGGATTACTCTATATATTTGTGTTAGTTTTTATTTATATGAATTTCCGTGTATCGATATGGTTTTTTGAAAATCGTACCGGTTCGGGTCGGGCAAAAACAAAACCAGGAATACGGTTTCCGATACGGTTTTTGAAAAGATATTCGTATTCTGTTATACGAAAACCGGGCATACGGTTAAACCGTGTCGGATCCATGTCGGTAAATTTATGAGTTTAAGAACCGTATATACGACACGGTTTTTAAAACCATATCCGGGTATATGGTTTTGCTCAACCCTAAAGTTGACACAAATAAAAGAAAGAACAATTGAAAAAAAATATCAAAATAAGTAACTCCGTCAAGAATACGATAATTTTCAATTAAAAAGCTATAAATTAACTTAATTGATAAATGAACTAGTGTATTCTACTGCTAGTTAACATAAAATTTAAATTATCTTTTCTTCCTAATCCATTGTTTATTTTTAAAACTTATACACTGTTAGACTACGAAATTTTAAAAACACCCACAAAGGCACAAGACAACCATTTCAAGACCGTAATCAAAGACATTAAAAAAAATACATGCAGAGCACTATAATATTAAAAAACTAGAGGTGATCAAATGCGAGCTTGTGCCGGATATGGGCTGGGCTCAGTTAAATATTTGGCCAATGGAGAAGCCGGTTTGGGACGAGTTAGTGGGTCGGGCTTTTGTAATTTTCTTAAAATGCCTTGTCGGTATAGCGGGCGGGACGGACGGGGTTCAATGGACGAGATGACCTATAAACAGCTATTAAAACTAGATATCGAACAAAACCCATAAATAAGAACATATGAAACACCAATTCATCACATTAAATCATTAAATACCAATATCAAAGAGACCCATGTAAGAACTAAGAATACGAGTACAAGAAAATTTAAAAGTTATTCCAATGTCTAAATGAGCGAAGGCAAATTAATACTCCTATTTTAGTATCAAGATTCAAGAAGTAAAGCAAAAAATTGTAAATGTGTAAAACAAGTGTTTGACTTTTCAAGAAACTAAAGACATTAGCACAGGACAAACGACAATGCTAACGGAAATTCTTATAATCCCTTAACTGAAAAGTTTAAAAGTTCGGGTCCTTACCTGTAAAAAAGCTTAAAGTTTAGTCCCTAAACTTACCCTTATCTCGAAACTAAACCGAATCCCTTATCTACTAAATGAATAGTAACGAGTTTAATTTTCCCTCCAAAAAGATCTTTCTAAATAAGGTAGCTAATAGCAGTTATGTAAAAATTAACTAAGGGAGCTAATCTCCCTTATACTAAAAGAATAAGGATTTATGAAATGTTTTCTCTCCAAAAGCACTTCCTTACTTAAGGAAACAAATAAGATTGATTTTCTTCCATTAAACCATTATCCTTTTATCATATTTTCTTTCATCAAAGTATAATTTTGTTATTAAACTCTAAAATATAACTATTGATTAAAATAAAATAAATTTGATGTACCCATAAATTATATACTGCTAAATTTTCCATTTGGAGCTATTATTAATGATTGAGCGCATAATTACTTGTAGGAAATAAAACTATAAGCTCATATTATTAGCTTATATGATGATTTTTTTTTTTTGGAAAATTTATAAATAGACGTCATTAATAGACACATTTACTTTTCTTTTTTTCCTCCAATCAAAATACTTTAGCGCGAAATATGAAAATTAATAACGTGTCTATTTAACCTATAACTAAAACACGCTAAAAATAAGAACCCTATATATACTGCGCATGCATTGCGCGGGATATAAACTAGTTCAATAATAATTGAATGATACCGAACCGATAAAAACTGTACCAATAGACCCAAATTATAAATACTTACTTTCTAAGCAAACAACATATTTTTGATGTTTTTTCATTAATTTTTTATTTGTTAGTCGTGTTATGAACTATTTGTAGGCACGGAAATTTATTAATGTGCCGAATAAATAATAAATTAATTTTCTTTTGAGCTAATACCAAATTTTAACTTTATTTAATTATTTTGTCCCGATTAAATGAAATATGGGTCGATTCGGATTACAAAATGAGTTATTCAGATCACTAAACCTAGAAAAAATCAAATTTGGGCCAAAGTTGCTAGTAAACCCACAAATGGGCCTGTAACTACCAAAGTCCAACAAGGAGATTTAAAACTCTATAAATAGAGCTAATAACCCGTCCCGTCCATTGAACCTTGCTCATCCCGCCCGCTGAAAAAGCAAGTACGGACAAGACATTTTAAGAAACATACAAAGGCCCAACCCACTAACCCGTCCTAAACCTGCTAACCCGCTTGTCCGTGGGTCAAAAATTAAACGTGAACCCGGCCCATGGCCGGTCCAAATCTGCATTTAAACACCTCTAATTAAAAGTTAGAAAGAACAAGTACAAATTCATATAAATCCTCCCTATCAAAATCATTGCAAGCATCATTGAAACCTTTCAAATAGTTAGCAAAATACAACCAACCACCAAAAGGTGACTTATTCGATATTACCAACACTTGACCCTTAATTAAACCTATAGGTGCACTAAAATTACCCTATTGACTGGACATATTTTGACACTATCAGGCTGTGTTATTGTCAGACTACAGTCAAAGACCTTCCATTTAGACAAGCTCTAAATGTTCTAAACCAGGATTCTCCTTCGCCAAATTCTACCCTCAAAGTTACCCGTTCCTACCTATTTTGCGCCTCCTGTTAATATGAATACGAATGTATTCTCGACTGACTCTTCATCCGGTTAATCAGGTGTTGGGTTATTCTCTACTTTATTGAGGGAATTTGCACATTAAGTGATCTCAAGATGTTTCATGGCTTCAATGCTATGTAACTCATCTATTGAATGAGTTTGTAAGATGCGTTCATTCTACAAATGCACACAAACACCTTCTTGAATGAATGTATGAGAAACATTCATCTTAAGCTTTTAAGAAAGCATATGTTACTCTCTCTATGATCACCTATAAATACGTGAGATTAGAGAGTTCATTTATTATTAATCCACAATAATTAGTATTATTATTGTGAGAGTTTTGTGAGAGAAGAAAACCACTATTAATAGTGAGAGATATCCACCTTATTAAGGTGACGACTTGTAATCCTACTACAAATATTATAGTGGAAGAATTGGACACTCGTCCCGCGGTTGTTTACCTATTTGGGTTTTTTCCGCGTAACCAAAAGTTCTATTGTGTCTTTGTCTCAATTTAATTTACTCATTTTATTTATTTTTCCCGTAATTACACAAACAGGGAAATACGAGTTTTTTCCAACAGTGGTATCAGAGCCACGTTAGTGGGCTCATTATATTTTCTTGTGTATTATTATGGAGACTACCATCGCTCATTATGATGGTGATATGTTTAAACTCACGGCTGATAATTATTCCTATTGGAAACCGATGATGGAGGATCATTTATATTGTAAAGATTTGTATGAGCCTATCATTAGTGAAGACAAGTTTCAAGGAAGGAAAATCGACAAAGATTGGGATCTCCTTAATCGGAAAGCGGTCGCTATGATACGTAAATATATCAACCGAAGTTTATTTGAGCATGTGGCTACTTTCACTAATGCCCATGAATTATGGTCAAAACTTGAATCTATAATTCAAAAGAAAACTCCTAGAAATAAAGCTCTTCTCGTAAGACGATTGGTGAAGTTAGATTATAAAGATGGTCAAGGCATGATTGAACACTTGAACAATTTCAAGGGTCTTGTAAACCAGTTAACCAAGGTGGATATGAAGATTGATGATGAGCTACAAGCACTATTGCTTTTAAGCTCTCTTCCTGAGAGTTGGGACACTTTAGTTGTTACACTCAGTAATTCATCCCTTGAAAGAAATCTCACCATGGATGTCGTTACTGACAGTCTTCTAAATGAAGAAGCCAGGAGAAAGGAGCGTGGTATTTCAACAGATTCAGATGCTAATGTTGTTGAAAACAGAGGCAGGAGTGAAAATCGTAATAACTCTAGAAACAAGGGCGAGACAAGTCAAGAGGACGATCCAAATCTCGTTCTAGAGCAAGCGTCACTTGTTATTATTGTGGTAAACCGGGTCATAGAAAACCCGAATGTCGAAATCTGAAGAGAGACCAGAAAAATGGTACGGTCAAGCCAGATCAAATTGACCCAAAGAAGAAAGAAGAACAAGCACGGTACTGTCGCAATTGAGGAAGAAACCGATATATTTATAATCGGAGAAGATAATTATCTCAATTTAGCTTCTGATGAAAGCCTATGGATTGTCGATTCAGGTGCATCATTTCACATCACTCCACATGAATGGTTATTTTCATCCTACAAGAAAGGTGATTTCGGTACGGTGAAAATGGGAAATCAAGTCACAAGCAAAATTGTTGGCTTAGGGTGATGGAAAGTGGAAGCTCACCAATGGTAATATGATTGTCGCTCGAGGAAAGAAAGAAGGTACCTTATATTTCACCCATGGGCGCTTATTCAAGGGGGAGGCAAATATTGCTCATGATAATTCTTCCTTGGAGTTATGGCATAAAAGGTTAGGGCATATGAGTGAAAAAGGATTACAAATTCTCTCACAAAAAGACCTACTACCAAAAGTGAAAGGTAAATCTCTTGATCCTTGCACACACTGCTTAGCAGGAAAGCAGCATAGAGTCTCATTTAAAAGATCCAGTTCGCCATCTAGAAGAAAATATATCCTAGATTTGGTTCATACTGACGTTTGCTCTATGACTGAAAAATCTCAAGGAGGTGCATCATATTTTGTCACCTTTATTGATGATCATTCGAGAAAAGTTTGGTTATATTTGTTGAAAACCAAAGACCAGGTACTCCAATCCTTTAAGGAATTTCATGCCATGGTTGAACGTCAGACGGGTAAGAAGTTAAAGTGCGTCCGTGCTGATAATGGTGGTGAATACCGTGGTCCATTTGAAGATTATTGCAAGTCTTTTGCATCCGACTAGAAAACACTCCTCCGAAGACACCTCAGCTAAATGGCATAGCTGAAAGAATGAACCGGACTATTTGTGAAAGAGTTCGATGTATGTTATCTCACGCAAAACTCCCAAACTCATATTGGGGAGAAGCTGTGAAGACTGCTATGGATATTATCAATCTCTCGCCATCAAACTCTTTAAATAGAGGCATTCCAGATGAAGTATGGTCGGGAAAAAAGATATCTTATGATCACCTGAAGGTATTTGGTTGTCGCGCATTCGTCCACATTCCAAAGGACGAGCGAGCCAAACTTGATTCAAAAACCAGGCAATGTATTTACCTTGGCTCACCCAAAGATGAATTTGGCTATAGATTATGGGATCCAGTCAAAAGAAAGGTCGTGAGAAGCCGAGATGTTGTATTTTTCGAGGATCAAACAATAGAAGACCTCAAGGAGTCTGACAAGTCTCAGCCTCATATTATTGTTCGTGATAATTCTTCACCATCCCCCATGGTACCAGATGATGTAGGGAGAGAAGAAAGAGAACAAAATCATGATCAAAATGTTGAACAGTTTGAAACAGATGATATAAATGCTCAGGTTCAACCTGAACCACGTCGTGGAAGTAGAGAACGACGTCCATCCACTAGATATAGTGAAGAAGAGTATGAACTTATCGCTGATGCGGGGGAGCCTCAAAATTATCAAGAAGTGCTAACCAGCGATCATAAAGAAGAATGGGAGAAAGCTATGCAAGAAGAAATGCAATCCTTGCATGAGAATTACACTTATGATCTAGTGGAGTTGCCTAAAGGAAAACGAGCGTTGAGATGTAAATGGGTGTTCAAGCTCAAGAATGAAGAGAACAATCCTAAACCTCGATACAAAGCTCGAATTGTTGTTAAGGGATGCAATCAGAAAAAGGGGATTGATTTTGATGAGATATTTTCCCCTGTTGTGAAGATGTCATCCATCCGAGTTGTAATGGGTCTAGCTGCTAGTCTAGATTTGGAGATTGAGCAACTCGATGTGAAAACTGCATTCTTACATGGAGATCTTGACGAGGAGATTTATATGGAGCAACCTGAAGGATTCGAAAAACCAGGTAAAGAAAATCTCGTCTGTCGTCTTAACAAAAGTCTTTATGGTTTGAAACAAGCACCACGACAATGGTATAAGAAATTTGATTCCTTCATGACCGAGCACGGTTTTAACAAAACACAGACTGATCATTGTGTTTTCATGAAGAAGTACGCAAGTGGTGATTTCATCATACTATTGTTATATGTTGATGATATGTTAATTGTTGGGCAAGCTAAGCTGAAAATTGTATCGCTCAAGAAAGCTCTAAGAAAATCGTTTTCTATGAAAGATTTGGGACCGGCGAGGCAGATCCTTGGGATAAAAATTACTCGTGACCGAGAGAAGAAACTCTTATGGCTATCCCAAGAGAGATATATTGAGAAAGTCCTTGAGAAATTCAAGATGAACAATGCCAAGCCGGTTAGTATGCCACTTCTTGGACATATCAAACTCAGTAAGAAGCAAAGTCCAGTTAGTGAGAATGAAAGATTCGAGATGCAGAATGTCCCTTATTCTTGTTGTTGGCGTCTAATGTATGCCATGATATGTACAAGACCCGACATTGCTTATGCAGTCGGAGTAGTTAGTCGCCATTTATCTAATCCCGGAAAGGAACATTGGTCCGCTGTGAAATTGATATTTAGATATCTCCGAGGAACGAGCAATAGATACTTATGTTTTGGAAAAGGCGAACCTTTGCTGAAAGGTTATTGTGATGCAGACATGGCAGGCGATGTCGACTCCAAAAAAATCTGATAAGGTTATTTTCAGTCGTTTGCCTTAATCAAAATAAATCCTAGCTTAGTACTAACAAAATAGCTAGCGGTAAGTCAGGGTCGAATCCACAGGGAGGCGGTGATTATCTAGTTTGTTTATATTTAATTCCGTCTTAAGGTAACCAATTTTGGGGGTTTGATTGTTTGTATGATAATCAACTAATTGCAAGTAAATAAAAGATGAATAACAATAATAATAAAAGGTCTAGGGATCGGGTTCACTAGGTCGTCGTCAAAGGGTAGAATTTAATTCATTGATTGAGCAATGTATATTGTTGAAAGTCATATGATCGGTCGATTCAATATTTCTTTTAGATCTAATTTAACATGCGGTCGCTATCATTAAATTATCTCTATTCAATTATCGTGGCCTATACTAGTCTTAACCCGGTCGGTGATAATCCTAATTTATGCAAGACTAATTAATCAATTCTGATCAGTAATTAACTAATTAGAAGTAGTACGATAATCAAACAACAATTAAGAGCAATTTAACAATCAATTCATAATAATCCCTTTTCTAACAACCTAGATCCCCTTTCACCCTAGATAAGAGATTTAGCTACGCATAATAGAAAGAAGAACAACAATAACATTAATAAGAAACATGATTGCAAGCATAAAAGATGAACAATGAAATAAATGACTAATAATAAAGGAAAGATTAAGAACAATACCGTAAATAGCTAGATCCGGAAGTAAGAACAATAAATAAACTAAACTAAGTATTTTAGAGAGTTTTCTAAGGTAGCTATATTAAACCTACTGAAAATAAAGCATCCAATAACCTAGGGTACGAGTTTTGGTATTTATAGCAATACATAACCGACTTAAGGAAAGTTGCGGGAATTATAAAACTGGAAGGTTCCTCGATCGAGCCAAGGGTGACTCGATCGAGGCACCAAAGTTCAAGAACACCGAACTCTCGACATTGCGAAATGTAGTTGATTAGGTTGGTTCCTCGATCGAGTTGAGAGTGACTCGATCGAGCATGAAGTTCCTCGATCGAGCCAAGGTTGACTCGATCGAGGCACCAATTTCCTGCTTTGCGCACTGAACTTCAAACGGCCGCCATTTCTTCGTTACTTGTCTGAAATAAGCGATTTTCGCGGTGTTGGAAAGCTAAGAGGATAGGCTTTCACCTCCAATTAGAATAACTTGAAAATATGTTGTAGAACTCGAGATATGGCTCTTCAAAGTAGGCACTTGTAATAAGAAGTTCTTTTCTTCGTGTTTTCTTCTTAACTTCTCTTCCTTCGTTCTTATGGATTCTCGTGCCATGCTTCGTGTATCCCTTCATGCTCACTCCGCGATGCCCATTTCATTCCTTTGTTCCTCAAATGCATCATTCCTGCATTAAACATCAAAAGGCGGAAGTATCGACATTCTAACTTAAAAGGCATGTAAATGATATAAACTAGCACGAAAACCGTATCAAAAGCAATTAAGGAGAGGCATAAATATGTATATAATCATGACTCATCAAAATCGACATCAGGTTATTTGACTACTTTTGCAGGGAGAGCTGTATCTTGGCAGTCTAAACTGCAAAAATGTGTTGCCTTGTCAACTACCGAGGTAAGTATATTGCGGTGCACTTAGAAGCTTGTAAGGAAATGTTATGGCTGAAGAATTTCTTGCTAGAACTTGGTCAAAAGCAAGAAGAATATGTTCTACTTTGTGATAATCAAAGTGCTATTCATTTAGCTAAAAATCCAGCCTACCATTCGAGATCCAAACACATCGATGTTCGATATCATTGGATTCGAGATGTGTTAGAAGAAAAGAAGCTTCAACTTGATAAAGTTCACACTGATGACAATTGGTCCGACATGATGACCAAGACCTTATCAACAAAGATGTTCGATGATTGTTGTGGTGGTTCCGGTGTGGTGATACCCTCCAATTAAGTCGAGAAGGGGGAGATTTGTTAGGTTATTCTCTACTTTATTGAGGGAATTTCCACATTAAGTGATCTCAAGATGTTTCATGGCTTCAATGCTATGTAACTCATCTATTGAATGAGTTTGTAAGATGCGTTCATTCTACAAATGCACACAAACGCCTTCTTGAATGAATGTATGAGAAACATTCATCTTAAGCTTTTAAGAAAGCATATGTTACTCTCTCTATGATCACCTATAAATACGTGAGATTAGAGAGTTCATTTCATCAATCACAATCACAAAAACATATATTATTAATCCACAATAATTAGTATTATTATTGTGAGAGTTTTGTGAGAGAAGAAAACCACTATTAATAGTGAGAGATATCCACCTTATTAAGGTGACGACTTGTAATCCTACTACAAATATTATAGTGGAAGAATTGGACACTCGTCCCGCGGTTGTTTACCTATTTGGGTTTTTTCCGCGTAACCAAAAGTTCTATTGTGTCTTTGTCTCAATTTAATTTACTCATTTTATTTATTTTTCCCGTAATTACACAAACAGGGAAATACGAGTTTTTCCCAACATCAGGCAGCATTGCCACCACAAGCTCTTCATCTAACTCAGTCCTAGCTGACACTGCCGCTTTGTTGTCACAGAAAGCCATTGCTTCATTAGCTCTATTATCTGCTATTGTAAATGTTCATATGAATAAATTATCATCAATTTTTTTCATAAGATTAGAAGAGATGTGATGATTTCATTAATAACAGAGCCAAATACTCGCTTTTCTTTTAGTTCCGAAATACGGAGTACAATGGAATAAAGCAATACATGTTTCTTTTGTTATCCAACTGGCTCAGGGAATGTTGTTGAGCCTTGTCCGATCTCCCACCACGCGTTTGGCGGAAGCCTTGATGTGTTATGATGGGCTTAAGTTGATGCTTTAACCAGGTTATTACTTGCCTAAATCAAAAACACATTACATTAGATAACCAGGTTATGAACCATATGAGGTGAGTAATCTATTCCAGGACTATTTTGTCAATTTGTATTCCATTCCTCATCACAACCGATATAGGACTTCCAGTGGTACGAGGGAAGACATTTTTGAAGGCGTTCTGCAACATGTAAATGTTAAAGTAGCACAGGATGATGTTGATCTGTTGGGACGGGCTTTTACCGCTAAAGAGGTACGCAGAGCTGTGTTCCAGATGGGGTCTATGAAATCGCCAGGACCTGATGGTATACCTGCAGTCTTTTATCAGAAGTGTTGGCATCTAGTTAAAAAAGATTTCACAAAGGCTGTGTTATCTATACTCAACTCCGGTATGGTACTCCGTGAGGTAAACCGAACCTTTATTGCTCTAATTCCAAAATGTGACAATCCCGAGGAGGTAAAAGATTATAGGCCGATAAGATTCTGCAATGTATTTATGCGGATTGTCACGAAATGCATTACCAACAGGCTGACTAGATGTAGACACCTCGTTTCTGCACCCCTCGCAAACCACCCAGTGATGATTGGGCCGCATGTTTGATTCGCGGAACGATTAGTGACAGTTCGTAAGATTATCGTCAAGTGATTGCTCAAATATAAATGTCAACCTCTTAGTTGTCATCTACGTGCCGATACGGTCGTTTTGGCGATAATTAGAGCACATTGAGTCCGGGTCAAAAACCGTCTCCATTTTTCGATATTTGTTAAATCCCGAGTCGGAATGTTGGAATGTTCCGGATATTTCTATTTCCATATTCATCAAATTTTATCTTTTGGCGAATAATATCCCGAAATATTTAAAAGATAATCAAATAAATCCGTCCTACCATAACTTAAACACGGAAATCTTTCTTAGCGGAGGAAACCTCCGGGAGCAGACGCAACGACGGCCAGTGCTGCGCCTCTTCCAAGAGACGCAGTGGCTGCTGCGCCTCTTCCCGGGCCCTTCTTTGCATGATTTACGTATCTTTTTTATATCTTTCGGAGATTCACTTCCAAAGAGTCTCCGAAACCCTATTCCTTCACGTGATTAGTATAAATAGGAGCCTTCGTTCCTCATATTTCTCACGCGAGTGTCCGCCCTTCTCTTCTCCCTTTGCATTCTAGACTTCGTTCTTACTAATTGGCGCCTACGTGCTTGGACTTCCGACCACGTAAGCTCGGATCTTCCGGGTACCGGACCTCTCCGTTGCATGACCGACCAATTTGACCACTACACTCAATCAATCTAATTAATCAACTTGATAAATCGTTTTCCTCTTACGAGGGCACTCTTTCCTTGCATTCGCGTCGAGCATCACTAATCGATCTTCTTAGTTCTTCTCGTTCCGTCAACATGTAAGTCTGAGGGTGTATTAATCTCTCTTTTATTTATTGTATTTTAATTATTGTATAACAATTGTAAGGTTTATGTCGAAAGCACCTCATTAAAACCGATTTCTAAAAACCGTCTTTAAAACCTGTTTTGCGGATTTCGATGAAGACAGACGAGTCGAGAAAAAGACGCAGCAAGCTCGCTGCGCCTCTTCAAAGGAGCGCGGCACTGCCGCGCCTCTTTGTGAGGCCGCGATTCTGCTTCTTTTCTTCTTCCTCCGTCCTCTGCAATTCGTATCAAATTTATTTGTTTTGTTCGTTCGTCATTAGTTCTCCGTCATAAAATCATAATAATTAGCATGTATATTGTATCATATATTTCATCATTCATTCACATGTTTAATTCATCTAATCGGACTTAAATCCCAAGTAATTCATATTTGCGGGTTTTCGTCACTAATATTCAATTCGAGTTCTAGGGATTCAATTCGTTCATGTTGAGTTTAAGGATTCATTGTTGATATATTTTTCATCATGTTCATTGTTAATCCGCCATCAATTCATCATGTTTAGTTAATTATTCGCTTGTTTGGTTCGTTCATTAACATCGACCCTTCACATGTTTAATCCGTCTTTGTCTCCGTCTCATCCATGTTTATTGTTTTTATGACTCAAATCACATGTTAAATAATCTGTAAATCACTTTCATCCGACTAAATAATATCGATCAGTCCATTAAATTCACCAATTAACGTTAACAATTGCAGTTTTGGCTTCACAGCCAGAGTTCGTCCTTGGAACAGACGCAGCGTTTGCTGCGCCTCTTCCAAAGGGCGCGATGTCTCTTCGCTGTTCCGGGCGACTTACGTCCTGAACTCCTTTTACGCCTTGACCTAGATTAATGAGTTTACGTATTAATTAACTAATATTCGTAATATCGCTAATTCCTGTTCGTTAATTTGTTATTTTATTCTTTTATTCTTTTTTATCAAATCATCCGTTTTAGCGGTACTTTCGACATAAATCGCCTAATCCGTTGTAATTAATGTAATTCTTTTTATTGTAGTTATATTAATTTATTGTATTCCTTTCATTTATCATTTGTATGCTTCCACATGTAAATCAACATTGAATCCAACTTCGACCCTAATTGTTTGCCTAATTAATTGTTCACCGACTTAGCTAATTTCACATGTTAGGATTAATCTAATGGATGTTGCATTGCATGCATATAGCCGACGATATATCGAGTACGAATAACTTCCCTAATCATTAGTAGAGGCCGCTATCGAGGCGGGCGGGATTAGGTGTTCGATCAAAAGAGCTTCCTAATACGTACCCTCACCCCTTACTCCAGATCTCCGTGAGCACCCGTGTTCATTGGCATCCACGAGAGTCATTCTAGACATAGAATGCTAAGGGTAACGATTGCTTAGTGTTCATGTCACTACTTTGTGTCTTGACATGACACGAGGTATTCGAACGGTTCCAATTTCCCATAAAAATTGGTGGCGACTCCATACAAAATGCAAACGCTTGTTTTCGAGCCCCTTCACTCCCAAGCGCCCCCGTGGGCGGCCCGCTGTCCACAGTTTGGCGACTCTGCTGGGGATTATACACTTACGTGTAGCTAGGGTGAAACTTGAACAAGGTTAGGGAATAAGTTTGTGCAAGACAATTGTCGGTTTTCATAACTCGGTCTTCCTAGACCGTTTAATTCGGCCTTCCTAGGCCCAACCCAACCTATTCGACCAATCGTCCCGTCTAAACGGTCCTAATTCTTATTTGGGCCTAAGGATGGATAGCGGTTGACGTCATCCATACCATGGTGCTTACTCTTGTTTGTATCAAGGGCCTTCACTACTTGAGGAAATGGACTAGGAATCGGCCTTACTCTTGTTTGGCACGAGCCTCTCCACAGACTTCGGGTTTGATGGTTCGGTATGGCAACCCACCCTTTAAACCAAAACCCTTCTAAAAGCACTCAAGCATCCGTTATAATGCTTGTATAAATGTGTAAAACTCTACATGATCACCATTTCTAGACAAAACTATGACAAATTTTCAAAAATCAAAACCCAATTTCAAATCAAGAATTTCGAAATAAAGGCCTTCAATTAGCGCAAAATCCGGTCAAAACTCTGTCCGTTTGTCGTGTCAAAATTCGGGCCACAAGCCCATTTCAAAACCTCACTTCGAGTCCACTCCTACAACTACACTACAGTTGGCTAGGACACACATTTTCAAAGACCTTGTCTTTCTTCAAAACTCACTCAACACAAGTGGCACACACCCACTTCACGAGTCAAAACTTTTCCTCTTTTAGCAAGTGTGATAGAATGGTCGATTGTGTTTTGATTCGTCGCCGATCTCTTACTCAGTTTTCAAGATGCCTAGGTCAAGTGATGATACGAACCTCCAGCAAATTCAAGAAAGTAATGATCGAATCCTAGCCCGCTAGCCCAAATGCAAGTTACCCAAAACCAAACCTATGACCGCCTTGAGCTCATCGAAGGCCGTATCTTTGACGTAGAGGGAAGGTTGCCTCCCATTAAAGGTGAAGTACTACAATTTTCCGATGACGAGTCTAAGGATGAGAATCCTCTCATGGGGACGACCGCTTGGTGAGAAAAGGCTCCAATACCTAGAGGAGCAATTGATGTACCTTAAAGGAGATGACATTTACAGGGAGAACAATCGTAAGTATGAAGCCGTCAATTCCAAATTGCCCACTAACTTTAGCATGACGGATATCCCTAAGTTCAAGGGACACGAGAACCCTTTGAACCACATCCGTGCCTTCAAGGATTACATGTCTATCAAAGGCATCAACCCCGAGATGTTCTTAAGGATCTTTCCTTCATCTCTCGACACCATCCCAAAGCAATGGTTCTACACTTTAGATCACAAAAAGGTCGCTACTTGGGAGGACGCCGCGATCGAATTCTCAAAACAATACGCGGATAATGCCGAGATCCAAGTCAATATGCGCACTCTAGAGGTTCTTACCCAGAATGACAAAGAAGGATTCACCGACTTTCTAAGTAGGTGGAGGAAGACTAGTACTCAACTAGTAGAACGCCCGGATGAGGCCACTCTTGTGGAGAAATTCGTGGACAATCTCAAGCCCATATATGCCAACCATTTGAGATATCAAAACATCAAGACTTTCAAAGACTTAACCGTGTTAGGGACACGAATTGAAGATGACATCCGCAAAGGACTCTTGTCCAAAACGGTAGGTCGAGGATATCAAGGGTCCACAAGTCGTTCATACGGCTCTACTAGCAAGACCGACGAAGTTAACCTTCTCGAACCATCCAAGAAAACTAGCCCACCAAGGAAGTTCACAAACCTTGGGGATACATACTCCAATGCTCTAAAAAGGCTAGTGAAGCAAGGCAAACTCCAACCCATTGGACCTACTCCCGAGCCCGAAAGGAAGTCCAAATTCTGGGACGAAAATTCCTCTTTGTGAATACCATAGGGGTAAGGGGCACGACACCGAAAAATGCTACAAGTTGAAACACGTGCTTCAAGATATGATCGAAGATGGTCGACTTCCAATTCCGCCAGGAGGTAAGCCTAATAACACTCAGAATCCTCTTGGAGTTCTAGTGATTACAAGTGATGAATCTACCTTAGATTGCTCACATCTCATTTCTCCCGCCGAGGATGAAATCCGTGCAATTGAGAAAGAAAGACCCTACTCTACCATCTCCCCTACCATTTCCGACTTCATCGCCTGGGCAAGGAGTGTAGATAGACAAGTGTGGGAATTAGAAAGCATGGTAATGATCTTGCGCGATCCCAATGCAACACCTAAAGAACACGTACCATTGATCTTCTCTCAAAATGCTACCATGCAAGAAGTCATCACCATGGTCGATAAACTAGTCGATCAAATCATACAACTAGAAAGTGACATCATGAGGATGAGGGAACTAGCCGCGATCAATGGAGTTTGGGCCGATGACGATGAAGACGAATATCTCATTGAAAACTCTTTAGTCAAAGAAATAGTCCAAAATGGCGAAGACCAAGATGTGGATCACCTAACTCGCTCGGGTCGTCCATACCAAAGCACTACTCAAAACGGTCCCACCAATGTCATCACACCAAATGACAACGAAGATGACCCCACTGATCATTTGCTCAAGCAATTACAAAAAACCAAGGCTGATCTTTCGGTCTGGCAACTAGTGGCAAGCTCATTTCCACACCGCCAAGCTTTACTGCAAGCTTTGGCCAAATTGAATGTGGCACATAACTCTACTCCTGAAGATGTAGTCAACTTGGTCTTCCAAGAATCCCCGAAACTAAGCAATCCCGTTACTTTTTCGGATGAAGACTTGCCATCTTTTGGCGCCAGTCACAACCTTGCTCTATACATCACCGTCATCTGTCTAAAGAAGAATGTGCCAATGACCTTGGTAGATGATGGCTCGCATGTCAACGTCATACCCCTCTAAACGGCACACAAACTAGGCATGAGAGAGTCGGACTGGACTCCTACAAATCAAGGTGTACGTGCATATGACGGTACACGACGAAAAGTGGTAGGACTTGCTAACCTAACCATAGCAACGGGACCAATCGAACGAAAGGTTAACTTCCAAATAGTGGACATCGAAGCTTCATTTAACATACTTGGGGAAGGCCTTGGATTCATGCTTCTAAAGCAAGTAACATCCACCCTGCATCAAAAGATCAAGATCCCACTAAATGGCAAAGTTGTGACAATCACTTCGTCACCCATTAAGGCCATAATCGAGAAGCAATCAAATAATCAAGTCCTTGCAGATCCCATATACGAACTTGGGGGCTTCCAAAGTGTAAATGTCATAGAAAGTGAGTTGGCACCCTTATACTATAATCCCTACTCCAACTGGGTGGTCAACCACATACTCAAAAACCAGGGATACTTCCCTGGAATGCCTTTGAACCCAGTTCGGAAAAACACCTTCGCGCCATACAAGAAAGGCAACTCATCGAGAATACCACTTGGACTAGGGTACAAACCCACAACAGAAGAAGTTCTCGAAATGCTCGCCCAAGTCCAAAACCGCAAGTATGTAGGAGTCCAAATGAGGCCATATCTTCCTACCCTCAATGGATACTTCGTTCAAGAAGGAAGTTCGGAACTCTTTCATGGATTTCCCGAACCTTGGCATTACCTCGAGAAGAAGTTAGCCGGAATCGAGATCTTTCACGATTGCTACTTCATCCCTCCAGAAACGGTTCCTACCGTCAAAACCCGTCAAGCACCTTGCTTAGACGAACAAGCTGTTAGCCTCTTGTTTGGAGAGGACCGATTTGTTAGGGCTGCGCGAGGATGAGATCATTACTACGATACTTCAAGACGATCGCTTCAACCCCACCGCATTGATCACGGAAATCGACACCAAGCGAGAAAGGGTGGAGAAAATCAATCAAATGGACCAACGATCAAGGAAGACTCTTCAAGCTCACCCTTTGGAGAAGGAGAGATGTTCAAAGAAGAACCGAGAAGACGACGAATTCGAATCGAGTCGGAGTCGAGTCGAGTCGAGTCAGAGAAGTCATTAGAGAGTCTACTCTGTCGTCATCCCCACTCCCCTCGTTTCTCCTAGCTTATTTTCGAGTAGTCACGGTAGTTCGGGAAATGCCCCAATTTCTTGTCCCTTTGCCGCCACTATCCTTGGATCGGTTGGCTTCTTTGTTTTTGACTTTACTCAAATCTTAATATGAATAAATCGGGTTACGCTTACTCTTTGCGTTATCTTGAGTGCAATTCTGTTTATGATGATCCTGAGGATGACCAAGACCCGGACTTGACCGAAATACCTCCCTACGTAGCCAAAGAAATACTACAGGAAGGGGAAGGGGAAGGGGGACCTGTAATAGAGGACACCGAACCCATCAATGTTGGAACCGAACTAGAACCCAAAGAACTTAGGATAGGGACTACCTTGAGCTCAACCGAAAGAACCGATTTCATAGACCTCCTAAATGAATTCAAAGACGTTTTCGCTTGGTCCTACAAAGATATGCCAGGGATCGACAGGGATATCGCCGAACATAGGATTCCGATTAAGCCGGGTTTCAAAACTGTGAAGCGAAGCTTCGACGAATGAGAGCAGTGGGCTCGAAGATTAAGGAAGAAGTTGACAAACAATTCAAAGCGGGTTCATCAAAGTTTCCGAGTATTACATTTGGGTAGCTAACATAGTACCGTGCCCAAAAGGATGGGAGAATCCGAGTTTGTGTTGACTTTAGGGATTTGAACAAAGCAAGCCCAAAAGACGACTTCCCTCTACCTCACATCGACATATTGGTAGACAATACTGCAGACCATGCATTACTATCCTTCATGGATGGATATGCGGGTTACAACCAAATCAAAATGGCCATGGAAGACATGCATAAGACCGCGTTCGTCACCCAATGGGGAACCTATTGCTATCTGATAATGCCGTTCGGATTGATCAACGCCGGAGCTACATACCAACGCACCGCAACTACACTCCTACATGACATGATGCATAAAGAAGTCGAGGTATATGTAGACGACATGATTGTCAAATCCAAGGAAAGAGAGGGACATATTGCGAACCTTCGCAAGTTCTTCGCAAGGCTACGGAAGTACAATATGAGACTCAACCCTCAAAAGTGCACATTCGGGGTGACATCGGCAAACTCTAGGGTACGTCGTTAGCCAACGAGGCATAGAAATAGATCCTTCCAAAATCAAAGCTCTGATCGAAATGCCACAACCTCAAACGAAAAAAGAAGTCGGAGGATTCCTGGGAAAAGTGCAATACATAAGTCGATTCATATCGAAACTTACGATGATTTGCGAGCCTATCTTCAAGAAACTCAAGAAAACAGACCACACCATGTGGGACGACGGTATGTCAAAAGGCACTCGACGAGAATCAAGGAGATATTGGCTAAACCACCGGTGCTCATGCCACCACAACGAGATCAACCTCTTGGTTTATATCTCACAGTAACTGAAACTGCCATGGGTGCTATGCTAGCTCAAACTGTAGGAAGTGAAGAAAGAGCTATTTACTATCTAAGTAAGAAGTTCTTGGAATACGAGTGCAAATATTCACAACTCGAAAAGACATGCCTCGCTCTTGTGTGGGCAACAAAGAAGCTACGTCATTACATGCTTAGCTACTCTGTCAAGATATTCTCCAAAATGGATCCAGTCAAATACCTCTTCGAGAAACCCGTTCTCAACGGACGTATGGCAAGATGGACCATGATGCTCTCAGAATTTGACCTCAAATATGTGCCACTGAAAGTAATAAAGGGTCGCGCCGTCGCCGAATTCTTCGCAGAAAATCCCATCAACGACGCACAAACCATAGATACTTGGTCATTTCCCGACGAGGATATACTTCAAACTGATGTAGACTCTTGGGATCTATACTTTGATGGAGCATCAAACCTAAGAGGATTTGGGATAGGAGTGTTGCTCATTTCTCCTGAAGGTGAGCATACACCGATTCTTTGTCAAACTCGACTTCGAGGTGACAAACAACGCCGCAGAGTATGAAGCTTGTCTCATTGGACTACAAGCGGCAATAAGCTTAGGTATCAAAAACCTACGAGTGCATGGGGATTCGTCACTGATCATCAACCAAGTTACGGGATCCTGGAAAATCCGAAGTGAAAGCCTTGCACCCTATCAGGCCAGGATAGACCAAGTGGCTCAATTCTTTGATCATGTAACCTACTTACACCTACCTCGAGAGGAAAATCAATTTGCAGACGCTCTTGCGAAACTTGCATCTTTGATAAATATGCCAGATTACATGATGGAAATGCCTTTGTGTATCGAACGACGGTCGGAGCCAGCGTATGTCCATCAAATTACCGATGAAGAAGAAATCGCACAAGAACCTTGGTTCCAAGCAATCCTAAACTTCAAGCTTAACGGTACCTATCCGCCAGAAATGGACAAAAGGGGACAACGAGCTATACGCCTACTAGCTTCCCAATACATCCCGATGCAAGGAGAATTATACAAAAGAACACCTCTTGGTGTAGTCCTACGTTGCCTTGATCATTCACGGGCACGAAAAGTAATGGAAGAAGTCCACGGACGGAGAATGCGGTCCTCACATGAGCGGGCCTATGATGGCAAAGAAAATCACACGTCTAGGGTACTATTGGACCACAATGGAATCCGATTGCATCAAATATGTGAGGCATTGCCACAACTGTCAAATCTTCGGGAACGTACAACACGTCCCTCCTTCGTTGCTCTATACAATGACATCTCCTTGGCCATTCTCCGCATGGGGAATTGATATAATTGGGAAAATAACCCCGGCGAACAGGAGGTCACTTTGTTTCATCCTAGTAGCGATTGACTACTTCACCAAGTGGGTAGAAGCGGCTTCCTACACCGCTCTTACGGCTAAAAATGTGGCAAAGTTCATACAAAACAACATCATCTGTCGGTATGGTTGCCCGCATGAGATCATCAGCGATAATGGGTCCCACTTCCAAGCCGAAACCGAACAATTGCTAGCCAAGTACAAGATCAAGCATCATCACTCCTCGCCCTATCGACCGCAGACTAACGGCGCGGTAGAGGCGGCTAACAAAAATGTCGTCACGATCCTCAAGAAAATGACTGACAATTATAGAGATTGGCCAAGCAAAATACCCTTCGCTTTGTGGGGGTATCGTACATCGATCGGGACGCCCACCGGGGCTACTCCTTTCTATTTGACCTACGGCATGGAAGCCGTATAACCGGTTGAGCTAGAAATACCATCCTTGCGTATTCTACTAGAAAGTCAAATCCCGGAAGCCGATTGGAAAAGGGATAGATACGAAGAACTCATCCTCTTGGATGAACGTAGGCTACGTGCCTTACATAATGTCCAAACATATCAAGCACGTATCAAACGAGCTTTCAACAAAAGAGTTAGGCCAAGAAACATCAAAGAAGGAGATTTAGTTCTCAAATCGGTTAGAGCTCTTTTACCTGTCGACCCGAGAGGGAAATTCAAACCTAATTGGGCCGGACCATATCTAGTCAAATCCATACTCCCAGGGGGTGCGGTTAGAATCACAGACCTGGATGGAAATGAGTTTTCAAACCCCACAAATCTCGACCAACTGAAACGATACTATGCCTAGGGTAGAACAGAAACGCGCCTCGCGTAAACCCACGTGTCGCTCTTGTGGCACTAAATAAACGGCCCCTGGCCTATTTGAATGTCACTATGCTCTTGCATCTTGGCAAACTTGTCATCCTCATATCATCAAACAAACTGAATTCGCACCTCCAGAGTAAGTAAAGCTCATGCTTATTTTCTATGTTCATTACAAGCTCTTGCTTCGAACAATCATTCTTTTACATTTACTCGAACTACGCGCAAGGGTTTGATTTCGCTTTCTTTAAGTGAATACGTAGGCAATCCTTCACCGGATTCAACCCGCCATTATATATAAAATAAATGTAAATAGAAGGACATTTGCATTGCATTTGAAATTCGACAAGAATAATTAAAGAAAATGCCAACGGTTTCATAACCACATAACCTCTTTTATTTCATTCAATTTCTAAATAATAATAATACGACAGATAATAAAAATAGATAGGCTAGGATTCTAAAAATCCCTCCTTTTTATTACAACAATAATAATAATAATCAAATATTAATAGCTAAGACTTGGGCTATTCCTCCATCTTTCCCTTGCCCTTGTCGTTCTTGTCAAATTTCTTGTCACGACCTCGAGCCGGGCGCTCTTGCACCACTTCAGACCTAATCACCAACGGTCTTTCTCGAGGCCTGACTCTCCCATTCTTGTTAACCACCATCTCTGCGACAGGAGTAGTCTTCGATTTCTTCGAAGGATGAATGACTTGAAAGCCGGCTTCTTCTTCTCCTTCGGTCAGATGCTTCTCTTTCTCTTTCTCTCCCTCGCGCACCTTGTAATCAACGGGCTCGCGCTTCCCCAGTCTTTCGCGCTCTTCCGAAGTTGCAGCCTTTCTCCACCTCAGATAAGAGTCCGACACCCACAAAGCATTGGAGGAGAAGCTCAGGAACCACATGTTTCTCTGGGCCCATTTCATAGCCCACTCTCTTCGGCTCTCGGTAGTCAACGCCATGGCAGTCTGCGGGACGGTGTCAAGCCTCGGGATCATCTGCTTCAACCCAACTTGCCTCATCAATCTCTCAGGGAAGATGCACACCATAAACTCCAATCGAGGGATGCGCATGGACCTAGTGGGATCTAAAGAGGACACCCGGTGTGAGACTTGAGGTGCCACCACGGTACAACCCACGATCAAAGGGCGTCATCGTCTTTAGCTTGTTCTTCCAATAGTCGAGACCGGGTGAAGTCCACCATGTACGGTAGTGTCCTCATCGAAATCATACGGGCATGATAGGAAAGTGCATGAACTGGGGGCTCAAGCAATCGGAGCCGTTCCATGAGCCAAACCTACCAAGACAGGTATTAGACACCGAAAAAAAAAAAAAAAAAAAAAAAAAAAAAAAAAAAAAAAAAAAAAAAAAAAAAAAAAAAAAGAAAAAAAAGGTGTCTTTTACCCGTAGGATAACGGGACTTCCCAAGAACGGCAGATCGCGGTTGGATTTCCTATTATCCAAACCCAAAATGATCTCCCCTAAGCACAGACAAGCTGGGCTCCTGCGCAGCTCCATTTGCTCAATAAGGCTCAAAAGGCGAGGATCACCTCTCAAGTCCTCATCAACATGTCCCTGAAAGACATACACATGCAACAAACAGAAGCCAAATGCTCTCCTTCTAGCAACATAAGAGACAGTAGGGTCGGCCCTGTTGATGAATCGGTCTATAAAATCCAACATCCGCACGCCTTTCGGGGTAACAAGACGATCTACCTCGAGTCTAGTCGGTCAAGCAAATCTCGAACTTACTCTTATACCCTTGAGCGGTAGAAGGGATGGCGAGGTAAGTGTTCGGGGTCCCACCCCCAATAGCAGCAATTTCCTCCAGGAAAAGGACAAATATCACCTCCTGGAAAGGCGAATACATGATAATTTGGATCCCAATAATCAAGGCAAGCATCTAAGAACGGTTTCACTACCTTGATGAGTTTCAAACTCAATAAAGACCCAAGATTATAAGCACCCATGTCGTGCTTTTCCGTGTTCGAAAACTCATTAGTCCATTCCTTCAAGCGAACCTCCAAAGTATTCATGATGATAATTTTCTCTTGAAAATTTATTTTAGGAGTTTTAGGAGAAGCGACGAAGAAAAGACGGAAGAATTATATGATTCAAAGCTTCGGCAGCGCTTCTATTTATACTAATTTGCTGTTTCCAAAAATCCGTCGAGAATCGACCGGCAGGGCACGGGCGCGACCTTTGCGCCTCTTCAAAGGGACGCGGCTCATGCTGCGCCTCTTCCCCATGCTCACTCCTGTGATTTCCGCGTTTGGATCTTTCCTAATTCTATAACACGCGTGATTTCCTATTCCTATGGGATTTTATTTTGGTAAACTACGGAAGTTTACCATGTTTTGGGATTTCCTAATTTCGCAGGCACGCATTTCGAGGCGACATTGACATCTTCGCCATTTTATCACATTTGTGTATTTAATTGTCCATTTAATTCTTTTTATTATTCAAACTTTTATATATTTATTTCATTTTCTTAAATTCTTTTTCTACATTTTCTAACTTATAAATTTCTATTTTTCTTTTGTTTTTCGGGGGTAACCCTCCCTACCGTCCGGTCATTTCCGGTCATTTCCGGCAAAATTTTTGCATTTTTGCGTTTCTTTTGAGTCTCTTTGTGCGCTAATTAAGGCCTTATATGTGTATATAAGATGTATGAATCGCGTGATTTTCCATGTAAAATTCGGCAGCATAACGGCATAAACCGTTATCTACCAAACCTGTTCAAGAACTAAACTGCGGTACAAACAAACAACCCGAAAGAAAGGCACTCGGGCCATCATATATACAACAAAAAGCAAATGTACGAGCAAGCGGGGCTTGCGCCGAACAAAGTACAAATGTACAAGCAAACTGGGGGCTTCGCCCCAAACAAGTCAAAAAGACCAAGTAAACTGGGGGCTTGCGCCCCAAACCGAGTCCAAAAATGTTTCAAAATCAGATGTACAAAACTACACAAGCTACTGCTGGGCACCCTCCAACTCAGCAACCCTCGCCATAAGAGCGGCGATCTCGGCATCCCGAAACTCGAGCTCCCTCGACAAGCGAGCCGTCTCCTCCGAGCACAGGCCAACTCTCGTCGACTGTTTGTCACCGCAAACGAACGAATTGGCTCATGTCAATCAACTCGATTGGAATAACCAAAAATCAAAAAAAGAAGATCGAAAAATGGGTATAAAGGTTCATACCTGACGACCACGACCGCCGACGAGTGCCTCAATGGCCGTAGCTCGAGCGGTTGGCCACCCTCCATAGTGCCACGAACCGAGATGGCGCGACCTGCATTTCAAAAGGAAATTCTCAGCAAATTAAACAAATTCAGTCAAATGTGTTCTTACACGAAAACCATGCAAAATGGGAGCTCACCCTCCGAATCAGATGCTGCCAGTCATCTAGGCCAGCATCCGTCACAGCTACGTCAAAATCACGCAGCTCGGAGATCGTCGTCCTCCCGGTAAGCGTCGGTGTACTCGAGGGTCTCGGGGTACTCTGGGGGCTCGATGCCCGCCGCCTCAACCTCCTGAAAAGACAAAACAACTCTCATTAATCGATGATCCTTCGTCATAATTTTCAAAATCAAATCAACAAGAAAACAAAGGATACTCACCACTACCGGCCAATAGGCCAACCTCCCGTAAAGGAACGCTGAGTAATCCTCCTCGGGGAGAAGAAGGTCGTCACCACCGACACCGGCCAAGTCCGCCTCCTCTCGGCCTCGAAGGCTCCCTAAACATCGTCCTAGGAGGATCGACGGAAACCGTCAACGCGCCCGAAAGCGCGACGAGCTAACCGCTCGCCCGGATACCATACGGGACCCATCGACGTCCACAACGGCGGCCGACTCGAACTCCTAGGACGAAGGGTCTCAAGAAAAAGGAGGCGCTCCGGCGTACTCCGCCCAAGGTCTGGGCACCCACTGTGACAATATGAAGGCAAAGGTCATTCCTATGATCAATTGAAAACAAAATATGAGAAGATGTGAATGAATACAAATGGGATACTCACATTTGCTCGGTGAAGGGCGTTCACATCCGCCGGTAGACGTTGTGAGAAGAACGCTTGCTCTTCGTCCGGCACATGACCCAATCCCTCACCACGGGATAGGCCCTCTCCAACGGCTCCGTCCTCTTGGGCGCGAGGCCTGGAAAGTAGGAGTACACCCTTTTGTAAAGCAAAATGGTCAATGACGATCTTTGATAAAAGAAAGGAATTTACGTTGATCTAAAGGAAGGTTCATACCTCCAACGAGTAGTCCAGTCCCGACGGCGCCGGGAGAAGTCCCTTCTCCATCACTCGGGCGAACCATGGCCCTCATAAAGCGGATGAGGACCGCAAAACCAGTGATGACCAGTCCCAACGCCCTAAGGAACTCGGGTCGAAAGAAAGGGGAGAAGCTTCGTCGACCTCTCACCCTTGTCTCCGAGGTAAATCGAAGACAAGAACCACCAAAGCCACGAGACGAGGCCCTGCTCGGGTACTGTACAAGGAGGAGGAGCCGTCTCCCTCCCATCGATCCACCGATCTGGGGTCTTCCCGCAAAGTAATCTCGAACATAGGTCGGGTACCAAACCCAAGATCGCAACCTGCAACGGCCTTCGGCGACAAGTTCCACCGATCAACCTCCTCGCCTCGGCCGAGTCCGCCCTCATGCCGGCCTCCGGCCACACCATCTCCTCGATCCCGCACGGACCGGAGAAATCATGCCGTAGTCCTCCAAGGTGACTCCCACCTCACCAAAAGGCGGGTGAAACGTGGAAGTCGTATCCCAGAATCGATCCAAGAAAGCGCGGACCAGGCTAAGGTTGGCCCGCAACTTCCTCTTCACGATATCCCTCCAAACTCGAACCGAGAGGACCAAACGCTCCGCGCTCGATCATGGCCCTCTCCTCCTCCGACCGCCGCTCGTAATGCTCCATCGCCGTCGTGTACCAGAGAACAATAGGATGTTCCCGGCCTCCTATTAAAATTTGAAACAAAGCTATCTTTAGTTTTTGAATAAATTTGGAAGAGATTTGAACAAAAATGGAAAAGGATAGGTAATGAGTTAGGGAATTCCTATTTACCAAGCTCTTCACCGTCCTGTAGGACAAGTGACCCTCTGCGGCCCACACAAGGTGCCTACTCTCCCGGTCTCGGCCACGCAGAGCACCTCTCGGTGGCGACCCCCTCGTCCGAGGTGGGCCCGTCTCGGAATCTCCTCCTCGTCGGTGACCTCCTCCTCGGGGACCTCCTCTGCAGCGACCATCACGCGGCGGTGAAGGCACGCTCTAAAGCCTCCTCAACAACAGCGGCGTCTACGTCCATAGGATCTCTCCCAGAAGTAGAAGCATCGTCACCTGCAACGATTAAAGCAAATCCAGGCCGCGTCACATGACGACAAGCCCTTGTTAAGTAGTTTTCGAGCCTTCAAGGCCCAGAAATCGCCCCTTTCCGGCCATCCTTGGCCACGTTCCCGCCAACCCAATCACTCATGTGATAAATTGGGTCAAGTCAAGCCCAAGTCAAAGCCTAGTTCCGAGTTCGAGTCGAAAATTCGGCAGCATTTCGCTATAATGGCGATTATGCCCTAAAAGGTGTCCTGCAAAAGTTGTCACAAACCAAAATTCCGAGATAACGGGAAGTTTACCCATCATCCAAGGGTCCCTACTATCAAATTTCATCACAAATGGGCAATCCTAAGGCCATTTTCGAAGCAATTTTCGATCTAGCTGTGAAACCGTCTCAAAATTCGCTCAAAGGCTCAAAACTTGATGAAAATTCGAAGTAAATACATGGTTATGTTCCTAACATTGCCTACTACTCGTTTCTAGTATCAATTTGGCATGAAAAATTCATTTGGGGGAAAAGCCCCAAATTTTCGATCAATTGGGTCGAAAACCCTAATGTTCGCGGCTCAAAATTCGACAAATATGGAAGATTAATGCAAGATTAAAGCACATACCTCGATTAGTCATATTTTAAGCAAGCTTTTGAATCCAACCTTGATAGAAATGGTGAAGATTTGAGAGAGAAATTGAAGGATTTGTGTTTCGAAATAATGAAATAAAACCTTTCTGATTTCGCGTTTTTACGCGGAATTGCTGAATTGGGAACAGAGACGCGCAGCAGTCTGCGCCTCTTCCAAGAGACGCAGCTCTTGCTGCGCCTCTTCCTTTGTTTCCCTCCTGATGGATTTTCAAAAATCCGTTATGAGTTCGTTACTCGTGGGCCCATCTTTGGTGCGCCTCTTCCTCGATGACATTGGTCCGTTTCGACGATTTCCTTTCGTTCCGGCCCGCATTTTATCCGGTCGACAATATTTCGATATTGTCCGAATTCATTCTATCCCGCATGATGATTTCGCAGATATTGCTCAACCATTTTGTCGGCGCAGTAGTATTTTGCGATCTTGCTCACTCGAGACTTTCTTTCATGACGATTCGGATGTTCTAGTCGTCAAATCATTTTATCCGTGCAGTAGTATTTTGCGATCGCTCATTCGAAGTTTCCCCTACGACGATCAAGATGTTCCTCGTCGTCGATAGGTCCCCAACAAGAGTTCGCTTGAGACCGACGCAAGCAGATTCAACTTCCAAATTTCGCCAGAGTTCGCTTGAGACTGACGCAAGCGGATTCCCCCCAGCAGTTTCTACCGACGTCCTGCTGCTTTCAATATCTCTTATTCCCCGCGAAGTTCGATTAAGTCTCAGGTATGATCTCTTCTTATGGCTGGCGAGCCTCCTTACGTAGTCTAATGGACTTTAAACGACCCTCCCCGATAGTCGACAGACTCTAAAATGTTCCCGACGACAGGTCCTTGGCTCAGACCCCTTGAGCCGCCTCGCGTCGCCATAGTCGTCAGGTTGTAATCTTCGATTGACCTGATGGCTATACTTTGACTTTCGCCTTGTCCAAGCCTCAGTCAAAGTGGGGGCTCTGTAGACACCTCGTTTCTGCACCCCTCGCAAACCACCCGGTGATGATTGGGCCGCATGTTTGATTCGCGGAACGATTAGTGTGATTCGTAAGATTATCGTCAAGTGATTGCTCAAATATAAATGTCAACCTCTTAGTTGTCATCTACGTGCCGATACGGTCGTTTTGGCAGTAATTAGAGCACATTCGAGTCCCGGTCAAAAACCGTCTCCATTTTCTCGATAAATTTGTTAAATCCCGAGTCGGAATGTTCTGGAATGTTCCGGATATTTCTATTTCCATATTCATCAAATTTTATCTTTTGGCGAATAATATCCCGAAATATTTAAAAGATAATCAAATAAATCCGTCCTACCATAACTTAAACACGGAAATCTTTCTTAAGCAGGAGGAAACCTCCTGGGAACAGACGCAGCAGGTGCTGCGCCTCTTCCAAGAGACGCAGTGGCTGCTGCGCCTCTTCCCAGGCCCTTCTTTGCATGATTTACGTATCTTTTTTATATCTTTCCGAGATTCACTTCCAAAGAGTCTCCGAAACCCTATTCCTTCACGTGATTAGTATAAATAGGAGCCTTCGTTCCTCATATTTCTCACGCGAGTGTCCGCCCTTCTCTTCTCCCTTTGCATTCTAGACTTCGTTCTTACTAATTGGCGCCTACGTGCTTGGACTTCCGACCACGTAAGCTCGGATCTTTCCGGGTACCAGCCTCTCCGTTGCATGACCGACCAATTTGACCACTACACTCAATCAATCTAATTAATCAACTTGATAAATCGTTTTCCTCTTACGAGGGCACTCTTTCCTTGCATTCGCGTCGAGCATCACTAATCGATCTTCTTAGTTCTTCTCGTTCCGTCAACATGTAAGTCTGAGGGTGTATTAATCCTTTTATTTATTGTATTTTAATTATTGTATAACAATTGTAAGGTTTATGTCGAAAGCACCTCATTAAAACCGATTTCTAAAAACCGTCTTTAAAACCTGTTTTTTTTGCGGATTTCGTGAAAGACAGACGATCGAGAAAAGACGCAGCAAGAATCGCGCGCCTCTTCAAGGAGCGCAGCACCGCCGCGCCTCTTTGTGAGGCCGCCGCAGATTCTCGCTTCTTTTCTTCTTCCTCCGTCCTCTGCAATTCGTATCAAATTTATTTGTTTTGTTCGTTCGTCTGTTAGTTCTCCGTCATAAAATCATAATAATTAGCATGTATATTGTATCATATATTTCATCATTCATTCACATGTTTAATTCATCTAATCGGACTTAAATCCCAAGTAATTCATATTTGCGGGTTTTCGTCACTAATATTCAATTCGAGTTCTAGGGATTCAATTCGTTCATGTTGAGTTTCTGGGATTCATTGTTGATATATTTTTCATCATGTTCATTGTTAATCCGCCATCAATTCATCATGTTTAGTTAATTATTCGCTTGTTTGGTTCGTTCATTAACATCGACCCTTCACATGTTTAATCCGTCTTTGTCTCCGTCTCATCCATGTTTATTGTTTTTATGACTCAAATCACATGTTAAATAATCTGTAAATCACTTTCATCCGACTAAATAATATCGATCAGTCCATTAAATTCACCAATTAACGTTAACAATTGCGTTTTGGCTTCACGACCCAGAGTTCGTCCTTGGAGCAGACGCAGCGGCGTTCTGCGCCTCTTCCAAAGGGCGCGATGTCTCTGCGCTGTTCGGGCGACTTACTGTCCCTGAACTCCTTTTCTGCCTTGACCTAGATTAATGAGTTTACGTATTAATTAACTAATATTCGTAATATCGCTAATTCCTGTTCGTTAATTTGTTATTTTATTCTTTTATTCTTTTTTATCAAATCATCCGTTTTAGCGGTACTTTCGACATAAATCGCCTAATCCGTTGTAATTAATGTAATTCTTTTTATTGTAGTTATATTAATTTATTGTATTCCTTTCATTTATCATTTGTATGCTTCCACATGTAAATCAACATTGAATCCAACTTCGACCCTAATTGTTTGCCTAATTAATTGTTCACCGACTTAGCTAATTTCACATGTTAGGATTAATCTAATGGATGTTGCATTGCATGCATATAGCCGACGATATATCGAGTACGAATAACTTCCCTAATCATTAGTAGAGGCCGCTATCGAGGCGGGCGGGATTAGGTGTTCGATCAAAAGAGCTTCCTAATACGTACCCTCACCCCTTACTCCAGATCTCCGTGAGCACCCGTGTTCATTGGCATCCACGAGAGTCATTCTAGACATAGAATGCTAAGGGTAACGATTGCTTAGTGTTCATGTCACTACTTTGTGTCTTGACATGACACGAGGTATTCGAACGGTTCCAATTTCCCATAAAAATTGGTGGCGACTCCATACAAAATGCAAACGCTTGTTTTCGAGCCCCTTCACTCCCAAGCGCCCCCGTGGGCGGCCCGCTGTCCACACTAGAATAATGGGATATCTTGTGGGGGATTTTCAAAATGCTTTTATTGCCGGACGGAGTATTTTTGACAACATTCTTCTGGCTCACGAGGCCATTTACAAGATTAATTCCCAGAAGAAGGGTAAATTCGGTAGCTTTGCTTTCAAAGCTGACATGAGCAAAGCCTATGATAGGGTTCGTTGGGATTTTCTCCAAGCTGTTCTCTCTAAATATGGCTTTCCTGACAATCTGATTCGGCTAATTATGAATTGTGTCACTACAGTTTCTTATGAGGTCCTCTTTAATGGTGCCCCTCTTCAACAATTCAGACCAGAATGTGGCCTAAGACAAGGGGATCCTCTATCCCCATACTTGTTTCTTTTATGTATGGAGGTCTTGTCCTCCAGTGTGGCTGCTGCACAATCACAAGGAGTACTTAAGGGCATTCCAATCTGTAGAGGGGTGCAACCACTCACTCATCTCTTCTTTGCGGATGACTCAGTCTTCTTTTTAAGGAACAAAGGTGCTGCGGTGACGGTTCTAAAAAGCATTTTTGATGACTACTGTCAGGCATCGGGTCAAATGCTGAACGAGGAAAAATGTGGTTTTTTATTCAGCCCTAATATGACTTTGCGTAAGATCCAGATTTGTCTTAGGACTTTCAAGATAAAAAAGAACAAAGGTATTGGGAAGTACCTGGGTATGCCCACGGAGTTCCAGGGTTCAAAGAAGGAAATTTTTAAGGGATTGCTGGATAATGTTACAAAACGGGTCTCTTCATGGAATGGTGTTCTTCTCTCACCGGCTGGGCGTCTCACCCTGATCTCTTCTGTCCTATCAAATATTTCAAATTACTTTCTATCGGTTTTTAAAATTCCGGTAAGTGTGACTAAGAAGATCAACGCTCTTCTTTCACATTTTTGGTGGGCAGGAACTAGATCTGGGAAATCGATCCATTGGTGTAGCAGGATGTTTACCAGCTTGCCTAAGAGGGAAGGTGGACTTGGTATTCGTAACATCGAGTGCCTTAACAAAGCCCTACTTGCTAAGCATGCCTGGAGAACTGTTTCGAAAGAAAAAACGCTTTTCAGCCTAACTTTCCGCGAGAAACTTTTTGGTGATTCTAGTTGGAATGGTGACTTACTCCACGACCATCAAGGGTCACTTCATGGGGGGTGAAGAGTGTGCTCCATGGCTTACAGTTTATTCTTGACAACTTAAGTTGGCAACCGGGGATTTCCTCTAATCTGAACGTCTGGACCAGTAAATGGGTCAATGGCAAATGCCCGGACCCCAAAGAGGATCTTTTAGGTCAGGAATTTCTGTTCCTGAAGGATCTCACTATCAGGGATCTTCAGCTTAACTCTGGTGGATGGAATCAACAATTCATACGGTTGCTTTTTGATGAAGAAACCACAAATAGGATTTTAGCTATTCACTTACGACCGAACCAAGCGGAGGATGATCCTATTTGGTCCTTCACGAAAACAGGAGAGTACTCGGTCAAAAGTGGTTATGGGATCCTTTGTAATGATCTTTTTGTCAGTAAAGCCTCTGCATTGGACAGATCGAGAATGAATGCTAAACGAAAGGATTTCTGCCGAACTAGACTATGGCGCCTGCCTGGACCACAATCGTGGAAAATTTTGGTTTGGAAAATCATTTCTAATTCACTTCTGGTGGGAGTGGAATTTGAGAAACGTCACTTACCATGGGATTCGTCATGTTGCCTATGCCATACTTTTGTTGAATCTATTGATCATATCTTTAAAGATTGCGACGTGGCTGCTAGGATTTGGGCTGGCTCATCGTTGGGTGTGAACACTGGACATGCAGGGAGCATCAATACTGGGGATTAAATTATTAATTGGATTCATTACCTGCGGACCCTAGAAGACTGGGAGGTACCAACGATCCAATTCCTAGCTACCATAGTGTCTATATGGAACTTGCGTAATGCTGCTAGATTTAGGGGGGAAAAGTTCTATCCGGAGGTCTTCTTCAAACTCCTTAATCAGCTGGTGGGGGTGACTATGGAGGCTAGGACCCAATCTAGCAGGTCCTTGGGACAGGATTCTACTGAGGTTCACAATGACGGGCTTATGGAACAAGATCTAGGGATGAATACACTGCGAAATGGGAATCCGGTTTACGTTACTGGAACACCGGGATCTTGCTCTATGATCAGAGTTATGGTTGACGCTAGCTGGCGCAAATCGTGTGAAGCATCGTGGGGGTGGATTGCTCTGGACATGGGGGGTCATGTTGTGGGCGACGGTAATGGAAGGGGTTTTGCTGAGTCACCGCTACAGGCGGAGGCTCTGGGGGTTACTAGGGCAATTTCATGGGCGAGAGATTGCGGGTTACTCCATGTGGAGGTCTCTTCTGACTGCCTGCAATTGCTGGGCCAATGGGCAGGATATGGTGCAGGACACTACCTGATTGCAGGCATCCTCGATGATATTGTTTCTTTGTCGACTAATTTTCACTGTCTTTGTTTTAGCTATGTTTGTAGGGAACTTAATGGTCCAGCTCATCGGCTTGCACGGCGGGCCATGACTATGGCCTAGGAATCTTTCTTACCGGTTGCCAAAAAAAAAAAAAAAAAAAATACTTGTCTAAATAAAAAAAACACATTACATTAGATAACTAGGAGAATTGAACAAGAGTAATTGTCGTATTATTCATAATTGTTTGTAGTTCTAACTATTACAATTATGGTGTATATATAACTAGTTTAGGACATATAGATAAACTTTATTTGTTTTTTGCATATTTCTTTCTTCAATCCCATTCATTTGTTTACATGTAATTTAAATACTCTTCAAAGTCTTATAATTGGATGAAGTAATTCATAATATATTTAAGAATTTGGTAAAAATAGTTGACTTTTTAAATTTACTATGTTGTATTATGAAATACATTATTTGAACTCATACACAAATTCTTGTTTACATCCGTTATTATTTACAACGTATAAATCCAACCTAACCAACACCTTTTTTCGGGGTGACAGGGTGATAAACCCCTCCGTTATAATTTGCAACGGTTATAAGCAATACTAATTGGAACTCATATAATGGCCAAGATTTGACAAATGATTTATAATTTGATAGCAATTTAGTAAATATGGAGTACGATAAAGCCTTTTACGAATTTCGGTAAAACATACACTCCTACATTCTAGTTAACTGTTCGCCGTTTATTAAAAACTTCTCCTAGAAAATAAAAGAAGCGTAACTGATAAATGATTGGGATCAGCCGACCATATATAATTAAGTATATAACTATTTAAGGAGATGATCAAAGTAGTCAATGAATAATTTATTTCTTAGTGTGAGTATAACATTATTTAAGATCTAATTTTTTACCGTATCTCTTAATTACTAAGGCATGACAAAAATTATTACGCTTATTAATCATAGTTCATTCATTCAATATACTTGACATGGGCGTAACTTTCGTTAAAAATAAAGTGAAATACTGAGTTTGGTACAATTTTTTAACTTTTACGGATCATCAAGACTTGTTAAAAATATTCCTTTGCTTTAACCCGTAAAAACCTGCACCAACAGTAAGAAAAAAGAATGACATCCAAGAAAAGGTCCAAAAATCATTTCAATTGACGTTTACTAATTGTAAATTTTGTAACTTTGCACGGTTGAAAACAATTACTCTATATCACTCTTTTATTGAGACTAATAAATGAATAACTAGTTTACTCCGCGCAATTGTGCGCGGGTTTGCGTTTAAAATATTGTTATTATAAAAATCTTTAAAAATATATGTAATGTATGTTATATTTATTCATATGCTTCTTTGTTAGGTATAACATCAATATAATTCTAAGCATCTTTATTTGTTTATTCATATGCTTCTGATTTTACTAATTGTTTTTTTTTTTAATTTCAGGTATCTAATAATTCTAATAAATGTGATAATAAGTGATATGTCCAATTTTGATATATTTTTGTTAAACTGAATGTTTATCTTTAATATTTTTATTTATTAGTAAATTGATAGTTGTATTTAGTATTTCATATTTAATAATGTTTACTAATAAAAATGTGATTTTTATCAATTGTTGTAATATTATTTACTTTAACCAATTGTTATAACTATATTTAATTTTGCCATTTGGTGTAATTAAACTTTTAGCTGTAAATTATTTTCTATTGCATAATTTCATAATTGTAGTATTTACGTACAAATTTTTTGTTTATAAAAACTGAGGCGACCAAAGAATAAACAACATAAATTACAAAGAAATTAATTGAGATGTGAAGTAGTGGGTGGGTCCACCAGTACTGCTTTTTTGGAAAAAAAATTAAAAAATAAACTTGTGTATTATGACGTGGATGGATGAGGTTGCTTTAAATGTTTTGGTATTTATAAAGATAAGATTTTTTAGAGAAAAAGACCGTCTCATTTAAAATTTGTGTACGAAGTATAATACTCCATACTACCCGTGGTCACCCCTGTTTCAAAATACTTTGTATATGTTTTCATTTTTAGAGGAAGCTTTTGGAAAATCCAAAAATACATCAATTAAATAAGATATTTTATCATACAATATATTATGCTAGATATTTTATCATATAATTATATACATCAATTAAATAAGATATTTACTAAATATCATACAATATATTATGCTAGATATTTTATGCCTACAATATGATATTCTCACAATATGACAACTTTTTTTTTAAGGCAAGTAAATAAGATGAAGACAGAAAATTGATTCAGAGCAAGCATTATTTTAGGGTTTTGCGTTAGACGGGAAAATAATGCATGATAGAGCAACACGTGCTAGAAAATTGTATAGTGGTTCTTCTATTATACTTTTATATAGACTAGTATTGGTGCCCGGCTTAGCCCGGGCTACCTCTACTTACCATTATTTTTTTTTTCATTAAATAAAATTATTTAAAGTTGCATAACTCATAAATTTATTATTAATATATTTTTCTATGACATATCCTAAAATTACGATGAAATAATGTTTGAGACAAATTCACTACTCCCGCTATTAATATTTTACTCTTATTAATGAAACAATAGTAATAACATTTCACTACTTGCCTGTAATCATTGTTACTTTCACTACTCCCGCCGTAATTATTGTTACTGTCACTACTGCCGCATTAATATTGATAACTTCACTACTCCCGCCGTAATTATTGTTACTTTCACTATTACCGCATTAATATTGATTATTTCACTACTCACGTTGTTGTTTCTACCACTTTCACTAATCTCGCTGATAATATTGTTACTTTTACTATTCAAATGAGTCATTACTATCATATAACTATATCCAATGTTACTACAATTATTTTCTTTACTGACGAAATTACCTTTACTACTTAGGCATGCAATTTTAAGAGGATTATTATATATTTATATAAATATATTACATATATGTATTAAATCAAATCAAAAGAATTATGAAATATTATATATTATGGAATCTAACTTGAATTATTATAACATACTTGTATTATATTTTTGTATGTTAAATAATTAACATCTATATATATCTAATAAACTATAAAATTTAATAAAATTGCATAGATTTTAAATTTAATATATAATTTTATGATGATGATAATTAATACCATAAGTGTGGATGTTTATACTAATTATTTATTTTATTTTAAGGAAATTGACCATCTTCTAGTCTTCTATAAATATTTAGGAAAATTATCAAACATATTTTTTCTTTTAGTTTTCTTGAAATTGACCATCTTAATTAATTATTTTACTTTAAGGAAATTGACCATGTTAATTAATTATTTTATTTTAAGGAAATTGACCATGTTTTAGTCTCTTATAAATATTTAGGAAAATTACCAAGCTTCTATATAATTTAAATTTGAAAAACCCAAATTTAAAGGGTTTTTCTAACGTGTGCCCTTAGGGCACACATTAATAAACCAAATATGGAAAGATCTACAACATATCCTCATGATAAATGCAATTATAAACTAGTAGGGATTGGACAGAGGGTGGTAACATAGATGCGTGTATATACAGCGTGAAGGCTGATTCATGGAGCTGTCCTAGTACTCCTCCTACTCGAGTATCATCTGGAAGAAGATGGCAAAACCGACAATGTGTAATATTTAAAGACAATATGCTTCACTATCTTGTTTCAGCTGAGATATTAGTAGGCCAAGGAAGGCATCACAATCGAATTGCTCGTTTTGATGTTGTTACAGAGAAATGGAGAGACGACCTACATTTTCCTTATCTACTGAAGATCGAGAATTATATTGAATTGGGAGAGTTGGATGGACAGTTATACCTACGTGTTGGTTATTTCTCCAGTGATGTTTGGATTCTCGAACAACACGGTTCATGGAAGAAGATGTTTCATCTTCCTAAAGATCTTTTTCAGGGATGCCTTATTATTTGTCGTTCCAAGGACAGACGCAATCGTTTACTGCTTGCAGGTTATCGAGATTTTCGTGATTACGGGGATCTGAAATGGTATGATCAACAAGATAACACAACGATACCCTTTAAAAAAGAGATATTGCCAAGCTATACATCA
Source organism: Silene latifolia (assembly GCF_048544455.1). Classification (NCBI taxonomy): domain Eukaryota; kingdom Viridiplantae; phylum Streptophyta; class Magnoliopsida; order Caryophyllales; family Caryophyllaceae; genus Silene; species Silene latifolia. The sequence goes on along the minus strand of NC_133530.1, from coordinate 32,895,708 downwards.
GTCATGGTTTGTTTTGCAACCCTCGCCAAGATTCCTGGTGCTCCTTAACAAAATTTCAAGAAATTAAAGAGTAACAAACGAGTTTAATGTTTTTTTTTTCTCCTGATGTATTTGTTTTTAGCTTAGAAAAAAAATGTTGTCTTTTGCTTACAAAAATTAGCTTTGGTCATAGAATTAAATTTTGGTCTGATACTTGAACTCGAAACGGCCTTTGCTACTGATTATATGATTCATTAATCCTAGGTTGTTTTATCCGAGCACAGGCCATCGGTTTTGATGCTTATGATCGATCAGGTGCTACAAAAGGTATAGCATACAAATGCTGTAAGCCTGTAATGTATGAAAACCTCACACCTGGTTTGAGGGATTATTAACCAATTCTGTTTTATCTGTTATAACGGATGTAAGAAAGATAAATAAAGAACGTGAAAAAGACAACAGATTTACGTGGTTCACTAACAATTTGTTAGCTACGTCCACCGGCAGAAGGGAAGAATATTATTGATCTTGAGGATTACAGATTTAAGAGTATACTCGTTAGAGTATTGATTTGAACGACTCGATTTTTGATGATTTTGAATGAATAAAATAGACGGCTTATGAGAGTTTATATAGTACTCTCATAACAGATATTTTCCTTAACAGAATTAGAAAACCCTAAAAATTTCCTAAACAGACAAGGAAACTAAATAATAGTTTCCTAAACAGATAAGGAAACTAAATCAGATGCGGAATTCAGAACAGATTCAAGACATATTCTAACAAATCTCCACCTTGACTTGAATCCTCTCACAATCGACAGATGTACCGGATGCACCATAACGGTGCAGATGTACGGACGCACTAAACTAGTGCCGAGATAATTCTCTCCCTCCCGCCTCGATATTGCCCACCATGGGGAAATCGATACTTCTAACATTTAGCAAGTCCAAACAGTACTGGAACTTGCTATGCGGAATGTAAATGTAACCCGACAAGCGTAGAACCTTGAAAACAATACAAGGTATCACGCTTAACACCTTCGTAATCACATTCGAACCCTTGTAGACTTTCGAACTCCACCTTCACCATGAAAATCGAAACCTTTCTCGTCCAACACACTTAAGGAAATCGATTCTTCGTCATCGCGGAACATGTCTAACCTCGTTCAATGTGCGAATTTACCATCTTGTGTCCGTAGTTTAATCGAGCCAATTCCAAATGTCTTACAAATAGAACCATTAGCCATAGAAATATCGCCACCATCTATTTGCTTGTAGGTTGTAAACCACTCCCGGCGCGGACATATGTGATAGGTTGCTCCCGAATCCAGGATCCACACATCATTAGGATGCGTGTATTTTTCAGCAACTAGAGCATAATCACCTTCATAATTGGTATCTGCTATTGCAGCTGTATCTGGTGCTTTGTCCTGTTTATTTTTCTTGGGACAATCAAATTTCTAATGCCCCTTTCCTTTACAGTAGTTACAAATATCAGTAGGTTTAGGACCCTTAAAATCAGATGTACCAGAGGTACCGGCAGAATTAGAAGAACCAGAATAAGACGGCTTCTTATAATTTTTCTTCCTGAATTTCGTCCATAACCCCCGCTAGCTATTAAACCTGCGGCCCTGATTATCTGAACCGTACCAGCCGCCTTATGGCGCAATTCTCTAGTATGAAGAGACGATCTAACATCTTCTAGAGACACAGTATCTTTACCAACAATGAAAGATTGCACAAAATTCTCATACGACAAAGGCAAAGATACTAACAGAATTAATGCGGCATCCTCATCCTCAACTTTAACATCAATATTACGCAATTCTAATAAAATTGTGTTTAACCGATCTAAGTGATCTCGGAGAGAAGTACCTTCCTGCATTTTTAGACTGAACAGACGTTGCTTCAGAAGCAACTTATTGGTTAAAGACTTCGTCATATAAAGACTCTCAAGCTTTGACCATAGACCCTGTGCAGATTGCTCCTCCGCGACTTCAATGATAACATCATCAGCAAGACACAACATAATTGTTGAATGTGCCTTCTCCTCCAAAACAGCCATCTCAGCGGTGACGGGTTCTGCCGCCTTCTTGATTTGCCATAGACTAAAACTATTCCTCCCCGTGAATTTATCAATCTTCACGCTCATCCCAGACATCTTTCTTACCAGTTCAGGAGCCCAGATAAATCTGGCTCTGATACCAGTTTGTTATAACGGATGTAAGAAAGATAAATAAAGAACGTGAAAAAGACAACAGATTTACGTGGTTCACTAACAATTTGTTAGCTACGTCCACCGGCAGAAGGGAAGAATATTATTGATCTTGAGGAATACAGATTTCAGAGTATACTCGTTAGAGTATTGATTTGACGACTTAGATTTTTGTGATTTCGAATGAATAAAATAGACGGCTTATGAGAGTTTATATAGTACTCTCATAACAGATATTTTCCTTAACAGAATTAGGAAACCCTAACAATTTCCTAAACAGACAAGGAAACTAAATAATAGTTTCCTAAACAGATAAGGAAACTAAATCAGATGCGGAATTCAGAACAGATTCAAGACATATTCTAACAAATTCTTGTTGTGCGGAAGCGTGAATATCCCGTGTTGGGCCTCTGCTGCACCGGTGTCCACTGTCCATAATAGTACGATATTGTCCGCTTTGGGCCAAGCCCTCACGGTTTTACTCTTGGGCTCCTTCCCAAAAGGCCTCGTACTATTATATTTTCTGGACACTTATAAAGATGATCTTCCATCTTTATTCTACCGATGTGGGACAAGGGTTTGCACCCTAACAATCCTCCCCTCAAACCAAGGACCATCATCTTGACTCGGACCTTGACCTCCATGGAAGACTCTCCCACTCTACAGCCCCAACTTCTAGACACCCGAAACATCACAAGTCTTGATAACCTCCCCTTAGCCGACACACCATGCTACCACGAGCCGTTTACGTGCCCTTCTTGGGGAATTGCTACACATGCATATCGAACATCCTCTGCATCCAATATACCCTGGACCGGGTCCGCCACTTCAGAAGTGCTAGAACACAAACGGTCTCTGGCATCCAACCTGGAAAGGACCCACCAGACCTGTGGCATCCAATCTGATAAGGGTCCACCTGATCAACAGTTCTAGTACACAAATGGTCTTTGTCCCCACAAGACCTATGACGCCTTTCATCCATTTAACCCTGGATCGGGCCTGCTCAAGGACTCACCTCGAGCTAGGAGTTCCATGCCTTACAGTGTACAACTTCAAGTCTTGGGCCTGCTGATGCATCCTTGTGTCTAGCCCAAGTCGAACCTTGGGCTCTGATACCACTTGTTGTGCGGAAGCGTGAATATCCCGTGTTGGGCCTCTGCTGCACCGGTGTTCACTGTCCATAATAGTACGATATTGTCCGCTTTGGGCCAAGCCCTCACGGTTTTACTCTTGGGCTCCTTCCCAAAAGGCCTCGTACTATTATATTTTCTGGACACTTATAAAGATGATCTTCCATCTTTATTCTACCGATGTGGGACAAGGGTTTGCACCCTAACATTATCTTTTGCGCCGATCAGAGTGAGTAAGACGATAAGATAATTGCGGTTTGTGCTGACCCTGAAGTTATGCACTATACTGATTATCAACCAACTTCCGTCCCATCGTCTGGCTGAGATCAGGGGCATTTTTAGGACCTTATCCTTCTATATTACGATAAGTTTACGATAAGTTCCAATAACTATGCTTTTATCTTTCGAAAGGAGGTCATCTCTCAATTTTAATAGTAGGCCGGCCGGTTAATTGAATTTTCTTAACTACTCCTTCTCATCCAAATTAAAGGTAACACCTGTTTTTTGACACTATTTATGGTCGCAGGGAATATTTGATATTACTCTTAATCTATAAGACAAAATATAGTCATCTGAGATTTTTTTGATTTATCGTCATGAATGCTAAAAGAATATCAAATTTTTAATAATGTGTAACTAAAGATATTCACGTTGCAAAACGTGCCTCGGCAAGTGTGATAAAGAAACTATTACCTTTCATTTGGATGGGAGGGAGTATCTGTTAATGTTTTTTTTTTTTTCATGGTGTATTTGTTTTTAGCTCAGGAAAAAAAATTCTCTCTTTGCTTACCAAATTAGCTTTGATATCACTTACCTGAATAGTACTCGAAATCCGACTCAATTCGAATTGAACTCAAACTAAACCGAATTCAATAATATCTTAATGATACCCGAACCGATAAGAACTGAACCAATAGACTCGAATTATAAATACTTACTTTATAAGAAACAACATATTTTTGGTGGTTTTTTATTAATTTTTTATTTATTAAACGTGTTATGAATTATTGTATTCAAATTGAAAAATATAAGGTACATTTAAGCTAATTTTTTCAACTTTAACTCGAGAAGAAAGTTCGTTTATTTTCACCATGTTTGCTATTAATCATCCACACAGATTTTGTCAAACATCAAGTTAAACATTGCCATCAACCTCAATACCTCATGTAAATCACAAAATCTCATTTGTGACATGCAATATCCGTCACTTTGGAGTGACGGATACCATTTTACCTCACAAAATATCCACTTTTTCTCTCTCTGCAACACTGTTCATGTGGTCCCCTTTCTCCACTAACCCATTTTATTACCATTTTTACTCACAAATTATCCGTCACAAATGGTAACTCGTCACAAGGGAGACCAATTGCATGTAAATTAATAATGGAGACCTACGTATGTACATTTTATGCAGAGGCATCTAAGACCCCGGGCAACCATGGGCCCAGGAACTGGGCCTCCCGTTTTGGTCACCCAATTTACAAGCTTTATTGATGAAATTCAATACAATTCTCAAAGTATGTTACACCTGTGTATTCATATTTGGGGCCTCAATTTTTTGTGCTGCACCGGATCTCCATTTGTTTTAAGACGCACCTGATTTTATGTAGATGATTGTAGACCCATTTCAATAATGATTAAGTAGCTCTTTAAGACCGCAACTTTACTATGAAGTCACGAAGACCCATTTATATTACTCCGTACAAATATTTTATAGAGTCAACACCTAACTAGTTTTTTTTTTTTTTTGAGCACCACACATTTTTGTTTGAGACGGAACATAAGACGGGTGAAATAAATACCAACTTGAAAAATTGCCTAGTAAATGCTAAAAAAATTGTACATGTTATAACCATGTGCTAGTATTTGGATCTGTTCACGACTTCCCGTCTTCAGTAAGACCTATTAGAAAACGTATTATTAAAGGGCACGAGGCATGACTATAACAAAACCGGTACAGGGCCTACAGACTATTCAACAGAAGTCGCAAACCGAAATTAATTTTTAATTGACTGATTCAATTGTAGTACAAATAAATATGTAGGCATAGATGGTTAAAGAGATCACAAAATCTCATTTGTGACGCATGTATTCGTCACTTTGGAGTGACGGATACCATTTTCCCTCACAAATGACCCAAATAGAGGAGAGAGGGAAGCACATGGAGGTGCCCCACCTTGTCCCCCCTATTCGTTTTGTGAGTGGCATTATCCGTCACTTGCTCCGACCCGTCTTCAACAAGACTAATTGGAAAGAGATATGAAGCATTTTATAAATTGTATTAGGAAATTTAAAAGTAAATTTTCTTACATCAGATTCATCTTGCTTCTCCAGAAATGGATCATACAAATCCCAGCACCTTATGTTCGTCTCGTTTTCGAATAAAAAAGGTTCAAGCTAACATCTTTCCTATTGCACTTGTTTTAGTATTGTTTACCCCATGTACAATATCACTGTCCTTCAATTTTCTTAGTTTTGGCCCAAATAATCCTGAAATTCACTTGTTGAACGATTCGTTCATTTCGAGTGAAGTGATCCAGTTAACAAAAAACCAGCAAGATTCACCCCTTCTACAAAGCGTAGGCAGAGCGTACTACTTGGTAGGAAAAAAGACTAGGTCGTTAATTTCTAGAATTAAGCTACCAAATTAACAATTTATAAGCCAAATTATACTCTAGATTACTCCAATTGATAAAATAATATAGTGCACGTAAGGGTCGATCCCAAGAGAAGGTCTTTTAAGCTAAATACTCGAATTGTAAACTATTGAATGCAAAGCAAGACTCTACTACTAATTTAGGCTCTAAAGACAAGTTTATGAACAAACTAGGGTTATTGACAATGATAAACAATAGATGAACATAGACAAAGGGTGTTTTGAGTTGATTGGTAACATGAAAATAAAGTGAAGTTGCAATCTTTTCCTAACAAGCAATCTAACAAACACTTGGTGAACAAGAAAATTCAATATTAAAGAGGACTTGATGTAATCCTTCCTTAGTAACCAACAATGATAAAGTTTGACTCTTTTGTAACTCTCTTCTTATTATCCACCTAGTACTCTCAAATCAAGATGTTAACATACACAAATTAAACCATCCATGTGTTGGAGCTTGTGTCCTCCACAAATTAGAGTGATAACATTTGTAAATCTCTTACAGGTTCACAAGGGTATACTTCGTATATTTAATCAGTTGATTAACGTTTACCTAATAACGGTTGGCTTGCTAGAAAGTTTGACGTTATTATCACGGATATTTGGTGATCAACCTGGTCCCTAAAGGTCACACCTATAGGACGTGTTTGAGAAATGTGGTTACAGAAATATAATTACATTGATGCCCAAAATGACTAAAAAGTTGGTCAATGTGTTGATGAGATAATTATTTAAGAAAATTAAATAATATTAAGTTGAGACGAATTAACTGTCAATTCGTAAATTAATTATAATAAGTTATATTTAATTAAATATATATAATGTTAGCTTGGACGAATTAATCTGTTAATTCGTAATTAAATATAATCAGTTGTATTTAATATCAACAAGCTGAATGTGTCATAGTGGTAATAGTGAGGGTACACATACCAAGAGGTCATGGGTTCGATCCTCACTAGATGACAATTCAACACATATTATATATTTTTGGAAAGACCAAAAATAAGGAGAATTTTAGTCCTTATTTCTGTTAGCTTGGACGAAAATTAGGAGATTTTTATCTTTTCTAATTGACTCCAAATTTCGGTCTGTATAAAAAGAAAGGTAGAGAATTATTTCTACCCTAATGCTTTTTCTTGACCTAGTCTCCTCTCTCTCATCACAAGAAACACAAAAACAACTAAATTTTACAGAAAATTTTAGATCGATTCTAGCATAATCAAAGGGCATATCTCAGATCGTCTTGGGTGCAACTAATAGGCGAATATCAATTTTTATATTGTTCTTAGGCCATATTTGCTAGGACCGAATGTTATTTCTGAATCTTTTACTTTTGTTTATGTATTTTATTTTATGACCTTAGATCATCTTTGTTAAATCGTTATAATCCTTCTAAATAAAGGGAAGTATACAGATTATTTCCCACACCATGTATATCCTTCAAGTTTAATCAACAATTCATTAAACCATGAGCGCAAATCAAACAAAAGCATTAAGAGTTGTGCCAAGATAAGAAGCTAGGATCAATTCTCACAAGATTAAACCATACAAATGAGAAAAGACATGAAATTCCCTACTTATTGCATGAATCCTTTAAACCAAATCAACATACAACAAGCTTGCTTCAAACAATTCTAGATAGATTAAACCATTTCTCTAGAATTTGCAATAGTTTGGTAAATAAGATGCAAGAGTGATCAATTCATGCATTCATCTACTCAACATGAGAAATAAGCATAAGGAAAGATCAATAGATAAATAAAGAGAGATTAAAAGAGTCTTACAATACCAAAGTTGGAAACTTTGGAGGAATTACACCAAGCAAGGAAGGATTTAGCCTTCCATAGCCTTCAAAAACCCAGAATAACAATGAAAGCTTACAACTTGAATGAGAAAATCCTCTAAATTATTACAAGATTAAAACCCTAAATGATGAGATTATAGGGTTTGGGGTTTAGAATATAGGGTTAGATGAGATGATATGATGGTGTATGATGTCCCAAGGTCTTCAAACTCTTGGGTATAAATAGGGTTGCACGAAAACCTAAAAAGATCCTCACTTAAGAAGCCCAAATGCGGAATAGAAAGCCCGTAAAACAGAGCTGCACAGGATACGCAGGTTGCGCCAAATTAACTCTTACCTGCGCAATCGGGTGCAGCTGCGCACCTTGTTTGCGCAGCCTGCGCCTAAGCTCGCATTTGGAATTGCAGCGCACAATTGCGCAGGCTGCGCAAACAATTGCGCAGGCTGCGCTTCAGACTGACAGCAGCATCTTGCGAAGGCCATATCTCCCTCGTTTTTTGGACAAACGAGGCGTGTGACCTACCGTTGGAAGGCCATATCTCCCTCGTTTTTTTGCCTTTTTGACTGTCTACTTAATTCATCCTTCAAATACATCACCTCTATCTTAAACATCTCCTTCTTCAGCTTCAATTTCTTCAATTTGTCATCATATATCTTCATTTCATAGTCACTCAAGTTCCGAGCACTTCCCACCTGCAAATCTTCCTCTAAAACAAAAAATCCACAATCATTCTACATAATTGAAAAATATAAACCAACATATTAAAACCCAAATTTAAAATCAAATCCCCAATTTAAAGAAGATAATTACTATCTACAAACTTAAATAAGGATACTTACAGGCCAAAGAGGACAACCATAGAAATTCTTCCCAACATTTCGTCCTTTACCAATGGTCTTCAGAACCGCTTTATAATTGTGGTTGCAAAATACCGCCTTTGAAGCCTTTGAACCGGAAGCAATGGATGATGAGGTAGAAGATGAGCTCTTCATTAATGTAACAAATTTGGAGGATAGATTAGTAAAAAGAGGAGAGATCAATAAAAAGGAGAAATTAAGGATATTTAATGGAGAAGTAGAGAGAGCCGTTGCAAATGAAGAAGATGAAGATCTTATAAAGGAAAAGTGGGCCCCGCATACTTACAACCTTCTCCAACCGGTTAAAATATGCCTAATACTATTCTATGAAAAGGGGTATAATAGTAGATAGCAATCGTAGTTAATAATAGGTCATAGTATTTTGAGAAGGGCATCCATAGTTCATAGTATTCTCATTAAATAACCCTTTAAAATAAAATTGTGAACTTTATTAGCAAGACAAACTAACAAATAATTGGTGTGCAAATTAAAGAGATGACAATATTAAAAAGAACTTGGTGCAATTCTAATTATCCTAGACAATTGTTCAAGACATGATAACCAAACACCTTAAACCATGTGAGAGGTCCAGATGGAAACATGCATAAAAAGACGAAAAGCAACCAAGAGCAATAACCACAATTCCAATTGAACAAAGATAGAATATGTCTTCAATTGAATGAAAACCACCTAACAAAGGCATACATGCACATACCTATCTACAATAGGTGGGTAGCATTACAATCAAATAGAAACTTAGGCATACATGCACAATCTTCTCATAAAGATGCAAACTTTAAGCCAAATATGCAACAAAAGAGGATACTTCTACTAATTCCAAGCAAGATTAAGCCAGCCCACTTAGAATATGCACTAATTGAACTTCAACATGCAAGAATGACCAACTCTAACACATATTCATTCAACATAAACAACAAACACAAAAGAAATGCATTAATTAAGAAGGGAAAGGATTAGAGGTTCATGCAATAACTCTGGAATGGAAATTAGGATGAATTACACCAAGAGAAAAGTCTAGCCTTCCATAATCATAGATAAATCTAAGATTAGTGGAAAGATTAGCATAAACCTAAGCAAAAGATTACAGTTTTCTTCCTCTAATACAAATTCTCTAACTAGCATAAGAGTTTTTTATTATTCAATATTAGGTGAGATCTGAAATATCAAACCTTGAACTATTTATAAGGATGCACGAAAACCTAGGTTAAGTCGTCAATAAAGCCCACATGCGGAATATTAAGCCCACCTCTTCAGTGAAATGCGCAGGCAAGGCTGAGAGGCACAGGCTGCACCATGCTGGCCAGGATGCGCTGTGTGGCGCATGTTACGCTATTTACTAGAGTCTCTTCACCAAAATTGACCTTCATCTTGACTTTTCTGCTCCTTTCTTTGCTTTATCAAAACTCGGGTTTGACTTCTTGATTCAGTTTGCACAAAATGACTTCTCCATCTCAATTTATCGATTTGAAAGCTTTGAATAACCTTTGAGATGCGATAACCAAACACGAGTTCAAAAGACCCGAATTACAACCAAAAAGGATTTGCCGGCATATACAATGAGAGTAGGTCTCCTGAGAGACGGTCTCTTAATAAGCTTTATTGAGAGATCATTGTACAATTTTAAGAAAAAATGGTACGAAAGTTAATAAAATAGGTACAAATCATGATTAATGATAAAATGGGTACATTTATTATGTAAATAGGTACGAAATTACTATGTCACGATCAACAATAAAAAAAGTACGAAATACAAATAAAAGGGTACGGAAGATTGGTCTCTCAATAACTTAGTGAGAGACCGTCTCTCCCAAGTTTTAGTGATAAAATGATTAGCTCCCAAAACCGGCTCCATAACACATTCATATAGTTAATACGATCCAATTAACTCGACACAACTTAACTCTATCAATTCGACAAACATTTTGTTAATTTATAGGCATCCTTGTTTTATCTCATCTACAATTCTTGACCCGTTTTATGTTTAAAATGTATATTGCTGTTTTAAACAAGAATGTTTGCTCCAAATAAGTTTCGAACGCAAGACCATCTGACAGAAATCGAACCCTGTTATAGAGTGAGCAAAAAACTTTGAGAAAAGTTAATAAGTGGATGAATATGTATACTTAAGATCCACTAGAAAAGTAGACTTAACGCAGGTGGAATTTTCCCAAATGATAAACTAAATATGAATGATATTTACTGTACTGTGACTCTGTCGCTGTGTGTGCAGTGTGCTTGAGAACGAAGAATCGTGTTTACTTTACTACTTGTGTTTTAACATTCAACGCATGACAGTACCTCGTTTATTTTCACCTTATGTTTATCTTTGATTCAGTCATCCATATTAACAATAATATTTAGATATAGTAAATATATTAGATATTATTCTCATATGTAAATATAGGTAGCTTTTCCCTCAAGCATATAATCTTTGTAAACCTAGCTAACACCTCCCTATAAATACTTGTATTCCTTTCACAGTTAATATAACATTCATTCAACCTTGTATCTCATATCTTATATGGTATCTTCGAGCTCAAATCGATCCGCCAAAAATCTTCTCAAAACCCGCAGCCGCCCCACCTTTAAACGACAAACACCACTCCTCTTCCAACCCTCATCCTCGACCATGACAAACACTCACCAAGACACCATCGTCCGCAACCCTCACGATGCCAACGAGCCTCTCGTCTCGCCCAACCTCACTCATTGCGTCAAACTGACACCCACAAACTACACCACATGGTTCTTCCAACTCACCAATATTTTCTTTGGTTTCAGTTTGCTCGGGTTTCTAGATGGAACCAACCCCGCTCCATCACCAACCATAGTCGGTGATGACAAAACCGAGAAAACCAACCCCTCCTATCTTTCATGGCTTAAACAAGATGGGTTGATTCTAGGGGCTCTTATGGGTACCCTATCATCAACCGTCCAAGCCCTCATAATCCGTGCTAAAACCTCTAAAGAAGCATGGGATATTTTAGCGTAAACCTACGCAAACCCTTCGCGTGCGCATATTATGCAATTAAAAGACCGCTTAGACTCGATTGTCAAAACCTCTAACCAATCCATAACCGAATACATGAACACCATGAAATCATGTATTGACCAACTCGCATTGATGGGTAAAATAATTGACCCCGAAGACATTATTTCCAAAGTCCTTAAAGGCTTAGACTATAAAACCTTTAAACCCGTCATCGACACCGTTAGAGCACGTGACAACCCGATTTCATTTGAAGCACTCCATGAAAAATTGCTCCAACATGAACTTTTAATCAAACAACAACAACCCGACACCGATATTTTTAATCCCACGGCCAATGCCGCATATCGTCCCAACCAACGACAAAACAACTACAACAACAACCGTTATCAACCCAACACCAACGCCAACTTCACCTGCCAACCCGCTGCCCCGTACACCTCTAACCCGAACCCGCGTCCCTTCAAGGGCCGCTGTCAATGGTGCCGTCAAGTAGGCCACGTCATCGCTGATTGCCCTCTCTTCCGCAAGCTCTTCCCCACCATCACCTTTCCAGAACCTCCAACCCGCCAACACCAACAACCACAAGCCCATTCTGCAACCACCTCTGCCGCTGCTGCACCGCCACCCAACAACCAGTACCTTCTTGACAGTGGAGCCTCCAACCATGTCACCAACGACCTCGACACATTGGCCTTCCACTCTCCCTATTTCGGCAATGATGACCTTATTATTGGTGATGGTACGGGTCTCGACATCGCTAATATAGGTAAGTTTCAATTATCAACCCTTCAATTCAACAATGTTTTACATGTTCCAAAGATTTCTAGAAAAATTATCTCAATATTCCAATTGTGTAAAGACAATAATGTTAATGTTATTTTCTCATCTAATTTTTTTGTTGTTAAGGACAAATTGACGGAATCGGCGATACTCCAGGGCCAACCTAGAGATGGAATCTACGAGTTGAGCCCATCGTCTCCAACCGCGAATTTAATTAAGAAAGGCTCATCTCCTATTTCATGGCATCATAAATTAGGCCATCCTACTTTTGATGTAATGAAAACTATCAATAAAAGTTTTCCATTTAGTTTATCAAATTTTTCTTCCTGTGATGCGTGCAATATTAGCAAGAGTACCAAATTACCATTTGCGACGAATTCATTCAAAACAACCGCTCCACTCGAACTCATTTACTCGGACCTTTGGACTAGTCCCGTCCTTTCATATGACCATTACAAATATTATGTGATATTCGTCGACCACTTTAGCAAATATACTTAGCTTTTTCCGTTAAAACGAAAATCCGACACAACCAAAGTATTCCTTCAATTTAAGGCACTTGTTGAGAAATACTTTCAAAAACCAATTATTCAATTCTTTTCCGACAATGGAGGCGAATTCAAAAAACTTACCCATGATTTACTCAATAATGGAATTAGTCATTTTACTTCTCCTCCGCATACACCCGAACATAATGGTTATCTTTGAACGGAGACACCGTCACATTGTAGAAACGGGCTTAGCCCTACTCGCTCACGCCAAAATGCCGACCACCCTATGGCCGTTTGCTTTCAACACCGCTACCTATCTTATTAATCGCCTTCCAACCCGAACATTACAAGGTCAAACTCCATACTTCAAGCTACATAATAAACCTCCCAATTATACAAAACTACATAATTTTGGATGCCTATGCTATCCCTGGCTTCGACCATATACACGACACAAACTTGAATATTGGTCGACTCCTTGTATTTTCGTAGGCTATTCCTCTACTCAAAGCGCGTTCCATTGTTTTGAACCAAAAACCAATCGTATCTATACATCGAGACATGTCAAATTTGTTGAAGATAATTTCTCTTACACTCAGTTACTTACTTCTGACTCACCCAATAATACCAACACCGATCCAAACGATTGGTGCTCGCTCATCATACCCATTATCCCTACTCACTCTCCACCCGCGTCAAACCCCACCCCTCCACCTGACCCTCGGCCACGCCCTCCCATAACCCACGTCTATCATCGTCGACCTCCTCCCGTCCAGCCCAACTCTCCTGCCATTCCCTCACACCCTGCACCCGAACCCGTCACACCCTCCCCTGCCATCCCACAAACCCCTACCTCTACCTCACAACCCGTCACACCCACTCCTGTCACCCCGCATACCCCTGCCTCCACCACACCGTCCCCTCCTCCACCTCCACCTCCACCACCACCTCCTCCCAAACGCACTGTTGTCACTCGACTAGACAACAACATTAGAAAACCCAATCCCAAATACATACAAACCACCTCCAAATATGCCAATCTCGCTCATACATCCGCATCACCCAACGCTCTTCCCAAAACCGTCAAACAAGCTCTCATAATACCTCCATGGAGAAACGCGATGCAAGACGAATTTAATGCCCTTGAGAAAAATCAAACGTGGACTTTAGTCCCGCGTCAACCATCTCAAAACGTCATAGGTTGTAAATGGGTCTATCGCATTAAGTATAATCCCTATGGTTCTCTAAAACAACACAAAGCTCGCTTGGTCGCAAAAGGATTTCATCAATGACCTGGCATTGACTACACAGAAACATTCAGTCCTGTAGTCAAACCCACCACCGTTCGTCTTATCTTATCCCTTGCTGTTAGCAATTCATGGACCCTAAGACAACTCGATGTAAATAATGCATTTCTTCAAGGGACTTTAAACAACAATGTTTTTATGAGTCAACCACAAGGTTTTGTTGACACCTCTAAACCGGATTTTGTATGTCAACTAAACAAAGCCATTTACGGTCTAAAACAAGCTCCTCGAGCCTGGTACACGGAGCTCAAAACCTTTCTCGTTGCTTATGGATTTAAACAATCAATTTCCGATTCATCTTTATTTATTTATACAACCAATACAACTCGCATATTTATGCTAGTCTATGTAGATGATATTATTATTACTTGTCCTAACCAAGCTCATTTACAATGCCTTATTAACGACCTCTCCAAACGATTCTCCCTCAAAGATCTTGGACCACTCTCCTACTTCCTTGGCATTGAAGTCACACCGAACCCCGTCGGTCTTCACTTAAATCAGTCCAAATACGTCCATGACCTATTAACAAAATACCACATGGACAATGCAAAACCGATCACTACCCCCATGTCGCCCGACGTACACCTCACTCGGGAAGACAACAAACCAATTCAAAATCACCCCGACTATCGTGCCATAGTTGGAAGCTTACAATATCTCTCTCTTACCAGACCTGACATTGCCTTTACTGTCAATCGGTTAGCTCAATTTCTTCATCATCCCACCGATAATCATTGGTCTGCTCTCAAACGTCTCCTTCGTTACCTTCAAGGGACTCAACACCATGGCATACAACTATACTCCAAAAACCCGCTCTGTCTCCATGCCTTCTGCGATGCTGACTTTGCTGGAGACAAAGACAACTACATTTCAACCACCGGCTATATTCTCTATCTCGGACGTAATCCTATAATATGGTCCTCCAAAAAGCAACGTGGCCTCTCTTTATCAACTACTGAGGCCGAATTTCGAGCAGTCGCTTCCGTCACAACTGAGTTACTCTGGCTTCGAAATCTTCTCACTGAACTTAACTTCCAAGTCACGAAACCACCTGCTATCTACTGCGACAACTTGTCCGCTACCATGTACGCAAAGAATCCAGTTTTTCACTCTCGCATGAAGCACATGGCCTTATCCTTTCACTTTGTTCGAGAACAGCTTCATCAAGGCTCTATTCGAATTCAGCACATTGCCAGTACCGATCAACTAGCTGACGCTCTCACCAAACCCCTGCACAAGCAACAATTCCTTATTCTACGAAACAAGATTGGTCTACTTCCTCCGACGTCCATCTTGCGGGGGCGTATTAACAATAATATTTAGATATAGTAAATATATTAGATATTATTCTCATATGTAAATATAGGTAGCTTTTCCCTCAAGCATATAATCTTTGTATACCTAGCTAACACCTCCCTATAAATACTTGTATTCCTTTCACAGTTAATATAACATTCATTCAACCTTGTATCTCATATCTTATAATCCACACCTATGTATGTAAATTTTGTGTAGAACCATTTCATTAATGACTAATGAGAGAGCGACTGCCTTTAACTCCGGATCCAACAAAAATAAAAATCGATCCCGATCCCATGTAAGGAACATTTTGAAGACAACACCAAAACACTAATTATAATTGTATTTTTGAGCATAAGAAAAAAGCGTTCTAGTACAGTTCCTACAGTTCATTCAACAAAAAGTTGTTAAATCGAAAAATCAAATTATTTTTAATTGACTGATTCAATTGTAGTATTCCTTGTTAAACCTGTATGACTAGTTCTCACAGACCTGACCATATTGGAAAATTCCTTTTGTTTTAGAATATAAATATAGGCATAAGATGGTTAAACCGATATGAAGCATTTTATAAGTTGTATAAATATCAAAGTAATACGGAGTAATTTTCTTTCATTAAATTCATCTCGCTTCTCCAGAAATGGATCATACGAATCGAGCTTACATCTTTTGTATTGCAGTTATCTTAGTACTGTTTACTCCATCTACAATATCATTGTCCTTCAATTTTACTAATTTTGGCCCAAACAGTCCTGAAATTCGCTTGTTGAACGATTCGTTTATTTCAAACGGAGTGATCCAGTTAACAAAAAACCAGCTAGATTCAACGATTCAACAAAGCGTGGGCAGAGCGTACTGCTCTCCTCCTGTACAACTTTGGGACAAAAACACTAAAAAACTCACCAATTTTACCACTCATTTTTCATTCATCATTAGAGCGGTTGATAGCTCTCCTGATAAATGCGGTGATGGTCTCGCGTTTTTTCTTGCACCTATAAACTCTCCAATTCCTACCGGCTCAGCTGGTGGGGGTCTCGGGTTAGGTAATCTTTCAACCTTATCTAATGTTACAACCCAAAACAACATTGTAGCTGTCGAATTTGACAGCTACAACAATACTTGGGACCCAAGTGCTGATCATATTGGTATAAATGTTAATTCCATAGCTTCAGTAGCTAGTGTCAACTGGAACAGTAGCATCAAGAACGGCTCAACAGCAAATGCTTGGATAACATATGATTCTTCTACAAAGAATCTCAGTGTTTTCCTAACTTATGCGGATAATCCTGTTTTTAGTAGCAATTCTAGCCTTTCATATATCATTGACCTTAGCACTATTTTACCCGAGAAAATTCAAGTTGGTTTCTCCGCTTCCACTGGGTATTTCACCGAAATTCATAACATTCTTTCTTGGGACTTCAACTCAACCTTGCCAGACGCTAATGATGGTAGTCCAGCACTTGGGCCTAGTAGCCCAATACCTAAGAGCAAGAGCAAGAGCAAGAGCAAGGGTGGATTGGTTGCTGGCGTAGTGGTGGGTATTTTAGTCCTGCTTGTAGTTTTGGGCATAGTTGGTTGTTTTTATAGGCGGAGAAGGGTCCTAGCTCCGAATACTGAAAGTTACGAAATTGATTTCAGTGAGGACGATGATGATGACTTTGAGAAAGGTACCGGGCCTAGGAGGTTTACCTATCAGGAACTTAGCCGAGCGACCAACAAGTTTGCCGCGGAAGGGAAGCTAGGAGAGGGAGGTTTTGGAGGGGTTTATTTTGGTTTCTTGGGCGACCCTAGTAGAGAAATCGCGGTAAAGAGGATCTCAAGTGGATCCAAACAAGGCAAAAAGGAATATATGTCAGAGGTTAAGATAATTAGCCGAGTGAGGCATAGGAATTTGGTTCAGCTTCTGGGATGGTCTCACGAACGAGGTGAATTGCTTCTTGTTTACGAGTTTATGCCAAATGGAAGTCTTGATTACCATCTTTATGGAAGCGTACAGGTTGCACTGCCATGGACAATTAGGTATAAAGTTGCGCATGGATTGGCATCAGCCTTGCTCTATCTCCATGAAGAATGGGAACAGTGTGTAGTACATAGAGACATCAAATCCAGTAATGTCATGCTTGACTCCAATTTCAATGCAAAACTCGGAGATTTTGGGCTAGCGAGACTTGTTGACCACGGGTTAAGTGGGTCACAGACAACCGTTTTAGCTGGTACACCAGTCTACATGGCTCCAGAATGCCTCGTTACAGGAAAGGCAAACAAAGAATCTGATGTCTACAGTTTCGGAGTGGTTGCCCTTGAAATCGCATGTGGAAGACGACCTGTCGAGTCCAATGAAGACCCAAATAAGGTACGGATGGTAGAATGGGTATGGACCCTCTATGGTAAAGGTACTCTTCTAGAAGCTGTCGATGAACGACTCGAAGGAGTCTTTGATACAAAGCAAGCTGAATGCTTAATGGTGGTGGGTTTGTGGTGTTGTCATCCAGACTACAGTCAAAGACCTTCAATCAAACAAGTTATAAATGTTCTAAACCAGGATTCTCCTTTGCCAATTTTACCATCAAAGTTACCAGTTCCTACCTATTTCGCGCCTCCTATGAATATGGATGTGTTCTCCATCGACTCCTCATCCGCGTACACAGGCAGCACTGCCACCACAAGCTCTTCATCTAATAAGTCGGTCCTAGCTGGCACTATCCCTTTGCTGTCTCAGAAGACCAGTGTGTGATGACCGAGATCAACCATCTTTTCTTAGCTTATTTCTGTACATTCCTTCATTCATTTGATCTATTAATTGTTGTTGTAAAATGGTTGCTTAATTGAGATATTTAATAGTATAGAAAAACCAATTCAACAATTACCACTGTTTAGGTATTTTTACCCAAGTCGATTAACTAGGGTCAATGTAGTCTATATTCGTTGGTTGGATGTACGTTCGTATGTAAACAAGTAAGTAATAAAGTGCGTAATGTAAATTAACACGTAAGATTTGGTGACGCGGAAAACCCAATGTGGGAACAACCGCGGGAGGGACGGTACCCTGCCAAGTATTTGCACTATATAAATAGGAGGATGATTACAATGGTAACGTTATGCTAATCTCGCTGGCGCTAGGTATCAGGCCTGCAAGATCTCAGGTGAGCGTATACTTGAGGATCATATGTTGTGGAATTGGATATGAATGCGTAAGTGCGGATGTCTTGAATACAGTGTGTTGAATGTCCTTCTTGATTTGCTTCCTTGGCTATTTATAGGGTAAGAACCCTAGATATACCCTACCTCGAATATGGAAAGGAAATATAATTTCCATAAGCACTCTTTCCAAACCCGGACTCCCTTGCCAATTCTCTCTAATCTCCCTGACTTCTCCCTAACTTCTCCCTGACGCTTCTTTCCTTAACGCGGACGCCTCCTATGATGGGCTCCTAATATTCCTTAAGCCCGTTTGCCTTTCCTCCAACCGCGGGCTTCCTTCCTCCTTATCACTCCTTTCATAATCTTCACTTTATTAAGTGGACCTTCTTTATTATGCTATTTTTAGCCCAAACAGTTTGCCCCAAATTTCTTGTGAAGTACGCTTTCGAGTATCGAGCAAGGAATTTTACGTAACAAAATGTTAAAAAACCCTACGCCGTCTTTTTACTCCTTCCCATGCAATCCATCATTTCCAGCCGCCCTACTCCTCTTTCTTCGCACCCAACTACCTCTCTCCTCTTTTTAACTCCAACGTTCCTCTTCCACTCTCATTAATCACTTCAAATCATTTCAAAAAATTCTTCTCTCTTAAACCCTCAACCTTCCTTCTCCTTCATTCCTCGCCGGCTTCACTGTTCCCCTTCCCCGTCTCCATCCTCAGGTAATCCATCTTCTCTTCTTCTTTTAATCTTTATTTTCTCTCTCCACCATGGGTAAAACTCGACAATCCTCGTCAACCCCAACACCCTCCGACCGTAATCTTGACCCCACTTTCCCTTCTCGGGGACTTTTTAAGCACCCACATGACTGTGATTCCGCCTTAACTCCGGCCGACATTCCTACGATCAAGAATCTGCTTGGTCTTGGTGACGGGGTGGATATTGCCATCCCCGAACCGGGACAAAAACCTGACGCCCTCCGTCCAGGGTGGGTTAGTTTCTACCTGTACCCGTTTAGATATGGCCTCCGTTTTCCTTTCCCTAAACTCATTCAAGATTTCATCTTCACCAACAATTTCGCCATGGCACAAATTTCTGCTGCCATTTGGAGAGTTCTTCTCTATTCTCTGGCCGTTCGTCAGAGTACTGGTAAATCTGTCACTCTGGGCGATCTGGCCCATATGTACAAAGATCGATCCCGGGCGGTCGGTTCTCATTCCGGGGCCATGGAGAGGCTCCTTCGACACGCGTCAAAATCCCGTGATGAGAAATGGTTTGAGGACTTCTTCTTCGTGAGGAAGGACTCCATCCAGCCTCCTGCTGATTATATTTTTGAGAAATGGGTTCTGACTTCGAGTAAGTAGCCTTCCTGTCGCCTGATTTATTTTATCTCGCTGCTTACTAGCTTACTTCATCGTCTTCGTGCAGGCCCCTGTGACCTTACCCGTATTGGTGCCAAGATCCCTGCCCGCAGCAAGTCGTTTCAAAGATTTCGAACCGAGAGAAAGTTCCCGGACACCGCTTCCGGTTTTTCACCGCTTCTTCCTCCAATCCTCCTCAATCAGCCCACAGTATGTCTTCTGGTAAGGTTTCTGCAACCACTTTCATTTGCATGCTGTTTCTGCTGATGTTTAAGCATTCTGTCGTCTGAGACTATCTATGCTTGCAGGTTCAAAAGTTGATCCATTGGAACTCATCCTCCAAAGTGCTAAAAGAATGAGACCGTCTGCCAGCCCTGATGTGGCCTCTGCCTCCAAGAGGAGTGCTCCTGCTGCCTCTTTTCATACTCCTCCCGCAGTTTCCAGTTCTACTGCACGTGAGCCCTTGGAGGTCAACCCGTTGTCTCGCCATCCTCCTACTCCTCCTGCCAGTCCTCGGGCTTCATCTAGCGGAGGAATTATTGCTCATTTCCCAGAGGGCTTTGGGAATGTGGACAAAGTGCCCTACTGGCCGGAGATGGATCAGCTTCTCTTTCCTCCTATTGAGGAAACGTTTTCAGAGTTCTCCCCAGAGGAGATGGCTGATAATGACGTGCACAACGCCTTCATGGTAAATACCCTTCATTTTCTACCTGTCTGTCTGTCTGCTTTACTTAGATTCTGTCTCCTGACTTCCTTGCTGACTCTTGATTTTCTCTGCCTCAAACCCTCCAGTCTGCACTCTACAATAGGAAGATGATCAACATAGTGCAGACGACCAGCCGTGCTACCAGCGCCAAGAACCAGGAGCTGAAGGAGATCATATCGATTTGGCACAAAAACGGATCAATCGAAGGAGCGTGTGGTGGAGCTGAAGACCGAGCTTCTTGTCACCAAGAAGAAGTCGAAAGAGGGGGCTGATCAGCTGGCGCGTACTCAGGCGGTGTGCAATACTTTCTCTGACTCCCTCAAGCGCTCTGAAGAGAAGATCAGTGAGCTGATCTCCCTGGCCACCAATGTTGTTGTCTATGCTACTTAGCGGGGAAAGATCAGCGGGATGCGTGCTGCCCTCGAGGAGGCTCCCACCCAGCAGGCCATAGAGGAAGAGGAGAAGCAGCTGGAGATGCTCTACCCCACCCAACCCGATCCGAGTGTCTTTGATGCCCGAGGTTGGTGAGGTGAATTCTTCGCATTGGCCGAGCAGTTCGGGGGTGATCTTTGGAATGTCCCGGATGATCTTTCTTGACGGAGCTCGGGGAGCTATGGCGGCCGAGGATATGCAGTTTGGTGCGAGACTCCGAAATGAGAGGTCGCGAGGCGGAGGAGGTGCCAGAGGTGGAGGTCATTAATGTGACCGATAATTAAGTTTTTATGTTTTGATGAACTTTTTTGGCAGTCTGGCCCAGAGGTGGCAGACTTTGTAAGTTTTAAACTTGTTCTTTTGTGGTTGCCCCGCCAAGGTGGCGGTTAAACTTTGGGCCGTACTTTTGGCCATTTTTTGAAATGCCCCTTGTCATAGTTTGGCAAGGTTTTAGCTTACATATCGTGTGTTTGTTGTTTATCTTCCCTGTTTTTAGGAAGTTTTTGCCGTGTCACCCGTTTGATGATTTGATTTAGGCGAGTCTGTCACCCCGAAGAGGCTAACGTTCGACTCGCCTAGTCGCCGTAATGTGACCGATGGTCGATTTAGGCGTATGCCGCAATGTAAGGAGGAGTGGCCGTGTCAACCTAGGAGGCTGATTTAGACCAACCTGGTCAGCCTAAAAAGACTGATCCGGACTAAGCTAGCTGCCGTGTCAGCCGGATGGCTGATTTTAGGCGTATGCCGCAATTTTGGACTACTTAACCTTGTTCATGACGCAAGGTGTGTTCATCTCGTTTTAAGCCAACAGGGGCGTCATTGAGGCAAGTTTATCGTCATTCTAGGACCAAATGGAGACGTTGCAGGATTCTGGTAGCGCAGATATCCCTACGTTCCATGTTCGTTTGTGCATGCATGCTGGGGTCCTGATTAATTGCGATTAGTGCGAGCTACGTCCAGGGGGTGGTATCGGGGTATTTGGATAAGCGTATTCATTGTCAACCAGGCTCCCTTTCGTATGTTCCACAGTCCGCCTGGTGAGGGTGCTCCTTGTGGAGAAAATAGGTTAGGCATGTTGGAGTGCCGTGTGCCTTGTCACCCCGCGTTGGGAGTTGACAGTCCTGCTAGACATCCTTTCAAAGTACCATAGACACTAGGATTCAAAGTGATGTACTTAGAGAAGCCTGAAAATAAGAAAATCTATTAGAATGATGTGAAGTACCTGTCGCCATCTCATGGGGTACCAGAGCAATTGTGGTCCCAGGACGCTGCCAGGCCACACTATTCAATAGTAGTTTAAAGTCTTAAAAATAACTAAAGACACCAGAAATAAGAGTGAAATTGGCAGTATGCCTACCACCGGATTTTTGTTTTATCTTTAAAAATGATTTGGCTTCTCACAGTACATTATTCTGAAAGCTAAAGTCTACTTATTATTAAAAGTAATATCTCTTCAGGTGAAGTATGTTCCATGGGCGTTGTATGATTTGACCGTCCATAGTCATCGTCAGTATGCCCCATGGCCAACAACTCCTTCTACGGTATGGTCCTTCCCATTTGTAGGCGAATTTGCTCGCTTTTTCGATTTTTGTGTTCTCAAACACCTCTCGGAGAACAGGTCTCCTACCTCCGGAGCCCGACTTTTACATTCTTGTTATAACTCCTGGCCACCGATTGTTTGTAGGCGCCAGACGGATTTTTGCGCTTGCTCGCAGCTCGTCAATTGTGTCCAGGCTTCTGGTCATCTCTGTACTGTTCAGTTCCCTTGTCATATATCCATACCTGTGGGTGGGAACTAGAACTTCTGACGGAATGACTGCTTCTGCGCCAAACACCAGGCTGAAGGGTGTTTGACCTGTTGCTATCTTTGGTGTCGTTCTGTCTGACCATAATACCAGTGGTAATTCATCTTCCCACTTTCCTCCTAACTCCTGTAACCTCCTTCTCAGATTGTCCATAATGATTTTGTTGCTGGATTCAGCTTGTCCGTTGGACTTTGGAGTCCTAGGTGCCGACTTTTTCAAGGTGATGCTCACCTGGCACAGTATCTCTCGGTGTCGTTGGAGATGAATTGTGAGCCATTGTCACATATGATTTCTGATGGGATACCAAATCTACAAATGATGTTTCGTTTTATGAACGAAATGACCTGTTTATCTTTTACCTCCGTGAATGCTTCTGCCTCTATCCACTTGGAGAAGTAATCTGTCATTGCATTGCTAACATCCAGGTTCTGTTTCCTGTGGCCCGTGGTAGAGGGCCTACTATGTCCATGCCCCATGCCATGAATGGCCAGGGAGAAATGATAGGGTGCAAGGGCTCTGCTGGCTGATGGATCATGGGCGCTGAGCGCTGGCAGGCGTCACATTTTCGTGCGTATTCTGCTGCATCTGCCTTCATTGTAGGCCAATTGTATCCTTGTCTGAGGGCTTTATTTGCCAGACTCCTGCCCCCTGCATGGTTTCCACATTCGCCACTGTGGAGAGCATGCAACACTGTCTGTGCTTCTTCCTTGTCCAGGCACCATAAGTAGGGGTCTGCTAGTGATTTTCTGTATAATATATAATCAATGAGTATGAATCTGGAGGCCCTCACTCTGAAAGCTCTCACTTCCTTCTTGTCATCTGGTAGCTTGTTATAGCGCAACCAGTCTAGGTAAGGTGTGCGCCAGTCGTCTGCCTGATCGGCTATTTGGCCTGGCTGCCTGTTTGGCTGAGAGCTCTAACCTTCCTCTGTAACTGCTCGGATTTATTTCTCGCTCTGTGGATCCTCCAATTCACCTCTGTCTATTTCGTCCGCCTTCTGAATAGACGGTTCCAGCATGTGTGCTATTGGAATACTGGATAGCTCTGTTGGTTTAAATGTTTCCCCCAGGGTTGCTAGGGTGTCCGCTTCCACGTTCTGATCTCTAGGGATTTGTTTAAGCTTGCAAGTTTCGAATTTCTGTTTTAACTTCTTTGCCACTTTTAGGTATGCAATCATCTTCGAATCTCTGGCTATAAACTCATCATTCAGGTGGTTGACTATTAATAGAGAGTCATTATATATGAGCAGGTGCCTGACCCCTAACTCCAAAGCTAGCTTCATTCCTAATATCAAGGCCTCATATTCTGTTTTATTGTTGGTTGCCTTGAATTCACATCTCACTGCTTGTGCTATCAGGTCTCCCTGTGGCGACCGCAGGATTAATCCTACGCCTGCCCCCCTTTGGTTGGAGGCTCCATCAATATGCATCTGCCAGACTTCTGCCTCCTTGCTTCCTTCTAAGGTGAGGATCTCTTTATCTGCTAGATTCTGGATGGCAGGACTGAAGTCTGACACGAAGTCGGCCAATGCTTGTGATTTGATTGCCGTTCTGGGGTCATATTGGATGTCGTACCCACTGAGGTGTACAGACCATTTCGACATTCTGCCTGACAGTTCAGGTTTCCTCATGATAGCTTTTAGTGGGTAATTGGTCACGACATGTACAATGTGGGACTCAAAATAGGGGCGCAGTTTGCGAGATGCCACTACCAATGCTAGTACTAACTTTTCAAGGGATGTGTACCTGGTCTCTGCCGGCAGCAGAGACTTGCTCACGTAGTATACTGACTTCTGCTCCCTTTCTTGCTCTCTAACCAGGACAGCGCTCACTGCTACCTCTATGACGGCTAGGTATAGGAATAGTGGTTCTCCTGGCTCTGGCTTTGACAGCAGCGGCGGGCTGCTGAGGTAATGCTTGACTCTCTGAAGGCTTGCTCGTGCTCGAGGTCCATTCAAACTTCCGGCTTTTCCTTAGTACATCGTAAAACAGCCTGCATTTATCTGAAGATCTTGAAATGAACCTGTTCAGGGCTGCTACCTTCCCGGCTAGTCTTTGAACATCCTCAGGCTTCTCAGGTGATTCCAGCTGCAAGATGGCTTTGATCTGCTCGATGTTGGCCTCTATCCCTCTTTGAGTTACGATATAGCCCAGGAACTTGCCAGAAGATACTCCGAAGGTGCATTTAGATGGATTTAGCTTCATCTTGTATTCCCTGAGGGTGCTGAATATTTCTGCCAGATGCCGCATGTGATCTTTGGCCTTCTCTGATTTCACTACCATGTCATCAATATACAACTCCATTGTTCTTCCTATCTGTTCTTTGAGCATTCTGTTAACCAGCCTTTGATACGTGGAGCCTGCATTCTTTAGGCCGAATGGCATGACGTTGTAGCAATATATTCCTCTTTCAGACATAAATGCCGTCTTCTCTTGATCTGCAGGATCCATCTTGATCTGATTGTATCCACTCCATGCGTCCAGAAATGTTAACATCTCATGTCCAGCTGTTGCATCCACCATTGCATCAATATGAGGCAGCGAGAATGGATCTTTAGGGCATGCTTTATTGAGATCGGTGAAGTCTACGCATACTCTCCACTTCCCATTCTTCTTAGGCACCACCACTACGTTGGACAGCCATTCTGGATATTTTACTTCCCTTATTTTCTTCGCTGCCAGCAGGCTATCTACCTCCTGGTTGATTACCTTATTTCTCTACACTGCAAACTTCCTTCTTCTCTGTTGGACGGGTTTACACTTTGGGTCCACACTAAGCTTATGTGTTATGATGGACGGATCATTCCTGTCATGTCATCGTGTGACCATGCAAAACAATCCATGTTATCTTGTAAGAACTTGACTAGCTGCTGTCTTAAGCTTCCTGTACATCCTGCTCCAATGAGTACGGTTCGCTCTGGGTGCAGCTTATCCAGGTTGATTTGATCCAGCTCTTCTGCTGGAGGTTCGATGTATTCGTCTGGATAGGTCGTCATAATTGCTATGCGGGGGGGCTGGCAGTGCACTTGAGTGCCTTCTTATAGCAACCTCTAGCTTCCTCCTGATCTCCTCTTATCGTTTCTACTCCCCATGGGGTGGGGAATTTTATGCACTGGTGGTATGTTGAGGGGACTGCCTTCATTTGGTGCAACCATGGTCTTCCCAAGATGACGTTGTAAGTAGAGGGGCCATCTATAACCAGGTACCTGACTTGCTTGTTGACTCCCCCCACATAGGTTGGGATGACTATCTCTCCTAGCGAGCTGGCTGTTTCTCCACTGAAGCCTACTAGCGGAATAGCCTTCTTCTGCAAATCCTTCTCGCTGAATCCCATATTTTCTATAGTTTTCAGCATGATCAAGTTGACCGAGCTTCCTGTATCTACTAAGACTTTTCTAACTGTGCAATTGGCCATTGACAAGGTGATAATTAGTGCGTCATGATGTTCTCGTTCATTGTATGTATCTCCTTCATCAAAGCTGACCGCTGGCAGGTCACTGTGAGAAATTCTGCACGAATTGGCTGGCCTATCTTCTTTGGTCTCCGTAGCACGTCTCTTAGCTGATGAATACGTCAGCCCGCTCAAGTCTGAGCCGCCTGTTATCACGTTTATAATTTTGGTGCATGTGGGTGGGTCTGCCGGTTTGGCGGAGCCTACCTTATCTTGCTGCTTGCCCCCACGTGGTAATAGGTGGCTCAGCTTCTCCTGTTCGTATAGGCGCTTGATCTCTCTTCGTAATGTGTAACAATCCTCAGTGTTGTGCCCAATATCCCGGTGGAATTCACACTTCTTCTTGCTATCCTTCCTCCATGCTTGCTCTCCTACTGGTGGGTTGGGCCACCTGACTCCATCTCCCATCTCCCTGAGTGCCTTCAAGATTCCTCCGATTCGTGGTGAATCCGTATTCTCGCCGCAGTGGGGAGCGGTGATTTTCTTCGATTCGTTGACTCCCCTCCCGTATGGTCCGTACCTCTCATCCTTCTTCTTTGGTGGTTTGCTTTCTTCCGATTTCTCCACTACCGAGGTCTTTGGAGATACTAGGCATGATTAGCAAGCGGCTCTGGCTAAGACATCTTCCTCCAACCCGATTCGGCAAGCCGCCTTCTCCGTCTTCGCTTGAAACTATGACATGGATGCATGGTTAACTGCTTATATAGGTCGGAGTCATGGTGGAGGCCTCTTCTGAAGGCTTCTACTACTATTGAGATATCACACTCTCGTACTGCTACCTTCTCATTGTTGAACCTAGTATTGTATTCTCCAATGCTCTCTCCGCCCCCGGACGATTCGTGCGGGTCTCTGCGTGCTTCGTGGTTTTCGTCGCTTGCGAATCGCTTGAGTAAATGCATTCACCAATTCAGCAAATGTAGATATCGACCTGTTGGGCAGGCTCACAAACCATCGAAGTGCCGGTCCTGTTAGGGTGGACCCGAACCCTTTGCACATGCAGGCTTCCTTAACTTGCCCTATAGCTGTTACCGTCATCATTTTCTGCCTATACTGGCTGATATGATCAAAGGGGTCTGCTGTGCCGTCGAAGAGAGGCATATTTGGATTCGTGAATCCCTTTGGCATGGCTGTGATGGATATGGTGTCCACGAATGGTGAGTCGGCGTAACTATCTCTAGAGCTTTCTCGAGCGGGGTGGTAGCCCAGGGGACCCCGCTCAAGCATCTCCTTTAGTTCCAATCTGGCGATTGGTTATACTATTTGAAACTGGGTCCGTCTGTCATTTTGCCTGCATATTTCCTCCCGATCCGGGTTCTTGAAGGCTCGATAGGCTCGTGACCAGGGGGTTGTAGTAACGATGGTGCCTGCCGCCGGTTCGCTTCTTTGGTTTGACTCGGATCCGCTACATGTGTCTGCTCAATTGTTGCGGGGTTCACGACGGGGAGGCCACTGTTTGTATCCCTATGCGGGTTGGCGGTGCCGCCTATCTCGCGTGAGGTATCCTAACCCTCGTGGGGTTATTCTTCCATCCGACTGAGGCTGTAGCCAAATCTAACCTTGTTATTAGTTCATTTGGTATCTTTCTTCGCCGATGCTCCCTGTGTCAGATCTACCAAAGAAGATCTTCCTTCACCTGTCCCACTTACCGGAGTGACAGATTGCTGTTTTAGGATATCGATATGTGCCCAGAGCTCTTTGTCTCTCCTTCTTGCCTCAGCATCTGCTCTCCTTTGGTCTTCTCTCATGTTTTCCATAGCTTTCTGAAGATTTTCCACGCCAGTGAGTAAGATTTGTGTGGGACTAGGTGGCGGAGTGGTGCCTGAACTTGCTGTTCCCTTATTTGATCCGGCCTGGGTCACGACAGCAGGAGTCCTGGGAGGTAGAGAAGCTTTTGTTGTTGGTATGATTCTTGAGGTATGTCCGGGAGCCTGCGTGGCCACTGTTGACGTTGGATTTTGGGTAGACGGTGGTGGTGGCGATGGTTGCCTGCTCCCTGACACGGCTTCAGATGCTTGCTTTTCCATTGTATATCTAGAATATCAACGATTGACGACCACAATGCCCCACGGTGGGCGCCAAACTGTTTAGGTATTTTTACCCAATTCGATTGACTAGGGTCAATGTAGTCTATATTCATTGGTTGGATGTACGTTCGTATGTAAACAAGTAAGTAATAAAGTGCGTATTGTAAATTAACACGTAAGATTTGATGACGCGGAAAACCCAATGTGGGAACAACCGCGGGAGGAACGGTACCCTGCCAAGTATTTGCACTATATGAATAGGAGGATGATTACAATGGTAACGTTATGCTAATCTCGCTGGCGCTAGGTATCAGGCCTGCAAGATCTTAGGTGAGCGTATACTTGAGGATGATATGTTGTAGAATTGGATGTGAATGCGTAAGTGCGGATGTCTTGAATACAGTGTGTTGAATGTCCTTCTTGATTTGCTTCCTTGGCTATTTATAGGGTAAGAACACTAGATATACCTACCTCGAATATGGAAAGGAAATATAATTTCCATAAGGACTCTTTCCAAACCCGGACTCCCTTGCCAATTCTCTCTAATCTCCCTGACTTCTCCCTAACTTCTCCCTGACGCTTCTTTCCTTAACGCGGACGCCTCCTATGATGGGCTCCTAATATTCCTTAAGCCCGTTTGCCTTTCCTCCAACCGCGGGCTTCCTTCCTCCTCATCACTCCTTTCATAATCTTCACTTTATTAAGTGGGCCTTCTTTATTATGCTATTTTTAGCCCAAACAACCACCTCTGAAAATAGTTAATTATAATGACTTTACAAGAAAACGACATGCACATTCTCGGCATTTTGCCAAGCAGTTAAAATTAATTGGAGATGTTAGAAACAAAGGTTCCCTTCTAGAGGGCCAAGCTAAGTTGGATAACTTAGATACAGATATAACAGACGATGAACAACTTCAGAATATGCGAACTCGAATTGGTAAATATAGCAAATACCTTGTTATACAATTAGTGTTCCTCGTCTTAGTAGTTGGTGTATTTCTGTTGCGGGTAAATATAGCCCAAAGCAGCAACTGTTGTACTCACATAGTGTTTGCTTGATAATGGTCATTTAATGGTGTGAACTCGGATTGGTAAATATAGCAAATACCTTGTTATACTATTTTGAAATTAAAAACTTGATTTTAACTTTATAAGTAAAGAGCTTTCAAGCTAAAACCACGAATCTTTAAGTTCGAATTATAATATTTCAAGCTCACGTCTTCTCTAAATAAAAATAAAGCTATGAAGTTAAAATTACAAGTTTTTCTTTTAGATTAAACTCATGTTTTAAGGAAGCTTGGGTTAAAGACCTTAAATCCAAAAATTCACAAGATAATATCGGGTTAATCTTTTGTTTTCTAGTTAAAACAATAAATATGAATTGGTGGAAGATTTCGAATAACAACCTATGATTCTAATACTCCCTCATATTCTCCATATGGTTACCTTTTGCTAAGGGTACAAGGTAATGAAAATAATAAAGTAGGAGTAAAATGTTTGATGATAAGAGATGGATGAATAATTAGGAGTTAAATAAAGAATTGTGGAGCCAAAATATTAAGGAAAGTAATAAAATATGAATAAAAGAGTTGGGTGGGGTTTAGTGATAGGAGAGAGAAATGAATAAAATAAGAGTAAAATTTCCAAAATAAGAAAGGGAAAAAATCTGAATAATCTGTTAAGGAAATAGGAAAGAAAATCTATATCTATATATAAAAGAGGCTTTTTTCGAGCGATTCTAGAGCGTCCACATCATCAAAAATTAATTTAGGAAAGTTTCATAAATAATATTTTCCACAGAAAAAAAAAGTGGAGAATTTTTTAATTATTATAATATCTATATTTCCTATTTTATATTCAGAGAAGTTTCTAATTTTTATATAAAAACTTTGACATTTTATTTGGCAAAAAAATGTTGTTATAAAAATTATGAAGATAATATAATTAGATTCGTGGTAAAAAATATTTTCATTAGAGTATAGATTTCATATGATTTGCACATACGAGTATTAAAGATGGCGTACTTCTTTTAATATGTTATATGTCCCACATTGAAAAACAATGTTAGTGTGGTGATTATAATAAGTATAAATTATATAACTGTACCCCATCGAAAGATTAACATAAGGTGGGTGATCCTATGATTATAAATAGGAGTCATCATTGGAACCTATATACCAACCAAAAAACCTTTTCAGTCTCTTAAGTATTGTTTTTGAGAGCTTTTAAGAGTTTATATCATTCTCTTCAGAGTATGATATATACATATTTTTTCTATGTTATGTATTATATTCAAGTGATGTTTATAATCTTATATCAAAACTTATACATCTCATTTGCCAAAAAGGTATTATAAAAAAAAATGTACGAATATTTTTTTTTTTTTGCTAAAAGGTAAGAACTTGTATTAATCATGAAGCACAGCAATACAAATTACATTTTTGGTTACCATACAATTTTTAGTGCAAATGCTTAAACAAGGTGCACTCTAGACAACCAACAAGTATCTTTAGCAGATATAACTTGCGGTTTACAACTATGAAAACGCTGTGAGATACTAGCCTTTATACACTTGAATACATTCTCAACTCTCTGAACTTGTCCATTAATCCGGGCTTCATTCCTTTGATTCCATATCTGATACCACGCAGCCAAGATAGTAATGGTACATACTTGCTTTCGTAGCTTGCTCCACCTCTTGTTGGCAATACTGGCTAGAATAGAGGGACAATCAAGTCGCAATCAACCGGTTGCTTGCCCAAAGTACTGCAAAATCGATGATCGTATATACATTCAGAAAAGAGATGTATATGAGTTTGATCGACTCAAGAGATCTGACATAAATCATCCGTGCCGATATGAAGCTTGAACAGTTTATGTTTCAGCATCAAAGCTTCATTTGCAATTATCCACGCTATAAAGGAATGCTTTGGTATAACCATGGAATTCCATACAGACTTACTCCAAGAAACATGATTCCTTTTAATTCTCAACCAGTTATAGCAAGAGCTAACACTATAACCCCCTTGACTGATACTCCAACTCTGATTAACAAACCCATCCTGTATGAGATCTCGAACCTGGCAAATCTTCCTCCAATGCCAACTAGCAGTGGAAGTAGGTTGATGTTGATGCCAAGCCTGCCCCTTACAATAAATATGATGAACCCATTGCCCCTTACAATAAATGTACGAATATTAATAAATAGTACTCCTTCCATTCAAGACCAAATACAACATTTTCATTTACACACTTGCCAAGACACAAATTACAACGTAAATATCTTTAAGTTTACATTATAAAAAATTTAAAAATTTGATATTCTCATTGTACTTTATAGGTGAATCAAATAAGATCTCACATGACCATATTTGTCTTACATATTGCAAGGAATCCTAAATATTCTATTCGTTCATGAATAGTGTAAAAAAAAAAAGAATGTTGTATATTTGGTCTTGAATCGAGGGAGTATAGTATTTGCTCATTATTATTAATCCGGGTTAGATGTCGAATTATGTGCGAAACAGATGGTGTATTTCTAAGTATGTTATTTGTCCCACATTGAAAAATATGTTGGTGTGGTGAATATATTAGGTATAAATAGTAAAATTGTCCCACATCGAAAGTTTAGCATAAGGTGGGTAATCATATGATTATAAATAGAAGGCATCCTTAGAACCTAAATACCAACCCAAAACCTTCTGAGTCTCTTAAGCATTGTCTTGGAGAGCTCTTAAGAGTTTATATCATTATCTCCACAATATGGTATATATATTTTTTATATTATGTCCAAGTGATGTTTATAATTTTTATATAAAAACTTATACATCTCATTTAGCAAAAAAGTAACAAATTTTTTTTTTGAAAAATTATATAATTTGATTCGTGGTAAATAAATGTTAGCATTAAATATAGTATCATATTATTTACACATTTGTTTATCCCACATTGAAAAATAATGTAGATGTGGTAAATATACTACAAATAAATAGTTGAATTCTCCCACATTAGAAGATTATCATGAGGTGAGGCATCAAATGATTATAAATATGAGTCATATTTGAAACTTAGGGGTATCAACCCAAAATCTTTTGAATCGCTTAAAAATTATCTTAGAGAGTTCTTATAAGAGTGTGTATTAATGACAAACCTTAGTTACAACAATACCATACAAATAATCACATAGATATTTATAAAAGTGATTATATATTACTATATTAGTGATATTATAATGTTTATTTTAAGACAATCAATAGTATAATAACTTTATTTAAGACAAAATCATAATTAAAAAATAAAATGGGTGCTAAATATACATAAATTGGTTATTAATGTGTCATATAATGATAATCTCTGCATTAAAATAGAAACTTTATGAATTATAATACAATCAAGTGTTGCATAAAAAGATCTTGAATCCACAAACAAATCAATAATGAGCTTTTTTTACTTTGATAAATATTAGAATTAAATCTTTTTAACTTTCAAATATAGGTAATATTATGCCTCATTACATTTGAGTAACTAAAACATATCATAAGTTTTAACCATTAATCAAAATTGCACCAGAAAAAGAAAATATTTTGCATTTGTTTATACATTTTATTGCTCCCTCAATTACATCTTAAAAGTCGTGTTAGGAAAAAAATGTAATTTAAATCAAATCATTTGTACATATTTTAATTATGACAAAAAATGGAAAAGAACGTACGAATATAAATAGATAGTATAGTATTTTTTTATTATTAAATCGTGTTGGGTATCGAAATAGGTGCAAAAAAGATGGTGTACTTTTTCGTGTGTTATTTGTCTCACATTGAAAAATAATGTAGATGTGGTAAATATACTACATATAAATAGTTGAATTGTCTCACATCAGAAAATTATCATAAGGTGGGGTGATCTTAAAAACTAATTTAGGAAAGTATCATAAATAATATTTTTTGATGTAAAAAATAAAGTGGAGAATCTTTTAATTATTACAATATATATTTCCTATATTATATTCAAGTGATGCTTCTAATTTTTATATAAAAAATTTTACATTTCATTTGGCAATAAAATATCGTTAAGAAAATTATGAAAATAACATAATTTGATTCGTGGTAAAAATGATATCATTAGCGTATAGATTTCATATAATTTGTACATATATAAAATTGTGTACTTCTTAGTATGTTATATGTCTCACATTGAAAAATAATGTAGGATTATATAAAATTAATAGAATTGTCCCACATCGAAAGATAAACATAAGATGTAGTGGTCTTATGATTATAAACATGAGGCGTCCTTGGAATTTAGTTATCAACCTAAAATCTTTTGCGTCTCTTAAATAAGATGTTTTGACTTCTGATCATATCTAAATAAATAATTAGACATAATATGTAAATATTAAGACCTTATAACCAATTTTTTTTTTACTAAGTTAATTACCCCGTTGCAACGCACGGGCATCCAAACTATTAGTGAATAAGAGGGAGTAATACATATGTATAACTAGACCCGGTAAAGTTGACCCAACTGGAATGACCGGACTCGATAAGGCTGATCCGAGACCCGAAAGTAACCCGAACTTGTTTGACCCGAATATACCCGAACCCTGAATTGACCCGACCCGACCCGAACCTTGATTGACCCAATGTAGACCCGACTCCAAAAGACCCCACCCATAACTGACCCAATTCAAAATGACTTAAAGTGATCTAAAATAACCCGAAACGACAAGTACTAAGTCTTACCCAGTCTTATTAATGTTATATGTATGAAAATAGAGTTTCATTAGTGTAGATCTCACGAAATGAATGTGCGTTATTTATAAAGTTTTTATTTTTGTATTACCTATTCATGCTAAATTAACTAACACCTTATTAATTTTTTATATTTCATATCATTATATTTTGATATGAGGAAAAAAAATGAACTTTAAAAGTAATCAAGACAATTGAATAATATCGTGAAATTTATATATTAATTATATTTTAATCACAAAACTAATACTTTAATTTTATAAACTTCTCAACTTGTTTTAATGAATTTTTATTTCCACGAATCTAGTAATCTCAGTTTATATTTTTGTTTTATATAGAGCAATTAATATGCGTCAAATTAAATCATTCTCTAACAAAGTTTAGCAATTTGCATTTGAACTTATATTTTATACTCCCTCCGTCCCGGTGATTTGTTGTCCTTTGGTTTTGGCACAAAGACCAAGGAAAGAGAAAGGGGACAATTGTTAAATGACAAGTGGAGCAAATTGAGTGTGAATGATCAAATTGTTCATCAAGTTCATTCTTAAAATAGAAAGTACAACAACTCACTGAGACACCCAAATATGGAAAAAGACAACAACTGACCGGGACAGAGGGAGTATTAGGTAAAATTGTGGTAATTTGATAAAAGTTATATTTTAATGAAAATGATAGTGTCATGTTCATTGTTTTCTTAGGATCCTGATTTTCGCAGTACACATTTTACTCATCTCAGTACAATGTTGACAATTATACCCCTTTCATTTCTTCCTTTATTTTCCCTCTCTAACTTCTCTATATTGTATTCTCCTTAATTTCAAACCTTCATCTCCTCAATTTTACAAACCCACTATTTTAAACCTTCATTCCGCTCTAATTTCAAGCCTTATTAGATCGTCGGCGGTGTAGCAAATGTGTGTACTACATTACTAGTTTAGTACATACGACATACATATGCACTACTTATCCAAATCGAACGGATTTTCGAAATTTGTTTAAGCCTTATTAGATCGTCGGCGGTGTAGCAATGTGTGTACTACATTACTACACTACTACAAATCCAGGCAACCACAACGGCCCTTTAACAACGCTTATTCACGAAAATCACCAAAAGACGTTGTAGAATGGATAATTATCTTTGCGCGAAATTTTACTAAACTTAATTACAACGGTTATGTGTTGTTAACCGTTGTTATTGGTTTTAACAACGGGTCACACTTGCACAACCGTTGTTAATATAAAAACTAATAACAACAGTTTACTCTGTAATACATTATAACCGTTGTTAATAATTTGGCGCAAAATTAGTGAAAAGTAATTACAACGGTTGTATTAGAACCCGTTGTTATTAAGTTTTAAAAACGGTTGTAGACGCAATAACCGTTGCTATTGAAGTTATGAAGATCTAAAGAACAACAGATCTCTTTATTCTGCTATACGCTACAAAACACAAACACAAGCTAATACTGCTACACAAACATCATCCTCCATTCCTCCCTCATCGTCTCTATCTGTCTTCATCTCCGTCATTGTTGTCACCGTCTTCTCTCCCTCATCGTGTTTATCAATCTGGTATATATGTTTCTTAGCTTATTAACTATTTCTTATTAAGATTTTCAAGCTATATATAGATATAGGATTGTTCAATTTCCTGGCCTATGAATGTCGATTATTTTTGAATTTGTGAATTTGTTGGGTATTATCTAATTTGTTGATAATTTAGCTTAATTGATTTCCTGAATTTCGTTTATTTGTTTGCCTATTATTGGATTTTCTGAATTTAGTTGCCTATATATTACGAATGTAGAAAAATGACTCGAACTTGGATGATTGCTGCAAATATGAGTGACCCCAACTATAAGGATGGTTTAGCTGAATTTTATGAAGTCGTTGCGAACAATTTGAAAGGTTCTTCTAGTATTCCATGTCCTTGTGAAAGATCTGGTAATATTAGGTATATGGCTTTTCCGGACGTTAAAATACACCTAGAAAAGTGGAGATTTAGTCGTTCCTATACACGTTGGATTTTTCATGGGGAACCATTAGAGGACGAGAATAGCTTTGAAGAAGATGATGTTGAGGTATACGAAAGTCTAACTGATGATCCTGAGTTTGCCAAGTTTTTTGAGTTGGAAGAGTTGAAAGCAGACAAGTTGAATGTTGGGTCTATAGATAATGAAGAGAATGATGATTAGTCGAATGCTTTTGAAGGTGTAGGTGATGACACTATTTATAGGGATGACCTTAACAACATGTATGAGAAGTTGTGTAAGTCTGAAGCACCTCTGTATCCTGGTTGTAAGTTCACAAAAATATCGGCTGTGGTGAAGTTATATAATATCAAGGGGGAAAATGGGGTGAGTGACACGTGTTTCACTAGTTTTTTAGCCTTGATAAAGGACTTGCTTCCAGATGGTAATGTTCTACCTGTTAAGACATATGAGGCTAAAAAACTAATAAAAGGAGTGGGTATAAAGTATGAGAAAATACATGCATGTCCAAATGATTGCATATTGTGTCGGAAATTATATCAAAACTTAACCAATTGCCCTAAATGTTTGGAGTGGCGTTATAAGGATAAGGAAGGGATCCCGGCTAAGGTGTTGTGGTATTTTCCAGTGATACCAAGATTCATAAGGATTTATGCGAATCCCGATGATTCAAAAATGTTAACTTGACATGAAACTGGAAGAATAAATGATGGAAAGCTAAGACACCCGGCAGATGGTATGCAATGGAAATCGTTCGACGCTAAATATCCCAAGTTCGGCAATGAACCTAGAAACTTACGTCTAGCGTTCTCCACTGATGGAATGAACCCACGCGGAAACATGAGTAGCCAACATAGTACTTGGCTAGTAGTGTTGGCCATTTATAACTTACCTCCATATGTGTGCATGAAAAGAAAGTATTTGATGTTGTCGTTATTAATTTCCGGCCTTAAACAACCTGGAAATGATATAGATGTCTATTTGGAACCTCTTCTAGATGATTTGCGAATGTTGTGGGATAGTGGGATAGAAGTATTTGATGAATATAAGAACGAAACTTTCAATTTGAGAGCGATGTTATTGTGTACAATATCTGACTATCCGGCTTATGGCGACCTTTCTGGGCACGCAGTTCATGGGAAAGAGGCTTGTCCATTATGTAGGGAGGATATCGAGTCTGAATACTGAAGTGTTCTCGTAAGTATGTGTATATGGGAAATATGAGGTTCTTGTATCATGACCATTGTTATCGCAAGATACAGAAAGCATTCAATGGAAGACAAGAACTTCGTCAACCTCCTAGAATTTTGAGTGGGCATGAAGTTTATCAGAAAGTAAAGCATATTGAGATAGATTATGGGAAGAAGAGCGCGCGCGGCTCAAAATTGTTTACTCGTGGGTATAAGAAAAGATCCATATTTTTTTGATAAACTTCCATATTGGCCTGACCTGGAGGTCAGGCATTGCCTCGATTTCATGCACATTGAGAAAAATGTCTGTGATAATATTATCAATACCCTTCTGAATGTTCCTGGTAAAATAAAGGATAACGCTGCAGCTAGGGAAGATATGAAAATGATGGGTATTAGGCTAGAGTTGGCACCACAGAAGAGAGCTTATACCCTTTCACGGAATGAGAAAAAAGAGTTCTGTGCATGCTTGAATGGAATTAAAGTGCCACATGGTTATTCGTCAAACATTAAAAGCCTAGTGTCGATGCAAGACCTAAAACTCACCGGGTTAAAGTCACATGATTGTCACACTTTGATGCAACAATTGCTACCCGTGGCTATTCGTTCCATTTTACCTAACAAGGTAAGATATGCTATAACTAGATTTTGTCTCTTCTTCCAGTCCATATGCGGAAAGTCATCGATCCCGATGACGCAGATTCATTGCAAGACCTCCTTGTGACCTCTCTTTGTCAGTTGGAAATGTATTTTCCACCCTCTTTCTTCACTATCATGATTCATCTGACCATTCACTTGGTTAGGGAGATTTTGTACCTTGGGCCCGTGTACTTGAGATACCAGTATCCTTTTGAAAGATTGATGAATGTCTACAAGGACTATAAATCTAATCGGTATCGTCCGGAAGGTTGTATTGCTGAACGCGCTATTTTAGACAAAGCTCTTTCATTTTGTTACGCTCATCTCTCCCCTGAGGAGTTGATTGGCGTTCCTAAGAATCGTCATAGTGACTGGATGACCGGAAAAGGTATTAGGGGCCGGGTTGAAAAAATTGTGACACGTGAAATGTTGCATTTAATTAGCACATACGTATGTGCTAAACAATGTAGATGAGGTGCAACCTTATATTCAACAACACAAAGATGAGCTCAAATACGATCACCCACACAAGACCGAGAAGTGTATTGCAAATGAGTATACGAAGAGGTTTGGAGAGTGGTTTAGGAATATTGTCTTAGAGTATACGAATCAAACTGGTGATGACATCTCTCCTAGGTTACTACGTCTTGGTTTAGGTCCAAATGCCAGGGTCACCTTATTACAGCAGTTTTGTCATTAATGGATATACTTTTTACACCCGCGAGCAAGATGAGTTGAGCACAATGCAAAATAGTGGTGTGAGTACTGAATTTGAGGCAATGCACTTTGCTACTTCAAAAGATAAAAAGCCTATTTGGGGAAGATGCCTTTATTATGGTTTTATTCAAGAAATATTGGTATTTGAAGAGTTAAGAACGATAAACACCTAAGAGGGGAGGGGGTGAATTAGGTGTACCTTTTTAAAATTTTTGTCCTTAACTTGGTTAACTAATTAACTTAAGTAAAGAATATTGAAGTACAAGACTTGAGAAACTTAATTGAATGTAAGTTCACAAGAAGGTACAACAGTTCTATGTCACAGTATAGGTGAGTGTGACACAGAACTTGATTAGGTACATGCGAGAAATAGCAAAGTGGAAGAACGTAAAAGTAAATGAACAAACAAACGACATTTTAAAAATTGGTTCAGCCTCTACTCCGAGGCCTACGTCCAACCGTTATTTTATTGCTTGTTTAGAAATTTACTCAAACTTACTAAACCGCTTACAATGAAAATAACTCGCCAACCTACTCCGGTTGCACTCAAACTTAAAACTACTCCACTTCAAGAGTTTATGGGTTCTATCTCAAGGTGTTACAGAATCTTGAATATCAAGAGTTCACTAAATGAACATGGAGATCACAATTAAGATCTAACACGAGAATCATGAAGCAAACTCATTATTCACAGTACAGCGAACTGATACTTGGAGGTTTTACAGCTTTTTCAAAAACAATTTGAAGACTTTAAAAATTTAAAAAATGATTTGCAAACACTTGAAGAACAAGGCTTTAAATGCATAAATCATTTGCAATGTTTTACAATAAATACTTTGGAAGTCTTAAGAAATAAATGTGACTAAGACACTCTATTTATAGTGGATTTAGTCTTAGGCAAGTACAACTTCGAAAAATTAAATCCAATATTAAAATGGTAGCCTTGAGTGATGGTAAGTGTTAGACTATAGGCTTGGGGCTTAAGAAATTAGAAAACTTAAGCTACTACACTCAACATGTGACCTTTTACCAAAATGGCAAAAAACTTTTCTTACTTTAGAAGTTTGACAAGTCTTCTTTGCCATTTTAGTAAAAGATGTTTGCACAAAACTAGAGGCTTAGTCAAGTGATTTTGTGACTCCAAAATTTCAGATTGTTTTCAAGCTTTTGAAAATTCAAATGTTTAAGGTTTGAAATTTGCAAAGTTTTAACACTTAAATCATTTTGGTCGAAAATCTTCCTCCGTACGGTAGTACCAGAAACCACAGTACAGCGTACTGTTGTATGTTTTTGCCATAACTTGACTTAAATGAGAATGTTGCACTTACTCTTACATTTTTCGACTAAGGCTTAGAAAATATCATTGTCTTGACTTTCTTGATTATCTTGATCATCTTGAATCATTGTTAAAAGTCCATTTGATTGCTTCAATCACTAATCATTCAACTAAAAGCAAACAATCAAATAACAAAGGGACTTGGCATCATCAACTTAATGTGTTCTAACAAATTTCCCCTTTGATGATGGCAAGTCCAAACATGTGTGATATTCCCCCTTAGCCCATGGTTAGTTGGTCTTTGGTCATTTCAACATAAACATAATTTATAAACATGATCAAGGTAGTGGAAAGGTGCAACATGCTTGGCCAAAGTAAAACATCTAATCATGAAAGCTAAGACATAATCACGGTGAACGTTAGCCTAAGAGTTAAACGATCACACATAGCATAGTTTGAACTACTTCCCCCTCTTGACATCATCAAGGGAGAATAAAACATGTTCAAGATTAGCAACACGATTTAAAAACACACACAAATTTTTCAAGCAAGATAAACAAACAAGCATCCAAAAGTGTCTTAAAACAACAAAGAGCCAAGGTTCAATAAGAGAGAAACGGGTTAGGAGGGCATGAGCTTAGGAATTCGGCTTCTTAGCATCAAGACGTTCAAGTAGATCTTCATTCATGGTACGAAGATCACCCACCTCATCTCACAACTTGCCTTTTTCTTTAACCAAGCGATTAACAACTCCAAGAAGCTCATCCAACTTAGCTAGCACCACACCTAGTTCAACAGTAGACCCCATTGTAGCACCACTACCCGACTGATTTTTCCGCTCTAATTTCCCATCCTTAATCTCCAAATTCATCCGAGAGAGAAGACCCGGAGTCATTTCATCACTTAAATTTTCAATTGCGGGACTTCCCTTCAACACTAACCCCTCCTTCATAAAGATAGTAGAGAGCCACATACCATAAAGCACCACGACATTTTTATCGAAATTGCCGCTTTGAAATTCAGTGGACATCTCATGAATTCGGTGAAACATAAGGCAAGAGAGATTTATGGGTTTGTGTTTGACGATGTGATGAATAAGGAGCATATCAAGAAGGGAGCATCTCCCACGGCTATTGTTGCTAGGGACGAGATTGCGGAAAACAAGGTTAAAGATGAACCTAATGGGTGCGGTTAGTTCAAAGGCATAAATATTGGTTGGGCCATTGTTGTCATGAGGTCGAAGAACCTTCATGACTTGGGTGGATGTGACCTCATCAATTTCTCTACAGTCACGTTTGGGAAAGGAGGTAAGCCCGACATTACAGACATCAAGATGGGCAGCAAGTTGGTCAAGTGTAAGGATAAAAGGTTTCTGATTAGTGTAGGCGGAGAGAGTTCCGGATGCAACATCTACCTTCACTGTTGCATAGAATTGAATGATCTCGGACAGGTACATGGGACTATACCTGTCCAACAAATTCACCCAACCCTGTGCATACATAGCCTCTTTGAAGTATTTGAAGGCAAGAGAAGTATCATACCAAGATTTTCTGTATCTCCTTCCACTGTGGAAGCAACAGATCAGCATACCGTGACACAGCTTGAGAGTCTCATCCGGAAGATCAAGAGAATTGAGATGGTTGAGAACGTCATTCTTGAATGATTCGCCAAAAGGAGCAACAACTAAATCCATGCATGTATTGAGTGGAACCTTCTCCTCAATAATCTCATCCTCACCTATTCTTGGCAAATCCTGATGATAACGAGGCCGTTTGGGTGCCTTGGTCTTGAACCAGATCCCCTTTTCCTTTGAGTGACTTTGTCTTTTGGAGGGGATGCTTCCGGTGGCACATCATCATCATCACCGAAAATCTTAATCATCTTCCTTTTAGACCGAGTTCTTGATGCCGGTTTTGAAAATAATTGGTCAAAATCATCATCAAACACTTCCTCGGCATCACCATGATCCTCAACATCAACTACTTCTTCAACATATGTCGTCTTTGTTGAATCAGTTTTTTGGGTTTTCACCAATTTTTTCAGCATTAGGACCAATTTCACCTTCAACAGTGGAAGCCTTAGTTGCATCCATCTCACTCGTCTCATCCTTCTTCAAACTTTCACTCACCAAATATTTCAAAAGCACATCATTACCATCATTCTTTTCTTTATCAATTCTATCATCACCATCACCATCATTCTTTTCTTTTGAAACTTTCTTTCCCCTTTTTGATTTTTTCGGACTTTCCTTTGAATCTCCCTCATTTTCTTTTGATTTTTCTTTTGAATCTCCCTCTGATTTTTCTTTTGAATTTTCTTCTGATTTTTCTTTACTCTCTTTTGATTTTTCATTTTCAAGTTCCCCCTCTCTCATCTCACTTGAATGATCCTTCTTTTCACTTGACTGCACAACATCACTTCATTTTTCAATTTCATCTTTCTCGGTTCCCTTAGAACCGGATTCTTCCTTATCGGTGTCAAAGTCCACCTCAGCATCCAATTGGAGAGAAATAGGAGGATTCCTACCTCGACCTCCTCTGCCACGACCACCGCCTCTTTTGGCGGTTGTCTTTTTTCGTGCAACGGTTGGCTTGGCAGTAGCAGGGATGGTCTCATCTGTTTTGGAAGCGGTTTTGGGAGACATTTTCTTTTTGGCAATATATTTTGGGTTAAAGGTATTTCTGAGTTGGAGAACCTCTTTTGAGAATCTTTGTTTTGGGGACATTTTAAGAGAATGGAAAAGGAGAGGTATTGACGGTTTGGGAGTTCGAAAAAGGTGAGGGGTGGTTTTTGTTTAGTGGGTAATAGGGAGTCTAAGTGTGGGAACATGGAAGTAAATGAGGGTTTGGTGTGGTTAAAAAGGTGAGTGG
Source organism: Silene latifolia (assembly GCF_048544455.1). Taxonomy (NCBI): domain Eukaryota; kingdom Viridiplantae; phylum Streptophyta; class Magnoliopsida; order Caryophyllales; family Caryophyllaceae; genus Silene; species Silene latifolia. The sequence goes on along the minus strand of NC_133530.1, from coordinate 32,852,819 downwards.
ATGGTTGAGTGTTGAGAGTTTAAGGCTAGATAGTAGTCTTTTAGATGATTTGACATAAAGTAGTTTTGGTGGCTCAAAGCTATTAACTCAATTGCACAAGGAATTTTGATGTTTATTTTTCTCGACCCATTTGCATGCATTAGACGGATTAGCTAATTTTATTAACACATAGTTCCATCCTCTAGTCAATCATTGAAGAAAATAGTTTCGTTTAACTACATGTCACCTAGTAAACCAATTTCCGGCCGAAGTCTTACGAATTGTTCTCTTTCCAACGGTTTTGTGAAAATGTCCACAATTTGATTTTCCGTTTTACAAAAGCTTAGACATATATTACCCTTTTCAACTTGATCACGTAAAAAATGATTTCGTATGTCGATGTGTTTAGTTCGTGAGTGTTGTATATGATTCTTTGATATATTGATTGCACTAGTATTATCACAAAATATAGGGGTAGTCTAAAAAATAAGGCCATAATCATGAAATTGTTGACGTACCCAAAGAATTTGTGCACAACATAGAGCGGCACTTACATATTCACTTTCGGCCGTGGACAATGCAACGGTGTTTTGCTTCTTAGAAGCCCATGAAATGAGACACGGTCCTAGGAAAGTAGCAATGCCCGAAGTGCTTTTCCTCTCTAATGTATCACCGGCATAGTCCGCATCCGAAAATCCTACAAGATCAAGTTCGTAGTGAGTTGGGTACCAAAGATATAGCCCTTGTGTTCCAATCAAATACCTAAAAATCCGTTTGACGGCTTTGAAATGTGATTCCTTAGGATTTGCTTGGAAACGGGCACGAGCACACACACTAAATTGTATGTCGGGTCGGCTAGCGGTCAAGTAAAGTAAGGAACCAATCATACCTCGATAAACCTTTTCACTAATGCTCTTACCATTTTCGTCCTTATCAAGCTTGATATTAGGCACCATTGGTGTAGGCATAGGATTAGAATCAGTCAACCCAAACTTACTTAACATTTCTTTTAAGTACTTTTGTTGATGAATCATTGTTCCGTTCTCATTTTGTTTGATTTGAAGACCAAGAAAAAATCTAAGTTCTCCCATCATACTCATTTCAAATTCGGAAGTCATTAAATCAGAAAAGTACTTATAAAGAACATTGTTAGTTGCTCCAAAAATAATGTCATCGACATATACTTGCACAAGCAACATTTCATCTCCTTGTGACTTGATAAACAACGTTTTATCCACCGACCCACGTAAGAAACCATTTTCCAATAGAAATTTTGAAAGCCTATCATACCAGGTCCTAGGAGCCTGTTTTAAACCATAAAGTGCTTTATCAAGTTTAAAAACGTGGTTGGAAACTCGTTGTTTACAAAGCCCGGAGGTTGTTCAACAAACACTTCTTCATCAAGGTATCCATTTAAAAATGCGGTTTTGACATCCATTTGATAAAGCTTTATACCTTGAAAAGATGCAAAAGCTACCAACATTCGTATGGCTTCAAGCCTAGCTACCGGTGCAAAGGTTTCATCGTAATCAATTCCTTCTTGTTGGTTAAAACCTTGCACCACTAGTCTAGCTTTATTCCTTACGATTTCTCCAACATCATCTAGCTTGTTGCGAAAGACCCACCGTGTACCAATTACAGTACGTTGGGAGGGCGTAGGGATAAGATGCCATACCTTGTTCCTTTCGAATTGCTCCAATTCCTCTTGCATTGCTATCATCCAGCATTCATCAGTCAAGGCTACTGTGACATGGTCTGGTTCAATTTGTGAGATGAAAGCATTGTGTGCACAAAAATTTTGGAGAGATGATCTGGTTTTTATTCCATAGGTTAGGTCACTGGTTAAGTTTGATAAAGGATGTGAGCTTTGGTGTTTCCATTTTTTGGGAATAAGTGGGTTAGAGGATTCAGTTTGTTCGTCTGCAACAGTAGAGGGGACTGTTGCATGAGGATTGTTTGAAGGAGGTGATTGTGGTTCATTTATGATTAGATTGGGCTGTTCTTCACCATCCTTGTTCCCCCTGGATGAGGTAGCATCATCTTGTGTAGGAGGACGATTAGTTCCCCCTGAATTTTGGACATCCTCCTCATGCAACAGTGGCTCCAACTATTGCTCAGCCTCTTCCACCACTTGATCCATATCATGTCGTGCCATTCCAATCTCAAAATCATCATCATATTCATCATCCTCATCATCAACCTATGTGTTTGACACAAAAAGACTAGATTCGTCAAATATTACATGAACACTTTATTCCATTTTCATAGTCCTTTTGTTATAAACCTTATAAGCTTTACTATGATCGGAATAACCAACAAAAACTCTTTCATCACTACGAGCATCAAATTTGCCAAGGTTGTCTTTTCCATTATTGTGCACAAAACATTTACTACCAAAGCATTTTAAATGTGAAAGATTAGGTTTTCTTCCTCGTAGTAGTTCATAGGGAGTTTTTCAATGATTTTTCTAATCATGACACGGTTGTAAATATAACAAGATGTGTTTATGGCTTCGGCCCAAAAATTCTTAGGAACTTTAGAGCTAATGAGCATGGTCCTAGCCATATTTTCAAAAGTTCAATTCATTCGTTCCACAACCCCATTTTGTTGTGGGGTTCTTGTGGCCGAAAAGTTATGACTAACACCATTCTCATTACAATAAGACTCAAATGACAAGTTCTCAAACTCGGTTCCATGGTCGGATCTCAATGAGACAAGTTTATAACCAAATTTGTTTTGAACCTTTTTGACCCAAATTAAGAACTCATCAAATGTTTGGTCCTTAGAACTTAAGAAGAGAAGCCAAAGAAATCTTGTGAAGTCATCTACAATGACACAAATATAACGACTTCCACCTCTACTCATAATGCGCATGGGACCACATAAATCAATATGAACGAGTTCAAGAGGTAAGGAAGTGCTAACAACCTTTTTGGATTTAAAAGAGCATTTAACTTGTTTTCCTTTAACACAATCATCACAAAGTGATTTAAATTCAAACTTAATGTTAGGAATGCCGTCAACTAGATCAAGTCTCTTGAGGGTGTTAAGTGTCTTAGCATATATATGACCAAGTCGTTTGTGCCAAAGCCAAGGGTCGTTCCTTTGAACACTCATGCATGATAGTGATTGACCCGACAATGAATATAAGTTAGTCATGTAGACATCTTTGACATGCTTACCTTCAAGTATGAGTTCTCTAGTTTTTCCATGATGATTCTACATTCACTAGCAAGAAATTCAACAATATTACCTCGATCACATAGTTGTGAAATGCTTAAGAGATTGTGTTTCAAACCTTTGACAAACAACACTTTGTCCACGCATAATGACTTTGACTTACCAACTTTTCCAATACCAATGATTTCACCTTTCTTGTTGTCGCCAAAAGTCACCATGCCACCATCGTAGGCTTCTAGCGAGAGGAATTGGGTTTCATCTCCCGTCATGTGATGAGAGCATCCACTGTCTAAGTACCAATTGCTACTGCCCCTCACTAATGCCTATAAGAAATCAAACATTTAGTTTAGGAACCCAAACAAGTTTGGGCTCCTTCTTGACAACGACCTTTTTGACTTCCTCTTTCTTGATCCACACTTGTTTAGCATTTTTAGTGTTTCTTTCTAAGTCACAGACTCTTTTTTCACAACCATTAAACTCATGACCTGTTTTGACACAATAGTTACAAATGATGTACTCAGGAAAACCAGCATACTTTCTTCTTCGGAAGTCGGTTTGGCTTGGATCCTGGTTTCGAGTGCAACAGTGTGTGCTACTGTTGTATTTGAAACCAAGTCCAGCTTTCTTTGCAAATTTTTCATATTCTTGTGATTGTTTTAAGATAAACTCCAAAATATTCTGACTTCCTTCCCATTTTAAGTAAAACATCTTAGCCTCATCTAGCTCTTTAGTCAATGTTTCGATTTTAGCAAGATGATTAAGATTCAATTTACCTAAATTATCGAAAGCTTGTTTTGCAAGTCTTGCTTCATCACTAAATAACATCCCAATTTGTTCCAATTTTTTATTATCCCTTTGACACAATGTGAGGTCAGCTAGAAGAGAGTCACGTTCTTTAGTCAAGGAAAACACTAATTTAGTGAGAGTATATATTTCTTTTCTTGACTCAGATGCCACAGTAGAGACCTCTGTGGCATGAGTCTGTTCAGCCCTTTATAACATCTCAATTTGAGCAAGAAGGTCATCATTTGATTTTTGAGCTCGTTCTAAGGCACTTTTGATATGACTAGACTCATCATTCAACATTTCAGCAATCTTAACAAGATCATCTTTTTCATTGTTACGAGTAGCTAAGTCAATCAAAAGTTGGTCACGTTCTTGAGTTAGTGACGACACATTTCCTTTATTAGAACTGGATGCAACAAAGGCAGGATCATTGTACTGGTTTCATCGACTTTGTTGGCTAAAAACGAATTTTGTTTTCGAAGCTTTTTGATTTCTTTTTCAAGACTCAACATGGAACTAGGTTGATCATTCTCATTTAGACTTTCTTTTAGGACGACATTTTCCTCAGCTATGTCCTCAATTTCGATTTGCATAGCTTCCAACTTATTAGTTTGGACACGACATTTATCAATAAATTGATCAAGGAGGAGACAAATTTTGTCTTTAGAGAAGGATCGAGCCTTTTTCTTGAGCTTAATTACCTCATGGTCTGAATCTGAGTCGGAGTCTGCTGAGTGAGCCATAAGACATTTGATGTATTCTTTCTTTGAGGATTTGGAACCACCTTTTGAAGAGCTAGAATAGATGCACAATTTGGCGTCTAATTCATCCTCAAGGACATCGTCCTCTTCAGAATCAGACATTCCCCAAATAGCAGTCATTACCTTGTTTTTGTAATCACGTTTTGCAAAGTCACGTTTTTCCTTAGATTTGATATCGTTTCACTTTTGGCATTCTTTGATTTGGTGACCTTTGTCACCACATTTAAAGCAACCAACAGTGGAGTTAGATCTTCTCTTAGGAAAACAGCGTTTACTAGAATTGTTTCTATACCTTTGAGAGTTTCGACCATTTATCATGCCAACAATGTTTTTAGTGAACATTGCAAACTCCTCGTCTTCATCCTCCTCATCACTTGAGAGACCATTAAGAGCGAGTCCTTTCCCTTTAGAGCTTTCACTAGAACACTTCATGAGAGTTAACTCATGAGCCATAAGTGAGCCCATAATTTCATCAAGGGTGAGCAAAGAAAGGTCCTTAGCTTCCTCAATAGCCGTAACCTTCGGTTGCCACTTTTCAGTTAGGCTACGAAGGATTTTACGGACTAAATCCTCGGATTGAAAACTCCTACCTAAACTCTTAAGGTCATTGACAATACTAGAAAAACGTGAAGACAAACTATTAATTGACTCATCTCATTCCATATTGAACATCTCATATTGTTGCATGAGAAGATCAATACGGTATTTCTTGACTTGTGACGTTCCCTCATAAGCAAGGCTTAGGGTGTCCCAAATCTCTTTGGCCGAAGCACATCCAGATATATGATTAATCTCTTGGTCACCGATTCCATATTGAAGAATGGACATGGCCTTAGAGTTTTTTCTCGATTTTCCTATAATCAGCCTCAACATATTTATCCTCACTTTTCAAGGTACTAGTGCCATCAGCATTAGTCACTTCGATTTTGAGGGGACCCTTTTGAATGATCAACCAACATTCATAGTCTGCACTTTTAACATAATGTTCCATGCGATATTTCCACCAGGCATAGTTTTCTCCCTTGAAAATGGGATACTTAGTGTGTTTTGAATCGTCCATAACTATAGGATCAACTCTTTGGATTTAACCAATATCAAGAGCACGAGGCTCTAATACCAATTGAAGAGTTAAGAACGATAAACACCTAAGATGGGGAGGGGGTGAATTAGGTGTACTTTTTTAAAATTTTTGTCCTTAACTTGGTGAACTAATTAACTTAAGTAAAGAATATTGAAGTACAAGACTTGAGAAACTTAATTGAATGTAAGTTCACACGAAGGTACAGCAGTTCTATGTCATAGTATAGGTGACTGTGACACAGAACTTGATTAGGTACATGCGAGAAATAGCAAAGTGGAAGAACGTAAAAGTAAATGAACAAACAAACGACATTTAAAAAATTGGTTCAGCCTCTACTCCGAGGCCTACATCCAACCGTTATTTTATTGCTTGTTTAGAAATTTACTCAAACTTACTAAACCCCTTACAATGAAAATAACTCGCCAACCTACTCCGGTTACACTCAAACTTAAAGCTACTCCGCTTCAAGAGTTTATGGGTTCTATCTCAAGGTGTTACAGAATCTTGAATATCAAGAGTTCACTAAATGAACATGGAGATCACAATTAAGATCTAACACGAGAATCATGGAACAAACTCATTATGTCACAGTACAGCGAACTGATACTTGGAGGTTTTACAGCTTTTTCGAAAACAATTTGAAGACTTTAAAAATCTGAAAAACGATTTGCAAACACTTGAAGAACAAGGCTTTAAATGCACAAATGATTTGCAATGTTTTACAATAAATGCTTTGGAAGTCTTAAGAAATAAATGTGACTAAGACACTCTATTTATAGTGGATTTAGTCTTAGGTAAGTACAACTTAAAAAAATTAAATCCAATATTAAAATGGTAGCCTTGAGTGATGGTAAGTGTTAGACTATAGGCTTGGGGCTTAAGAAATCAGAAAACTTAAGCTACTACATTCAACATGTGACCTTTTACCAAAATGGCAAAAAACTTTTCTTACTTTAGAAGTTTGACAAGTCTTCTTTGCCATTTTAGTAAAAGATGTTTGCACAAAACTAGAAGCTTCGTCAAGTGGTTTTGTGACTCCAAAATTTCAGATTGTTTTCAAGCTTTTGAAAATTCAAATGTTTAAGGTTTGAAATTTGCAAAGTTTTAACACTTAAAACATTTTGGTCGAAAATCTTCCTCCGTACGGTAGTACCAGAAACTACAGTACAGCGTACTGTTGCATGGTTTTGCCATAACTTGACTTAAATGAGAATGTTGCACTTACTCTTACATTTTTCGACTAAAGCTTATAAAATATCATTGTCTTGACTTTCTTGATTATCTTGATCATCTTGAATCATTGTTGAAAGTCCATTTGATTGCTTCAATCACTAATCATTCAACTAAAAGCAAACAATCAAATAACAAAGGGACTTGGCATCATCAACTTAATGTGTTCTAACAGTATTATATTACATTGATTTCACAATGCCTTTGTTTCGATGTAACTGGGTTGATAACAACATCCACTGTGTCCGAAAGGATAAGATGGGATTTACGTTGGTCAATCTGGGTAAGGTTGGAGATAATAAGGATGATCCTTTCATAATGGCATCCCAAGCTAAACAAGTGTTCTATGTCACCTATCCTATGGATAAAAAGTGGTATGTTATACCGTCTATAAGGAGTAGAAGAAGTAGTGCATCCGATAATGGTGATGATGATAAGGATGTCGTTTTTGAGGGAATGGATCAATCTACCACTGTATCTTATCTCGACGATGTTGACACTGATCATGAGGACACTGAAAGCATCTATATGCGTGATGACCATGGTGAAGGTATTTGGGTTAACGAAGAAACTATGACATCCAAGAAACGTCCCCGATCCTGAGATGGTCTATAATGTAAGTTACGTTATTAGCTTTTATTTTTATTTTTATTTTTGAAATATATATCTTCCTTTTAATTTTTTTTCTTTTTTTTTATATAACTATCTCCACTGAACAGATTTGCATTTAGGAACTGCATATTTAATACAAACGTTACCTTTATTTAAGTTGCCTTTTCATACAGGCACACGACACTGCTTATGATAGGCGGATACAGACACACACAATTTGATACTCAACAAATAACACACGACGTTGCTTGGAAGTTTCAGCCACAGACACGGACATATTTTGTAGGGGTTTTAGGGGTACATTGTTTGGAAAACAGCCATAATCTGGTTGTAGGCATCGACGCTTTCTGACCTAGCCGACTGTTGCCCATCAAAGATGGTCACATACGGCACCTGGACATAGTCCACGGTATTCTTCAGAAGCTCGGCATCCTCGTATGTGGCTACCCAGAGGTATGGTTCGAGTGTTGATCTATTCGGAGCATTCCAGTCGTTCCTGCCATGGCCTCTTTGTTGAAACACCATGTCAAGCTTAAATGCTGATTCTGCTTGTGTAGGTGATGTTCCAAACTAAATGAGTAAACTCCCTTTAAATCCCCATGGCCCCCATTGTGGCTTAAGTTTGCTGACCGAGTATCCCAGCTCAATAAGCTTATTCCTCAAACGATTAAAGCTTTTGGCAGCAAATTTTTCATTGTCTATATCTATGTGGCCTGGGGCATTCATCATGACACAGTGATACGACGACCAACATTTTGAGTCATTTTCAGACCAGTAATTTGATGGTTTATTTGTGAGTTGTGGGGAGCTAATGGATACTGAGCTAATGGGATGCCTCTTTTCTGAATTTATAGCAAGTTTGAGATGTGTTGCTTGAGTATATATATCGTGTCTTTAGCTTTTGGTAGCTAATGGTCATTGTTAAAGATTCCCAAATTTGGCATGGTAAATTCTGTAGATATGCAGTATGCATGCTGCTGTTGTTATCTTATTTTCTTGATCTTATTCTTAGACGTGGATGCTGTTGTTGAAATTGTTGATTAATGTTTCAGTATATAGTGCTTCTACTATTTCTGTTTCTGCTGTTACAGTACTGATGCTGCTGTATTGTTACAGGTTTGGACTGTAATGCAATTATAGTAATTTTTTTTAAAAAAAAAGAGTTAATCAATAACAACGGTTATACTGACATTACCCGTTGTTATTACTTTCAACAACGGGTTATAACACAGGAACCGTTGTTATTGGTTTTATTAGATAAGAAAAATGAGATAGGAAGTGACAACGGTTGTAGTACTTATACCCGTTGGCATTGCTTATTTTAGACATATATTCATTTTGGCGCAAATTGGGTGAAAATATATTACAACAGGTATTTTTAACCGTTGTCATAACTTTATTACAACGGTTGACTTTTATTGACCTGTTGTTATTAACCTATCACAACGGTTTTTTTAAGGACCCGTTGTTAATAGTTTGTCTTATTAAAAAACTAATTTACAAGCACATACATGTATACAACATACCACACAAACACACACAACAGTTCAACCGTTGGTATCCTAAGTTTATTCTCTCTCCCCCGCTTTCTACATTCTCGTTGCCGGCCGTCGCCCAGTTTCCGACTCCCAGATTCCGTCGCCTTCCCTTATCATCCTGCTCGTTCTCTTTATCATCATCATCATCAGGTATGTTCACTTTTGTGTTTCGTCATTAGGGTTTTAAGATCATCTTTTTTGTTTTTCATCTGTTTGTTTTTCGTCTTCTTTGTTATCTTTATCATCCCGCATCATCTACTTCATTCCTCTTATTAGGGTTTTAGGATTTTAGAAGCTCAAACTGTTGTTTTAAATTTTCATTCCTTTTTAGGGTTTTAGATACTCTGCATGTCCGTTGTTCATTTCCTATTTCATTCATATTTAGGGTTTTAGGATTATCATGGGTGAAAAACGGAAAAGAAGTCAAAAGGGTAATAAGCCTGGGGTAATAAGCCTGGTGAGAAGGGTGCTACGAAGTGCCCTACAGCCCTTGCAGCTATAGCGGCTAAACAGCCGCTTAGTATAACATGGAACGCGAAGGGTTTCCCTACTGGTCCAAATGCGAAGGATTTATCCACTTGGATTGGATGTTGCACAAGACAGTTTGTGCCTATCCATTTGGATGAAATTAGGAATTTGAATCCAAAATTGGCGCAGTTATTCTTGGATCGTATAAAGGTATGATAACTTATGTAGCGAAACAACATTTTATTTTGGAGGTAAATTGAATGCTATGTAAATTGAATGATGATATGATGATGCAGGAAGCTTTTGATATTGCCGAATGCTATGATAAGTATTTAATACAGAAGGCAGGGGGTGTCTTAAGGCAGTGGAAGTGTGACGTTGGTAAGTATTGGTTGTATGTGGACAAGAAGACGGGGGAGATGCGTAAGAGCCCACCGTCAAACAAGTGTCCCACCATCACTCAAGAACAATGGGATCTTTTCAAAGGGATGAGAGCTAGTGAGAAGTTTGAGGTTAAGTATCCTCGCCTTTTAATGATTTACCTACCATTTTTTTAATTAATGAGTTCTCTATAATTTTTTTTATTATCTCATCTACTTGCGCTTTTATATAATTTGAAGGCAATTAGCAAAAGAAATCGTGCTAACATTACATGCAAGAAGGGGAAATGGTACGGTTCTCAAGGCGGTTACAGATTGATAGAAGACCAACTCGTAAGTAGCATGCATCCCCTTGTTTATTTGATTTTTTGAATCACACTTAAACTTGATACACATTTATATATATAACTGTTACCATGTTAATGTGTAGGCGGCAAAGGGAGTGACCGACTTGAATCGGCATGTAACTTATAAAGAAGGGCACACGCCTATAGGATCCCGGCCGTGTGACAAATATGATCAAGAAGTGTTGGCCAACATAGTAAGCATTATTTATTAAAATGAGTTCATTACTAACTTTATTATTTTAGTCACAAATATAATTTGAAGTTTATTTAATATATTATAGGAGAAGGTAGAAGAAGGAGGTAGAAGAAGGGAAATTCACTCCCAATGGTCGTGATGACGTTCTTGCTAGAGCGATCGGCCGACTCGAACATCCAGGTCGATTGAGGGGCGTCCCGTTACATGTTGGAGTCACGAAATATTATGGGACAACTGCCCCGAAAAAGAAGAAAAGGAAAGCTAAGGCTGGGAAGGCTTACATGGTACCATTTATTCTATTATTTTCATTTAAGTTCACATGTTATTGTTTTAAACAAATTGCTGAAACATTACATTCTTGGCACACAGGTCCAGTTATTGGCATCCGTGATACTAATGATGAATTCTAGAGGCAAGCCTTCCGAAGAAGAATTGAAGATGATGGAGGATGTCATTAAAGGGGGTAAGGTACAACATATTGGTCAAGAGGCCGAGAACACTACTACCTTGGCAATACATGAGAAGGAAGTATCGGTCAACGGGATTCAGAAAGATCAGGTACATACTGCTTCTGAAGTTGTAACAACTAAAGCCGATAAGGTAAATTTATGACTTCCTTATTTTTCTTTTCTTATTTTGGGGTAAGATCAGGGGGTGTGTTCCCTGCCAGCTGTAATGCTATAACTTCTGACATCGTGCCATTGGTTAATTTTATTAGGTAAATGAGTCTGAAAAGGGGATAAAACTTGAGTTATCCGTCACAGCTGACAATAATCAGGGGATGCAACTTGAGAAGACTACGATGAAAAAAGCAATGAGATACATCCCCTTCAAATCAGTTCCTAGTTTTCGGCAAGGTATGCATGAAGTCTTTAATTAGTGAAATTTATATGAATTCTATTAAATTTTGGGATATAATATATAATGTATGTGTATTCTTCAGGTCGTAAACAGGAAGGTAGTTATTCTTGCTGACCCTTAATCCGCGACACTAGTGCGTGTTGGCCGAGGTCTCGTAGACTTGCCCACCAAATATGCGGAAAGTTTATTGGTTCATGGCGAAAAACTTTTGCCGAATCATAGAAAAGTGGAGATAACTCAAGTCTTAGAAGGCCATGAAAAATTTCAACTGTCCCAGTTCGTGACGACATTACCATTCTGGCAGATGCGGTTGGAAGTTTTATCCAATGGCCTACTTCTCACATCTTCCTGACTCGTTCGTCTCCACCTCAACCGAAAGCAGTTGGGGTTAGAAAAAATACCTTTATATGTTAAATGTTTTTATATGTTAAATTTATATGTTATTTTTTTTGTAGGGAACAAAAAACACGGATAAGCCGGATAAGCTTAAGTCCCCAGACATGCCAACTACCTCGTCGGAACAACAACTTGATGAGGTATTTAATTAACTTCTCCATTTTTTTAAAAACCTCCCTTTATTTATATTTTTTCTGTATTTCTAAAAAGCATGAAAATTTTGTGTAGGGGACAAAAAAGACGGATAAGCCTAAGTCCCTAGTACTACCTACTACTGCCTCATCATTGAAAGAGCAGGTTGATGAGGTATTTAGTTAAGTACTCTTTTATTTTTATTACTCCAACTAGCTAGGATATGTTACCTTTGGATTTTTTATTATTTTATTTATCTACATGTATAGGCTAGCACAAAAAGAGAAAAGCATTATTTCCCCGAACTGAAAGAAGTTAAGAGTATATGCTCCATTAATTTTTCTGTAAACGAATTCATGCGTCAAGTAAGAACGCTGACGATGAGGGAACTTTATTTGGATGCTAGCCGTCGCATAGCAAACGAGCAATTGATAATTATTTCGCTCGAGGAGGATATTTTAGGGATTGAGCGCGAAGCACTTCTGTCATGGAGATTTGCTAGCCATTTGTCCGCCTTCTCGAGATTGATGTCCAACACCTATTTGTTTGGATGAAGTAAGTTTCTTAATAAATCATTTCATATTCTAATATTCTGACTAGATAGTATTTTAAATACCGGAATTAATACCGTAATAATGTAGGTTCTTGAAATCGAGAGTGATCCCCGAGAACAAGATTCCATGTGATCAATACGGATTCCTGTGCCCCTATCTTTTATCTATGCATATGACGTTGATTTCGTACGAAGATCGGGTAGATTATATTGCTCGGGAATTGGCGACAAAAAAAAAGCTCATTTTTGCCCCTTATAATGAAATCGGGTAATAAATAAATTAATATTACGATTCCACCTACAATTGCATTTTCATAACTAATATATATGTACTTGTTAATAATGATGATGTCTCTTGATGTAGAAGTCATTGGGCGCTAGCAGCCATCATGCCGAGTAAGAAGAAAGTTTTTTGGTTGGATTCTTTGCATAGAGAACCAAACGAGACCTTTAAGGGCTTGATTATTAAGTAAGTTTATAATACGAATTTATTTTTAATAACATTAAGTTTCAATTTTTATTTATAGCAAAAAGCTGATTTTTGCCCCAAAAATATGAGTTTCTGCCTCCTTTTTTTTATATAAAAAATGGGTCTTTGAGAAGAAAAGAGTTAACGAGGATCAACCCACGAAAGATTCTGATGATGACCCTACTTTTATTACGATAACATGGATACGTGCTCAAATACAATACCTTAAGTGCAAAAATCTGTCTTTAATAATAATACCTGCGCAAATACAATACCTAAAGTACAAGATTCTGATATGGGCCTTCTCGTCTCTTCGTTTTTTATGTAATAATAGGTCCCTCGCAAGCCGGATAGCATACAATGTGGATACTACGTTTGTCGGTTCATGTTGGAGGTTATTATGCGAAGATATATCCTTATTCCAGAAAATGTTAGTAATTTCATAATGTGTTTATTACTTTTTTTAAATTAGAGCTGATGTTGTCTTACTTGCTGCTATACCATGATGTTGCTATAATGTTGAATGATGTATGTTGTTACAATAATGTCTTGTCTTTGTTTTTTCCGCAGTATGAAATCAACGCGCCACATCTACCTGAGTTCAAAAAGCACCAAATAGATGAGGTAAGGGACTTGTTGGGCAAATACGTCTTAGATCATTGCAATGAAGACTAAATGCATGATACTTAGCTTAGAGCTTAGATCAGATCAGTTTAGTAAATTTTTTGTTGAAGTTAGGGAATGATCTTTGTAGATAGAGCATGTAAAGTGATCAAATTTATATTGTTAGTATGAATTAATCTGAAAGTGAATTGTAAGTATGATGTTGTTGTTGTAAATTGTAAGTATGATGCTGATGTTGTTAGTATGAATTAATCTGATAGTTGAATTGTATCTATTGAGTTCTGATGAACCCAGCTGCTGATATATGCTGTTGTTGATATATGCAGAATTTTGAATGGCATGAAACAAATTTAATTTTAAAAAAAATTAGGAAAATGTAATAAAAACGGTTACTAAAACAAAAACCGTTGTAAATACCATTCACAAATACCCGCGCATAATATTCAACAACGGGTTTTAAAAGAAGAACCGTTGTAAATACCTTTCACAAATACCCCGCGCATAATATTCAACAATAGGTTTTAAAAGAAGAACCGTTGTTACTAACAATTTCAACAACGGTTATGTTCTGTATACTCGTTGTTAAAAGTCTTCACAATTTTGGAGGGAAAGATACAACAACAGTTTTTTATATTGTAACCGTTGTTATATCTTTCCCACCAAAAGTTTGTCAAACTTTCCACAACGACTTACTCGCAACAACAACGGCTTTTAACCGTTGTGAATAGTTTCCACAACGGTTTTAGTAAATAACATAACCGTTGTAAATACCTTTTACAACGGCCGCTTTAACAACGTCCGCTTTTTGTTTTAACAACGGTTTTTACCTGTTGTTATAGCCTGTATCTGTAGTAGTGCTAGTTTAGTACATACGACATACATATGCACTACTTATCCAAATCAAACGAATTTTCGTAATTTGTTTAATTTATGTATTACGTTGTACTACATACCAGATACATATGCACTGATGCTCTATATATGTTTCCCGGCCTGTGTACTACATTATTTGCCTTTTGAACGGAATCCGGCGACCACAGTAGTCCTTATCACGGGCGACATCCGACTAGACTGATATCCCCATTATCCCACGCAAATTAACAATAATTAATTAGAGCATAAACCCTTATTAAAAAATACCAAACTATAACAAAGAGTCGATCTGTCAATTTGATTATTAGTAATGGATTAGTAAATAATTTGACGTAAGTTTAAGAAAGTCAAGGATGAAACAATAGAGAGAAGGTAGAGAGAATTAGGTTGATATTTTTCAGTCAAGGGTAGAAAAATGGAAAGATTATGATAAAATGTACTGAGATGAGTAAAATGTTTACTGCGAAACTAAACTATCTTATCTTAAAGACTTTTGCTTTGATATTTACGTCCATGTTCATCTCAAAGTCTTACATTAATAATGATTAAAATTTGTACCGTAAATATTTTAAACAAAAATAAACTTCTACTCCCCCATATTCACTATTTTTTTCCCTATTTTCTTAAACAAATTATTCAGGTTTTCTTTCCCTTTCTTATTTTGGAAATTTTACTCTTATTTTATTCATTCATCTCTCCTATCACCAACCCCACCCAACTCTTTTACTCATATTTTATTATTTTCCTTAATGTTTTGGCTCCACAATTTCTTATTTAACTCCTAATTATTCATCCCACTCTCATATCATCAAACCCCACACAACCCTTTTACTCCTATTTTATTATTTTCCTTAATCCTTGCACCTTTAGCAAAATGGAACAATATGGAGAATAAGAGGGAGTATTAAACTTCAGTAATAGTACATATTAAAAGCATATATAAAGCGGGAACGGTAGAAATCATGGACTCAATCAAATTTCCATTATTTATGTCAATTCTATAATTTCTTACTCCCTCCTATTCTCTAACATCTTCCACATTTTCTGAAATGACAAATTCACTAAGATATTTCACTTTCCTCATGAGTCTATAATTTGTGGTTCTTAGGATTTGTGACCCCGCATTTCCTCCTTACTTTCAATTTCCTCCATTTTCCACCACAAATTTCATTCTTCTTAAAAACTACCCAAAAGTAATGTGGAATATCATAGTGAATAGGAGGTAGTATCATATAATTACATGTTGAATGGACATTTTAACCCCCAACTTTAGTTGTGTGTATCTTAAGTTGTTTTTTCTTAGAAGCATGTTACAAAGATTTAAATTATTTATGATCTCTAATAATATTTTTTGCGATTAATTTAACTTCAAGGTACAATCAGAGTGGATATACAATATGGTCATTCATCAGTCATCGGAAAAAAATTATTATTAAAGAGGTATGCGTTTAATAACCTACACCTATTTTTTAATTATTTTTTCTTTCAAGCCCTACAACAATATAAAGTAATTAAGAACTCTAATAAATTGTTTTGAGTCAGATATCAAGATTGTCGAGAATGAATGGAAATTATGTCCAACGAACTACCACGTAAGCTTTCCTCTATCTGTCATCAAGGAACCAGCCTTTAACATCTTGAGTCTTAGTATCCTATACATTTACATACTCCCGCATTATTCTTATTATTACTTTATTTTATTTTTTTGTATTCATTGTTTGATATTTGATGGTAGAGATTGGCCTTTTCCCTCCAATAACTCATTATGTTTGTTCATTTTATCTAACTTTGGAGTTCTATAGATAACTTTTTTATGTGCTGTAACACTCCCTCATACCAAGGTACATTATCAAGGACTACCCTTACATGAAAGGCTGTTACCATCTCGGTTGCCCGAGGTAAGTATATATCAAAAGCAACAGTCCAAACACATTTATTAAAGAACGAGAGTTATAAAAGTTACATCGTCTCAAAACCAACAAAAGTAATATCCAAACGCTAGCAACTACAAAACGGCAGCTAAGACTCTTGACAGTGATAACTAATCCAACGTGGTGACTCTTCCATGACTGCCCCAAGCTTAACAAGCGCATCACCTGTCACAATCTGCTCACCATCCCCGAATGGATCACCACAGATTTTACAAAACACAACGGAGTCAGTTACTGCATAATTAAAATAAGACAAGTGCTTAAAGTAACCAGCTGATCATCCTCCAACCTTAGTCTCCCGATCTCACACAGTAATCGACTACACACCGAAGTATGTAGCCTTGCCAGATTACCCATCGCAAAAGGTAATCCTCGTCGCCAGTGGGGGGCCGCAACCAATCCCCACCTAAATCCCTATCATCAACGAGCGATAACCCTGTCCCTTAATGTGCACATCCCCTCCCGTGGCGGGTTCCACGGAGGGTGAACTAGGGTGTGAAGCCACTCTCGCAAGTGATTCCACCACAACCATAACAACACCGTCACAACCATCACACCACCACCACACCAACACTCCAGCGATGATCAGCAAACAACAATTATACACAATACACAAAACATCTTAAATAAATTAGACACAAACTGAGTAGGGAAACCCTACCTTAGCACAACTGCAAGGAATACGAGCAAGCAAACTAGAACGGCTCCTCTACAAAGTCTCCGCCTAAAAAACAATCCTATAACACAATCACTAAATGCAAAACCCCATTTCTCCCAATTCATAATCAAAGACAAACCCTAAAATATAAACCATTGAACATGAAGATGGAACTTACAGACGACGAAACAAAGGAAAGAATGCAATAGCTATGGTCACTCACACTCAAAGGAGAGATTCGGAGATGATTAGAGCGTCGTAGAATGTTTTAGGTTTTATAAAACGTAATTAGAAACTGTTTAGCGTAATATATAATGCTCTAATCATTTCCAAATCAAATCGCGGAAATAACACTCGACAGACCGGATACTCGGTCGAGTATAGAGTTTACTCGGCCGAGTACCCTCTACTCGGTCGAGTATTCGACATACTCGGCCGAGTGTTCCTGGGCAGTAGCCAAACAGAATACACAACACACTTTACTCGACCGAGTAGGCCATACTCGGTCGAGTACCAGCCTATAAAATCCGTAGTATTACAGTCTTCCCCCCTTAAAAAGAACTTCGTCCCCGAAATTCACACTCTACAAAACATACTACTGTCAACTACAAAACATACTACTACCAGACGACCACCCGACACAACATGCCAAACAAAATACTAACACAAAACATTACAAAACACAACTAACTCGACTCGAACTAGACTCAAACTACCCAAAAACGCGCATGCGACCATCTCCTACTCCCTCTAAAAAGACAACGGTTATGTCCCCGTAACCAACCGTACCTGATAAAAAAGGATAGGAAAACGCTCTCGCATAGCTTTCTCTGGTTCCCATGTGGCCTCCTCCACATTATGATTAGACCAAAGCACCTTGAGTAAGACGGTCTCCCTATTCCATGTCTTGCGTACTTTGCGGTCTAGAATATCTTTAGGAACCTCAGCATAGGACAAGGACTCATCAAGCTCAATGTTCTCAACCTCAAGCACATGTGACGGATCACTCACATAGTTCCGGAGCTATAAAACATGGAAGATATTGTGGACTCTATCCAAAGCTGGTGGTAAAGCTAACCTGTAGGCTACCTCACCTACATGGTCCAAAATCTCAAAAGGGCCGATAAACTTGTGGCTCAGTTTACCCTTCTTTCCGAATCTCATCACTCCTCGCACTGGTGACACTTTCAAAAGAACCTTGTCACCTACTGCGAACTCGATATCTCTACGGTGCAAGTCGGCATAACTCTTCTGGCGATCTTGAGCTGCTTTCATCTTTTGACGAATTAGCCGAACTTGCTCAACCATATCTTTTACTATAGATACCTCATTTCTGCGCTTCCCGCAAGCCACCCGATGATGATTGGGCCGCATGTTTGGTAGCGGAACGATTTGTGACAGTTCATAAGTTTATTGTCAAGTGATCGCTCAAACACTTGTGTCTACCTCTTAATTGTCATCTACGTGCCGATACGGTCGTTTTGGCAGTAATTAGAGTACATTTGGAGTCTGGGTCAAAAAACCGTCTTCATTTTCTAAAACCGAGTCAGAATGTTCTGGAATGTTCCGGATATTTCTATTCCATATTTTCGCAATCTTTTAGTCTTTGGCAAATAATTTCCCATAATATTCACACAAAATATTAAGGAAAAGAAGATTAATTCGTTATTCCATAACCAAAACACGGAAATCTTTCTTCCGCAGGAGGAAACCACTTGGGAAAGGACGCGGCAGGTGTTGTGCCTCTTCCAAGAGACGCAGTGCCTGCTGCGCCTCTTCCCAAGTCCTTTTCTGCGTATTTTTCGTATCTTTTCATATCTTTTCGAGATTCACTTTCAAAGTTTCTCCGAAAACCCTAATTTCCTCCACGTGATTATTATAAATAGAGACCTTCGGTCTCACATATTTCTCACGCGAGTGTCCGCCCTTCTCTTCTCCCTTTGCATTCTAGACACGTTCTTACTTTTTGGCGCCTACGTGCTTGAACTTTCGACCACGTAAGCTCGGATCTTTCTGAGCACCAGCCTCGTTTTGCATGACCGACCAATTTGACCAACTCCACCATAATCAACATTAATCAATCTTGTCCGTTTTCCTCTTACGAGGGCTCTTTCGTCTACATTCGAGTCGAGCATCACTAAACGTTAACTTAGTTCATCTCGTTTCGTCAAACATGAAGTCTGAGGGTGTAAATCCTTCTTTTATTTATTGTTATTTACCTTTTTGTATCATTATTGTAAGGTTTATGTCAAAAGTATTTCTAAAACCGATTTATAAAACCATGCTTTAAATCCTTTTTTACGAATTACCAGAAGATGACCGTCGAGAAAGGACGCGGCAACTGATGCGCCTCTTCGAAGGGACGCAGCACCTGCTGCGCCTCTTCGTGAGGCTGCCGCAGTTCCTGCTTCCTTTCTTCTTTCTTCTTCCTTCGTCTTTTGTCAATTCGTCTCTTTTATTTCATTTGTTCTTTGATTCTTTAACGTAACGATTTAAGCATGATAATCTGACATATCATTAATCATCATTAGTATTTAATTCGTCATTAAATCCGGACTTAAATCCCTTATAAACCAATATTTGCGGGTTTTCGTCATTAAAATCAAATTCGGGTTTTAGAGGTTCGATTCATCAATATTGGGTCTTTGGAATTCGTCGTTGATATATTTTTCACCTTTTATTTATTATCATCCATCATTAATTCATCATTAATAATCTGTTTAGTCTAATTAATTTGTTTAGCTTGTAATTAATTAACCTCATTAATCTTGTAAATATTCGTTCTAATCGGTTCTTTCCATGTTTATTGTTTTTATGACCCTTGATCACATGTAAATAACCTGCTAATCACTTTCATCCGAGTCAATTATTCATAATCAAGCATTAAATCCACCAACGAATATTAACAACTTGCAATTCCGGCTTCACAGCCAGAAGTGAGCCAAGGAACAGACGCAGCGACTGTTGTGCCTCTTCCAAGGGCCGCAGCTCTGCTGCGCCTGTTCGTGGTTGATTTCTGTCCCTGAACTCCCGTGTTGCTTTGACCTTGTTTATTAATTACGTATTTAATTAACTATTATTCGTATTATTGCCTAATTTCTGTTCCTTAATTTATTTATTCTTTCTTTTCTCAAACCATCCGTTTTAAAAGTATTTTCGACATAAATCATTTAATCCAATGTAATTATTGTAATTTTATTTATTGTATTATTATTGTATTTCTTTTATCGTATTGCTTGTATGTTTTCACATGTAATCAATCTAAATTCCTACATCGGCATAATTGTATGATAAATTACGTGTTCACCGACTTAGTATTAATTCTCACATGCTAGGATTAATCTAATGGATGTTGCATTGCATGCATATAACCGACAATATATCGAGTATAGACAATTTCCATAATCATTAGTAGAGGCCGCTATCGAGGCGGGCGGGATTAGGTGTTCGATCAAAAGAGCTTCCTAATACGTACCCTCACCCCTTACTCCAGATCTCTGTGAACATCCGTGTTCATTGGCATCCACGAGAGTCATTCTAGACATAGAATGCTAAGGGTAACGAGTTCTGGGTGTTCATGTCACTACTTTGTGTCCTGACATGGCACGAGGTATTCGAACGGTTTCCAATTTTCCACAATAAATTGGTGGCGACTCCACAAATGCAAACACTTGTTTCCCAAGCGCTCCCGTGGGCCCGCGTCCACAGCTTGGCGACTCCGCTGGGGACTAATACACTTACGTGTAGCCAAAAGGGTGAAACTAGAACAAGGTTAGGGAATAGTTTGTACAAGACAATTGTCGGTTTTCATAACTCGGTCTTCCTAGATCGTTTCATTCGGCCTTCCTAGGCCCAACCCAACCAATTCGACCAATCGTCCCATCTAAACGGTCCTAATTCCTATTTGGGCCCAAGGATGGATAGCGATTGACGTCATCCATACCATGGTACTTACTCTTGTTTATATCAAGGACTTTCACTACTTGAGGAAATGGACTAGGAATCGGCCTTACTCTTGTTTGGTACGAACCTCTCCACAGATCGGTATGGCAACCCACCTTTTAAACCAAAACCCTTTTAAATGCACTCAGCATCCTGTTATAATGCTTGTATAATGTTTGTACCATACGTGATCACCATTTCTAAAACAAACCATGGCGATTTTTGTAAATTCAAAATCCTTCTTTAAAATGTAAAAATTTCGAAACTCGGGCCTAATATTAGCGTAAAACCAGTCGAAACTCTGTCAAGTCAAAATTCGGGCCTCAAAACCCATTTCAAAACCTCACTTTGAGTTCACTCCTACAACTACACTAAAGTTGACTAGGACCAACATTTTTTCAAACTTCGTCATTTTCCTCAAAACTCACTTGACACAAGTGGCACACTCCCACTTCACAAGGCAAAACATTTCTTTTCGAGTAAGTGTGCTAGAATGGTCGATCGTGTTTTGATTCGTCGTCGATCTCTTGTTCAGTTCCCAGGATGCCTGAAACAAGCGACGTGAACTTCAACCAACTCCAGAATGGTAATGATCAAATCCTAGCCGCGCTAGCTCGTCTCCAAGTTACTCAAGACCAAGTGTATGATCGCCTTGACACCATTGAGGGACGAATATATGCCGTGGAAACAAGGATGCCTCCTCAAGAAAGTGAAGTGTCTGATGAATTTGTGAACAACTTCGGGGACAAAAACCCTCCCATAGGTATGACTGCAGCTGAGAAACGACTCCAATACTTGGAGGAGCAATTGATGTATCTCAAAGGTGATGACATTTGTAGGGAGAACAATCGCAAATATGAGGTCGTGAGTTCCAAGTTGCCAACCAACTTCAACATGATGGATATCCCTAAATTCAAGGGGCATGAAAACCCTTTGAACCATATCCGTGCTTTCAAGGACTACATGTCTATCAAAGGCATTAAACCCGAGATGTTCTTGAGGATCTTTCCTTCATCTCTTGGCACCATCCTAAAACAATGGTTCTATTCGCTAGAGCACAAGAAAATCGCTACCTGGGATGATGCCGCAATCGAGTTTGCTAAACAAAATGCGGATAATGCTGAAATCCAGGTCAACATGCGTACTTTAGAGGTTCTTACCCAAAATGACAAAGAAGGTTTCACCGACTTCCTAAGTCGGTGGAGGAAGACTAGTACTCAACTTGTTGAACATCTGGATGAAGCTACCCTCGTGGAGAAATTCGTGGACAACCTAAAGCCCATCTATGCAAATCATTTGAGGTATCAAAACATCAAGACCTTCAAAGATTTAACCGTACTAGGGACGAGGATCGAAGATGACATCCGTAAAAGGCTCTTGTCCAAAACAATAGGTCGTGGATATCAAGGCTCAACAATTCGTTCTTACGGCTCTACTAGCAAGACCGATGAAGTTAACCTTCTCGAGCCATCTAAGAAGAGTACCCCTCCAAGGAAGTTCACAAATCTAGGGGACACATATTCCAACGCTCTAAAAAGGTTGATGAAACTGGGTAAATTTCAACCAATAGGCCCTACACCCGAACCAGAAAAGAAATCCAAGTTATGGGATGAGAATTCATACTGCGAATACCATAGAGGTAAGGGACATGATACAGAAAAATGCTACAAATTGAAAAATGTACTTCAAGATATGATTGACGACGGTCGCCTGCCAATACCACCTGGAGGTAAGCCTAACAACACTCAGAATCCTCTTGGAATTCTAGTGATTACAAGTGAAGAATCTACCATAGATTGTTCACACCTCATTTCTCCAGTCGAGGATGAAATTCATGCAATAGAAAATGAAGGGAACTAATCTACCATTTCTCCAACCATCACTGATTTCATTGCATGGGCAAAAAGTGTGAATAGGCAAGTCACGGAACTAGAGAGTGCAGTGGCAACCCTACGTGATCCCAACGCCACACCTAAAGAACGTGCACCACTAGTCTTCTCTCAAAACACTACAATGCAAGAAGTAGTAGCCATGGTTGATGAACTAGTCGACCAAATTATGCAATTAGAGGCTGAAATCATGAGAATGAGGGAACTTGCTACTGTCAATGGAATATGGGCCGATAATGATGAAGACGAGTATCTCACTGAACACTACTTAGTCAAAGTCAGTGAGGAAATAGTCCAAAATTGTGAAGATCAAGATGTAGACCACCTCACTCGTTCGGGACGCCCATACCAAAACACTTCTCAAAATGGCCCCATAACGAACGGTCAAACCAATGTGGTCATACCAAATGACAATGAAGAAGGCTCTACTGACCATTTGCTAAAGCAACTACAGAAGACAAAGGCTGATCTTTCAGTCTGGCAACTAGTGGCAAGCTCATTCCCACATCGCCAAGCTTTACTACAAGCCTTGGCCAAACTAAATGTGGCAAATAACTCTACACCCGACGACGTGGTCAACTTGGTCTTCCAAGAATCACCAAAGCTAAGTAATCCTATTACTTTCTCGGATGAAGATTTGCCACCCTTTGGTGCTAGTCATAACTTGGCTCTTTATATCACTGTCATTTGCTTAAAGAAGAATGTGCCAATGACTTTGGTAGATGATGGCTTCGCAGTCAATGTCATACCCTTGAACACGGCATACAAAATCAAAATCCCACTAAATGGTAAGGTGGTGACGATCACTTCGTCGCCCATCAAGGCAGTAATCGAAAAGAAGTCAAGCAATCAAGTCCTTACGGATCCAGTACATGAACTTAGGGGCTTCCATATCATAAATGTCATAGAAAGTGAGTTGGCACCCTTATACTTCAATCCCTACTCTAACTTAGTGGTCAACCACATACTCAAAACCCAGGGATACTTCCCGGAAATGCCTTTGAATCCTATCCGAAGAAACACCTTTGCACCCTACAAAGAGGGTAACTCACAAAGAATACCCCTTGGACTAGGGTACAAAACCACTAAAGAGGAAGTTCTCGAGATGCTCGCTCAAGTGCAAAACCGTAAGAACGTGGGAATCCAAATGCGACCTTACCTCCCTACTCTAAATGGATACTTCGTTAGGGAAGGAAGTCAAGATATCTTCCACGGATTTCCTGAGCCTTGACACTACCTCGAAAGGAAGCTAGCCGGAATCGAGATCTTTCACGACTGCTACTTCATTCCTCCAGAAATGGTTCCTACCGTCAAGACTCGTCAAGCACCTTGCCTAGACGAACAAGCCGTGAGTCTACTATTTGGAGAAGATCGATTTTTTAGAGCCGCGCAGGATAAGATCATTACCATGATACTTCAAGACGATCACTTCAACCCTACCACATTAATCACAGAAACCAACACCAATCAGCAAAAAGGATGGAGAAAATCGATTAAGTGGATAAACAATCAAGGAAGACTCTTCAAGCTCACTACTGGAGAAGGAAAGATGTTCAAAGGAGAACGAGAAGACGATAAATTCGAGTCAGAGTCAGAGTCGGAGTCAGAGTCGGAGTCGGAGTCTAGAGAAGTTCCTAGAGAGTCTCCTCCTGTCGTCATTCCCACTCCCCTCGTTTCTCTTAGCTTAGTGTTAAATAGCAACAGTAGTTCGGGAAATGTCCCAACCGCTGTCCCTCTACCGCCACTGACTACAGATCAGATGGCTTCTTTGTTTCAACTTTTCTCAAATTTTAATATGAATAAATCAGATTCTGCTTACTCTTCGTGCTATCTTGAATGCAATTCTGTTTACGATGATAATGAGAATGACCCAGACCCAGACCCAGACTCAATCGAAATACCTCCCTACATAGCCAAAGAAATATTACAAGAGGGGGAATAATGATAGAAAATACTGAACCCATCAACGTAGGAACCGAACTAGAAACCCAAGAACTTAGGATGGGGACAACCTTGAGCCCCACCGAAAGGGCCAATTTCATAGACCTCCTGCACGAGTTCAAAGACGTTTTTGCTTGGTCCTACAAAGATATGCCAGAGATCGACAAGGACATTGTAGAGCATCGAATCCCAATCAAACCAGGTTTCAAACCCGTGAAACAGAAGCTTCGTCGAATGAGGACAGAATGGGATCTCAAGATCAAAGAAGAAGTCGATAAACAATTCAAGGCCGGGTTTATCAAAGTTTCCGAGTACTCAGACTGGGTAGCTAACATAGTACCCGTACCCAAAAAGGATGGGAGAATCCGTATTTGTGTTGACTTTAGAGACTTAAACAAAGCAAGTCCTAAGGATGACTTTCCTCTACCATATATCGACATATTAGTGGATAATACGGCGGATCACGCGTTACTATCCTTCATGGATGGATACACAGGATATAATCAGATCAAGATGGCCTTAGAAGACATGCATAAGACCACCTTCGTCACTCAATGGGGAACCTATTGCTACACGGTTATGCCATTTGGGTTAATCAACGCCGGAGTAACATACCAACGCACCGCAACTACGCTCTTACATGACATGATGCATAAAGAAGTTGAGGTATACGTAGATGACATGATTGTCAAGTCCAAGGAAAGAGAGGAACACATTGTGAACCTTCGCAAATTCTTCTCAAGGCTACGGAAGTACAACATGAGGCTCAATCCTCAGAAATGCGCATTCGGAGTGACATCTGGCAAACTCCTGGGATACGTTGTTAGCCAACGAGGTATAGAAATAGACCCTTACAAGATCAAAGCTCTAATCGAAATGCCGCAACCTCAAACAGAGAAAGAAGTTAGAGGATTCCTAAGCAAGGTGCAATACATAAGTCGATTCATATCGAAACTCACCATGATTTGCGAACCTATCTTCAAGAAGCTAAAGAAAATAGATCACACCATGTGGGATGATGACTGTCAGAAGGCTTTCGATCGAATCAAGGAAATACTAGCCAAACCACCAGTGCTCATGCCACCTCAACGAGATCAACCTCTTGGTTTATATCTCACGGTAACTGAAACAGCCATGGGCGCCATGCTAGCTCAAACTGTAGGAAAAGAATAAAGAGCCATCTACTACCTTAGTAAGAAGTTCTTGGAGTACGAGTGAAAATACACTCCACTCGAGAAGACATGCCTCGCTCTTGTGTGGGCAACGAAGAAGCTGCGCCATTACATGCTTAACTACTCCGTCAAAATATTCTCCAAAATGGATCCTGTCAAATACCTCTTCGAGAAACCCGTTCTCAATAGACGTTTAGCAAGATGGACTTTGATGCTCTCAGAGTTCGATCTCAAGTATGTACCTCTGAAAGTTATAAAGGGGCGCGTCGTTGCCGAATTCTTCGCAGAAAATACAATCAATGATACACAAACGATAGACACCTGGTCGATTCCGAATGAGGATATACTCCAAACGGATGTAGACTCATGGGACCTCTATTTTGATGAAGCATAGAACTTAAGAGGATTTGGAATAGGAGTGTTGCTCATTTCTCCTGAAGGCGAGCATACACCAATCTCTGTCAAACTTGACTTTGAGGTGACAAATAACGCTGCAGAATACGAAGCCTGTCTCATTAGATTGCAAGCGGCAGTAAGTTTAGGCATCAAGAACCTTCGAGTACATGGGGATTCATCTTTGATCATCAATCAAATTACGGGATCTTGGAAAATCCGAAGCGAAAGCTTAGCACCTTATCAAGCCAGAATAGACCAAGTAGCCCAATTCTTCGATCAAGTGACCTACCTACATCTACCTCGAGAAGAAAATCAATTTGCAGATGCTCTTGCAAAACTTGCATCTTTGATTAACATGCCGGATAGCATGATAGAAATGCCTTTATGCATCGAACGACGATCAGAGCCAGCTTATGTGCACCAAATCACCGATGAAGAGGAAATTGCGGAGGAACCTTGGTTCCAAGCAATCCTAAACTTCAAGCTCAATGGCACTTATCCATCAGAAATAGAAAAAAGGGGACAACGCGCTATCCGCTTGCTAGCTTCCCAATACGTTCTCATGCAAGGAGAACTATACAAAAGAGCACCTCTTGCTGTAATCCTATGCTGTCTTGATCATTCACAGGCACGGAAAGTGATGGAAGAAGTCCATGATGGAGAATGTGGCCCTCACATGAGTGGACCCATGATGGCAAAGAAAATCACACGTTTAAGGTATTATTGGACCACGATGGAATCTGATCGCATCAAATATGTAAGACATTGCCATAATTGCCAAATCTTCGGGAACGTGCAACATGTCCCTCCTTTATTGCTTTACACCATGACATCTCCCTGGCCATTTTCTGCTTGGGGAATTGACATCATCGGCAAGATCACTCCAGCCGGAACAGGAGGTCACTGTTTCATCCTAGTAGCAATCGATTATTTCACCAAATGGGTAGAAGCGGCTTCCTACACCAGTCTCACAGCCAAGAACGTGGCAAAGTTCATACAAACCAACATTATCTGTCGATATGGTTGCCCACATGAGATCATCAGTGACAATGGATCATATTTCCAAGCTGAGACTGAACAATTGCTAGCCAAATACAAAATTAAGCATCACCACTCCTCGCCATACAGACCACAAACCAATGGCGCCGTGGAGGCGGCAAACAAAAACGTTGTCACGATTCTCAAGAAAATGATTGACAACTATAGAGATTGGCCAAGCAAGATACCCCTTGCTTTATGGGGATACCGTACATCTGTTAGGACACCCACTGGGGCTACTCCTTTTTATTTGACCAACATCATGGAGGCTGTACAACCAGTCGAGCTAGAAATACCATCCTTGCATATTTTACTCGAAAGTCAAATCCCAGAAGCTGAGTGGAAGAGGGATAGATATGAAGAACTCATCCTCCTAGATGAACGAAGGTTACGTGCATTACATAATGTGCAAACATATCAGGCACGTATCAAACGAGCCTTCAACAAAAGGGTTAAGCCAAGGAACATTAAGGAGGGAGACTTGGTCCTCAAATCAATTAGGGCTTTCTTACTTGTCGAACCACGAGAAAATTTAAACCCAATTGGGCCGGGCCATTCCTAGTCAAGTCCATACTTCCAGGGGGTGCGGTTAGGATCACAGACCTAGATGGGAACGAATTTGCCAAACCAACAAACCTTGACCAACTAAAACGTTACTATGCCTAGAATAGGAGCAAAAAACGCGCCTCGCGTAACCTCACGTGTCGCTCTTGTGGCACGGAATAAACGGCCCCTGTCCAAGCTGAATTAAGCTAATGTCATCTTGCTCTTGCACTTTGACAATTTGTCATTCTCATATCATCAAATAAACTAAATAGCATTTTAGGAGTAAGTAAAGCTCATGCTTATTTTCTAAGTTCATTACAAGCTCTTGCTTAGAACAATTATTCTTTTACATTTACTCGAACTACACGCAAGGGTTTGATTTCATTTTTTTAAATGAATACGTAGGCAATCCTTCACGAGATACAACCCATTTAATTATTTTAAATGTAAATAGAAGGACATTTGCAAATGCATTTGAAATTCGACAAGAATAATGAAAAGAAAATCATAGCGGTTTCATAACCAATTAACCTTTTTTATTTCATTTCTAATAATAGTACGTTACATAATAAAATCATAATAAAAATAAATAGGCTAGGATTCTAAAAACCCCACCTACTTATTACAATAATAATAATAATAATAATAATAATAATAAAAAATAATAATAAAGACTGAAGCTACTCTTTCATTTTCCCATTGCCTTTGTCATTTCTATCATACTTCTTGTCCCGACCTCGAGCCGGACGCTCTTGCGCCACTTCCAACCTAATCACCAATGGTCTCTCTCGTGGTCTTGCTTTGCCATTCTTGTCAACCACCATCTCGACGGCAGGAGAGGTCTTCGGTTTCTTCGAAGGATGAACAACTCGAAATCCGGCTTCTTCCTCTCCCTCAGTCAGATGCTTCTCCTTATCCTTTTCCACCTCGCGAACCTTGTAGTCAACAGGTTCGCATTTCCTCAGTCTCTCGCGCTCCTCCGGAGTAGCAGCTTTCCTCCACCGCAGATAGGAATCTGACACCCATAGAGCACTGACAGAAGAATTAAAGAACCAAATGTTCCTCTGAGCCCATTTGATGGCCCATTCTCTTTGACTCTCAGTAGTAAGCGCCACGGCAGTCTGCGGGACAGTGTCAATCTTCGGGATCATCTGCTTCAATCCAACCTGCCTCATCAACCTCTCCGGGAAGATGCATATCATAAACTCCAGGCCGGGAATGCGAACAGATCGGGTAGGATCCAAAGAAGATACTCCAGTGACAGATTTGAGATGCCACCATGGTACGATCCACCTAATTAAGGGGCTATCTTCACTCTTCAATTTGTTCTCCCAGTAATTGCAAACTCGAGTGAAGTCCACCATGTAAAGCCTGGTCCTCATTGCAATTGAGCGAGCATGATAAACAGGAACATTAACTGGGGGCTCGATCAATCGAAGACGCTCCATAAGCCAGACCTACCAAAAGCAGGTATTAGAAAACGAAAAAAAACGAAAAAAAAAAACAAAAAAAAAGAGGAAAAAAGAGAAAGAGTTATTTTACCTGCAATATAATGGGACTTCCCAAATAAGGTAGGTCGCGATTGGCTTTCCTGCTATCTAAACCTAATAGGATTTCTCCTAAACACGGACAAGTTGGGCTCCTGCGCAGCTCCATTTGCTCAATCAAGCTCAAGAGACGAGGGTCCAAATCAGCTCTTGCCAACCCAAGCAAGTCTCTAAACTTGTTCTTATACCCTTGAGAAGTGGAGGGAATAGCAGGCAAATGTTTCGGGTCCCAACCACCAATCGCAGCAATTTCTTCGGGAAATGGGCAAATGTCGCCTTCAGGGAAGGCAAATACGTGATAATTCGGGTCCCAATAGTCAAGACAAGCATCTAGAAATGGTTTGACTACCTTGATCAACTTCAAGCTCAAAAGCGATCCAAAATTATAAGCACCCATGTCGTGTTTCTCCACATTAGAGAACTCATTTGTCCATTCTTTTAGACGAATTTCGAGAGTATTCATGATGTATGCTTATTTTGGGAGCTTTGTGTAATAAGACGAAGAAAGACGGAAGAATTATGTGAATAAAACCTCCCTCGACGTCTCTATTTATACTAAAAGTTGTTTCCTAAAATCCGTCAGAACGGATGCACTGGGGAACAGGCGCAGCTCTTGCTGCGCCTCTTCCTCAGCTTTCTTTCTGTGATTTTCCGCGTTGGATCTTTCCTAAATTCCTCAACGAATAATTTCCTATTCATACGGGTTATTATTTTGGTAAATACGTCAGGTTGCCATATTTCGTGTTTCCTAATTTCACGGACACGCATTTCGAGACGATATCGACATTTTTGTCATTATAACACACTCATACATTTCTTTTTATTTTTTTCTTTTTTGGGGAATCATTTCACCAATTTAATTTATTCATTTTCAAACTTATAAATTTCTTTCTCATTTTTCCTTTAGGGGAATCATTTCACTCCCATCCCACATTAACCTTAAAACTTATAGGTTTCTATTTTTTCTTTTTTTAGGGGGTAACCCTCCCTACTGTCCGGTCATTTCCGACCAAATTTTTGCATTTTCATTTCCAGCCAAATTTTTGCAATTTTCGCGTTTCCGAGTCATGGTTTCGCGCTAATTTACGCCATGTGTACAAATGTATGTTCTATGTGACTTCTATGTAAATTTCGGCAGCATGACGGCGCAAACCGTCATCTACCAAACCTGTTCAAAGCTAACTGCGATTCAAACAAAACAACCAAAGAAAGAAAGGCACTCAGGCCATCATATATACAACCAAAAGGGGATATGTACACCAAACTGGGGGCTCGAGCCCCAAAACAAAATCCAAATGTCCAAAGTGTGGGTCCTAAAATGTACAAAATGTACAAAAATACAGCCAAAAAACAAGAAGCAACAAAAAAAAGCTACTGCTGGTCACCGTCTAGCTCAGCAACTCTCGCCTCGAGAGCAGCAATCTCGGCGTCATGATCCTCGAGCTCCCTCAGCAGGCGAGCTATCTCCTCTTTGGAGTGGGCAAGCTCTCGCTCCAGCCCGCGCTCCCTCTGCAAACAACAAGAACCGGCTCATGTCAATCATTTCAAACATAAGGAAGATTAGAACATTCGAAAATGAAGTAAACGGAAGGTTCATACTTGACGTCCTCGGCCGCCAGCAAGTGCCTCGATGGCAGTAGCCTGCAGCCGGTTGGCTACCCTCCACAAAGCCACAAACCGGGATGGCGCAACCTGTATTTCAAAAAGAAAATCTCAAACGATTGGACAAACTCGAGCAAATGTGTTCTTACACAAAATTATACAAGTTAGGAGTCTCGCCCTCTGAATCAGATGCTGCCACTCGTTCAAGCCAGCATCTCTCACCGCCACGTCAAAGTCACGTAGCTCGGAGATCGTCGTCATCCCCGTCGCGTCAGTGTACTCAAGGGTCTCGGGGTACTCTGGCGGCTCGATGCCCGCTGCCTCGACCTCCTGCAGGGTCAAGTGATTTCCATTAACCGATAATCATTCATCGTGTTCTCAAGTAATCAAAAATAAGAGAGGATAAAGCACTTACCACAACCGGCCAGTACGCCAACCTCCCGTAGAGGAACGCCGAGTAGTCCTCACCAGGAAGAAGGAGGGCGTCACCACCAACGCCAGCCAGGTCGGCCTCCCTCTCAGCCTCGAAAGGCTCCCTAAACATCGTCCGAGGAGGATCGATGGGAATCGTCAAGACATCCTGAGAGCACTGACGACCCAAGCGCTCACCCAAGTACCACACCGGACCCATCGACGTCCTCAGCCGCAACCGGCTCGAGCTCCTAGGTCGAAGGACATCAGTTACGAAAGGAGGAGCGCCAGCGTACTCCTCCCAAGGCCTGGGCACCCACTAGAAAAGCAAATGAAGGGTCATTCTTATGATCAATTCTAAAAGTAAAAGAAGAAAGACAAACAAATGCAAGGTAAAATACTCACGCCGTCTAACTGAAGAGCGTTCACCTCCCGCCGACAGACGTCGTGGAAGGAACGCCGACTCCTCGTGCGACATATCACCTAATCCCTCACAACGGGATATGCCTTCTCCACCGGCTCCGTCCTCTTGGGCGCGAGGCCCGGAAAGTAGGAGTACAACCACGCCTGTAAAACAAGATAATCAACAACGATCTTTTATGATTCGATAAGAAAAGGAAATGATCTTTCATGAAATGAAGTGAAGGTTCATACCTCCAACAGCAGTCCAGGGCCGACAGCAGCAGGAGAAGTCCCCTTCTCCATCAACTCCGGACGAACCATGGCCCTCATGAAGCAGATGAGGACCGCAAAACAAGCAGTGACCCAATCCCAACGGCCTAGGGAGCTCATGTCAGAAAGAAAGGCAAGGAGATTCGTCGAAAGCCTCTCTCCCTTGTCTCCGAGGTAGATCGAAGACAGAAACCACCAGAGCCACAAACGGACCCTCTGCTCTGTAGTGCAGGGAGGAGGAACCGTCTCCCTCCCCTCGATCACCATCATCGCCGGGGTCTTCCCCGCAAAGTAGTCCCGAACGTAAGAACTAGGCACCAAACCAGGTACTGCAACCGCCTTCGGCGCCAAGTTCCAACTGATCAACCTCCTAGCCTCAGCCGAGTCAACCCTCATGGCTGTCTCCAGCCACTCCACCACCTCAGTCCCACACGGCAGACCAGAAATCATGCCGTAGTCCTCTAACGTGACCCCCACCTCGCCAAAAGGCATGTAAAACGTGGAGGTCGTGTCCCAAAACCGGTCCAAGAAAACTCGGACGAGACTGAGGTTAGCCCGAAGCTTCCTCCTCGCGATATCCCTCCAAGCCTGCACCAGGGCACCGAACGCTCTCTTCTCGATCATGGGTCGCTCCTCAGCCGACGGCCTCTCGTAGCACCCCATCGCCGTCATATAGCCCGAGAACGATCTGATGTTCCCAACCTCCTATGTTGATTTGAAACAAAAGCTATCTTTAGCTCAGATGAAGAACAAAAGGAATGATAACCAGAAATGAAAGAATATGAATTAAGAGCGATGAGTTCGATTTACCAAGCTCTTCACCGTCATGTAGGACAGGTGACCCTCTGCAGCCCAAAGCAGGTGCCTACTGTCCCAGGTCTCAGCCCATGCAAGTGCTCCCCTCAGCTGGCAACCACCCCGTCCAACGTTGGCCCGTCTCGGGGCCTCCTCCTCCTCAACAACCTCCTCCTCGAGGACCTCGTCCTCAGCAGCCGTCACCGCGGTAGTGAAAGCCTCCTCCAACGCCTCCTCAAGCATCTGAGAAGGGTCAACAGCAGTGTCCACGTCCATGGGATCCCTCCCGGATGTAGAAGCCTCGTCACCTGCAAAATTAAAGTAAATTTAGGCCGCGTCAAGTGACGACAAGCCTTGATTAGGAGATTTTCGAGTTTTTGGAGCTCCGAAATCGCTCTTTTCTCGCCATCCTTGGCAATTTTCCCATAAACCCGTCTGCTCATGTGGTAATTTAGGTCAAGTCAAGCCTAAGTTAAAGCCTAGTCATGGGTTCGAGTCGTAATTTCGACGACATTTCGTTATAACGGCGATTATGCCCTAGAAAAGTGTCCTGAAAAAGCCATCACAAGTCAAAATTTTGAGATGGTAGGAAGTTTACCCATCATACAAGGAGTCCAAATATCAAGTTTCGTCACAAATGGGCAATCCTAAGGCTATTTTCGAAGCGATTTACGGTTTAGTTGTGAAACCGTCCCAATTTCACTCAAATGCTCAAAACTCAACGAAAATTCGAAACAAATACATGGTTATGACCCTTATACTACCAATTAGCCATTTATAAAGTCAATTTTTCAAGGCAAAATCGTTTGGGGGAAAAGCCCCAAATTTTCGACTAATTAGGGACGAAAACCCTAATTTTGTCGATCCCATTCGATCAAATACGGAAGATAAATGCAAGATTGATACACATACCTCGATTAGTCATGGCAAATGCACGCTTTTGGATCAAATTTTGACGGAAATGGTTGGAATTTGAGAGAGAATTTGAGAATTTGTGTTTCGAATAAATGAAATAAACCCTCTGTTTCATCGTGTTTTTACGCAGGAAAAACACGCCCAGGAATAGACGCAGCAGGTGCTGCGCCTCTTCCAAGGGACGCAGCTCTTGCTGCGCCTCTTCCTCAGCTTCCCTTCATATAAATTTTCAAAATTCTGTTATGAGTTCGTTATTTTGTGGGCCCATCTTTGGTGCGCCTCTTCCTTGATGCCATATCACATATTTGATCCGTTTGACGTATATTCTTCGCCCGGACCCGCATTTTCAAGCCAACTGCAAACTGCCATATATTATTTTTGCCAAGACCTAGCTTGTCACAACGAGCGGTTCTTCTTTGACAGGTGTTTCGACACGCTTTTATTATGTTCCCCCAGCCAGAGTACACGGATAGACACTCCCTCTCGAGATATGGAGATCAGTTCCCGATTATGATCCCCCAGCGAGAGTTCACGACCGACAGTCATTCCCTCTCAAGACATGGAGATCAACATCGACCCCAAGCTCTCCCGAAGTTTGTTTGAAGCCGACCACAAGCAGATTTCTTCCAGCTAGCAGTTCCAGACTATGTCCTGCTGTCTTCTCCCAATATCACATTTTATTTCCCCTGGAGTTTCAAGGAATTTCAAGTATGGTCTCTTCTTATGGCTGGCGAACCTCTTTACGTAGTCTAATGGACTTTAAACGACCCTCCCCGATAGTCGACAGACTCTAAAATGTTCCCGACGACAGGTCCTTGGCTCAGACCCCTTGAGCCGCCTCGCGTCGCCATAGTCGTCAGGTTGTAATCTTCGATTGACCTGATGGCTATACTTTGACTTTCGCCTTGTCCAAGCCTCAGTCAAAGTGGGGGCTCTGTAAATACCTCATTTCTGCACCTCCCGCAAGCCACCCGGTGATGATTGGGCCGCATGTTTGGTACGCGGAACGATTTGTGACAGTTCGTAAGTTTATCGTCAAGTGATCATTCAAACACTTGTATCTACCTCTTAATTGTCATCTACGTGCCGATACGGTCGTTTTGGCAGTAATTAGAGTACATTTGGAGTCCGGGTCAAAAAACCGTCTTCATTTTCAAAAACCGAGTCAGAATGTTCTGGAATATTCCGGATATTTCTATTCCATATTTTCGCAATCTTTGGCAAATAATGTCCCGTAATATTCACACAAAATATTAAGGAAAACAAGATTAATCCGTTATTCCATAACCAAAACACGGAAATCTTTCTTCCGCAGGAGGAAACCACTTGGGAAAGGACGCAGCAGGTGTTGCGCCTCTTCCAAGAGACGCAGTGCCTGCTGCGCCTCTTCCCAAGTCCTTTTCTGCGTATTTTTCGTATCTTTTCATATCTTTTCGAGATTCACTTTCAAAGTTTCTCCGAAAACCCTAATTTCCTCCACGTGATTAGTATAAATAGAGACCTTTGGTCTCACATATTTCTCACGCGAGTGTCCGCCCTTCTCTTCTCCCTTTGCATTCTAGACCACGTTCTTACTTTTTGGCGCCTACGTGCTCGAACTTTCGACCACGTAAGCTCGGATCTTTCTGAGTACCAGCCTCGTTTTGCATGACCGACCAATTTGACCAACTCCACCATAATCAACATTAATCAATCTTGTTCGTTTTCATCTTACGAGGGCACTTTCGTCTACATTCGAGTCGAGCATCACTAAACGTTAACTTAGTTCATCTCGTTTTGTCAAACATGTAAGTCTGAGGGCGTAAATCCTTCTTTTATTTATTGTTATTTACCTTTTTGTATCATTATTGTAAGGTTTATTTCAAAAGTATTTCTAAAACCGATTTATAAAACCATGCTTTAAATCCTTTTTTACGAATTACCAGAAGATGACCATCGAGAAAGGATGCAGCAACTGCTGCGCCTCTTCGAAGGGACGCAGCACCTGATGCGCCTCTTCGTGAGGCTGCCGCAGTTCCTGCTTCCTTTCTTTTTCCTTCGTCTTTTGTCAATTCGTCTCTTTTATTTCATTTGTTCATTGATTCTTTAACGTAACGATTTAAGCATAATAATCTGACATATCATTAATCATCATTAGTATTTAATTCGTCATTAAATCTCGACTTAAATCCCTTATAAACCAATATTTGCGGGTTTTCTTCATTAAAATCAAATTCGGGTTTTAGAGGTTCGATTCATCAATATTGGGTCTCTGGAATTCGTCGTTGATATATTTTTCACCTTTTGTTTATTATCATCCATCATTAATTCATCATTAATAATCTATTTAGTCTAATTAATTTGTTTAGCTTGTAATTAATTAACCTCATTAATCTTGTAAATATTCTTTGTAATCGGTTCTTTCCATGTTTATTGTTTTTATGACCCTTGATCACATGTAAATAACTTGCTAATCATTTTCATCCGAGTCAATTATTCATAATCAAGCATTAAATCCACCAACGAATATTAACAACTTGCAATTCCGGCTTCACAGCCAGAACCGAGCCAAGGAACAAACGCAGCGACTGCTGTGCCTCTTCCAAGGGACGCAGCTCTGCTGCGCCTGTTCCTGGTTGATTTCTGTCCCTGAACTCCCGTGTTGCTTTGACCTTGTTTATTAATTACATATTTAATTAACTATTATTCGTATTATCGCATAATTCCTGTTCGTTAATTTATTTAATCTTTCTTTTCTCAAACCATCCGTTTTAGAAGTATTTTCGACATAAATCATTTAATCCAATGTAATTATTGTAATTTTCTTTATTGTATTATTATTGTATTCCTTTTATCGTATTGCTTGTATGTTTTCACATGTAATCAATCTAAATTCCTACATCGGCATAATTGTATGATAAATTACGTGTTCACCGACTTAGTATTAATTCTCACATGCTAGGATTAATCTAATGGATGTTGCATTGCATGCATATAACCGGCAATATATCGAGTATAGACAATTTCCCTAATCATTAGTAGAGGCCGCTATCGAGGCGGGCGGGATTAGGTGTTCGATCAAAAGAGCTTTCTAATACGTACCCTCACCCCTTACTCCAGATCTCTGTGAACATCCGTGTTCATTGGCATCCACGAGAGTCATTCTAGACATAGAATGCTAAGGGTAACGAGTTCTTGGTGTTCATGTCACTACTTTGTGTCCTGACATGGCAAGAGGTATTCGAACGGTTTCCAATTTTCCACAATAAATTGGTGGCGACTCCACAAATGCAAACGCTTGTTTCCCAAGCGCCCCCGTGGGCCCGCGTCCACATTTACCAGCTGTGGTCCTAAAACCACTTTCTCAGAACTATCATCCCAGCAAATTGGACTTCGGCACTTCCGACTATACAAAGCCTTGAAAAGTGCCATTCCGATACTAGTATGGTAGCTGTTGTTTTATGAAAACTCGATGAAATCCAACCTGTCCTCCCAACTTCCCCCAAACTCCATGGCACAAGCCCTCAACATGTCCTCTAAGGTCTTGATAGTTCTCTCCGTCTGACCATCTGTTGCAAGATGAAAAGCTGTACTCATCTTCAAGGTTATACCCATCAATTCCTGCAGTTCTTGCCAAAACTCAGGTATACCATGTAACCGAAACACATGTCTCCTGTAACTCAAGGCCAGCTGCATCTTAGACCAGGTATCTTTCATAGGAACGAAATGAGTTGACTTCGTTAACCGATCGACAATCACCCAGATCATATTGTTATCTTGTTGTGTCCTAGGTAACCCTATGATAAAGTCCATAGAGATCGACTCCCACTTCCACTCAGGTACCTCAAGAGATTAAATCTTACCTTGTGGTCTCCGCTGCTCACCCTTGACCCTCTGACAGGTCAAACATCTAACCACAAACTCAGCCACATCTCTTTTCATGTTGGGCCACCAAAAAGTCTTCTTGAGGTCTTTATATAACTTGTCACTCCCTGGGTGGACCGAATAAGGAGTGCAATGAGCCTCAATCAGGATCACCCTCCTCAACTCTGCATCATCAGGAACACACCATCTCCCATCAAAGCGAACACTCCCGTCTGTGTGGATAAACCTGGAAACTGTGCCACTCTCCACCCTAGACTTCCACTCTTGAATCTTAGGATCAAGCTCTTGCTTAGTCTTGATGTTCTCAAACAAATCCGGCTTGATCGTCAAATCCCCTATGGCATCCCCTTTCCTTATCATATAGATTCCCATATTGGACATCCCATCCCTCATCTTTAGCAAAGACATGGTTGTACAACAATGTTAGCTTTACCCTCGTGATAGATGATCTCCATATCATAGTCCCCGATCAGCTCCATCCATCATCTCTATCACATGTTAAGCTCCCTCTGAGTGTAGATATATTTCAGACTCTTATGATCTGAAAACACCTTAAAGGTTGCCCCGTAAAGGTAGTGCCTCCAAATCTTAAGAGCAAAAACAACTACACCCGGTTCTAGATCATAGGGTAGTTCTCTTCATATGGCTTCAGCTGCCTCGAAGAATAAGCTATAACCTTCCCATCCTGCATCAGAACACAACCCATACCATTCTTTGAAGCATCAGTATATACTTAAAAGTTCTCACATCCCTCTGGCAAAGCTAAAATAGGAGCTGTGGTCAAACGCTCTTTTAAGGTCTGGAACGTCGTCTCACAACTCTCATCCCAAACAAATCTGGTCTCTTTCCTCATCAAGGCAGTAAAAGGCCGTGCTATCGTAGAAAAGTCTTTCACGAACCTCACGTAGTAACCAGCTAGACCCAATAAACTCCGAATCTTAGCAACACTCTTCGGTGATTCCCACTTGGTCACTACCTCAATCTTGCTAGGATCCACGGACATCCCTTTCTTAGATATAACATGACCCAGAAAAGCCACCTCCTCTAACCAGAACTCACACTTAGATAGCTTGGCATAAAGTTGGTTTTCTCGTAAAGTATGCAAAACTATCCTCAAGTGCTCCTCATGATCCTCCTTAGTCTTAGAGTAGACTAAGATGTCATCAATGAAGACAACCACAAACTTGTCCAAAAACGGACTGAAAATCTGATTCATCAGATCCATGAAAGCTGTTGGTGCATTGGTCATACCAAAAGGCATTACCAAATACTCATAATGGCCATAACGGGACCGGAAATCTGTCTTAGGAATATGCTCATCTGCTATCCTCAACTGGTGATAACCTGACCTCAGATCGATCTTAGAGAACACCCCTGCTCCACTCAGCTGGTCAAATAGATCATCAATCCTAGGCAAAGGATACTTGTTTTTCACTGTGATACGGTTGAGCTCCCTGTAGTCGATACATAGCCTCATGCTCCCATCTTTCTTCTTTATAAACAAAACCGGAGCTCTCCATGGCGACACACTAGGCCGGATATACCCCTTGTCTAACAACTCATGTAACTGTTTCTTCAATTCCGCTAGTTCTTTAGGTGCCATATGGTATGGTGCTTTAGATATAAGACCTGTTCCCGGTTTAAGCTCCACGTTGAAGTCAACATCTCTCTTTGGCGGCTATCCCGGTATCTCTTCTGGAAAGAAATCATCAAACTCTCCCACCACAGGTATATCAGAAGTTGTCTGTGGCTCCACCCGGGGATCTCTCACTTGACAAAGAATCAAGGGACACTTCTTCCTCCAGCACGACTTTAAGGTCATTACCGCAATGAACTTACACTTAGGTCTCACAACAAACCCCTTATAAGACACCCTTATACCCTTAGGACCATTTAAAGACACTTTCTTTTGCCGACAATCTATCTTGGCATCATACTTACCCAACCAATCCATCCCGACAATCACCTCAAACCCATCCATAGGGAACTCTAGCAAGTCAACTGGTAGGTCTACCCCTCCAACCAACATAGACACACCCTTATACAACTTAACACATGACACCGACTCCCCAAAAAGTATAAACACATCTTCTTTTACAAGTTCAAACTCCCCTAAACCCATAGACAAACCATGACTCCTAGACACGAAAGAGTGTGTTGCCCCCGAGTCAAACAAAACAAAATACGGTGTATTATGAACAAGAAAGGTACCGGTAATTACATGTGCATCGTTCTGAGCTTCCTGTTTGTCCATCATGAAGAGCTTTTCACTACTTTTCTGACCTCCTCCCTGGACCGAGGCATTAGAAGTACTCGGTTTACCTGCCGAATCCTGGGTGACACTGTTGTTCTGGCGCTGGTAAGATCCTCCACTGTTACGGTTAAACCGTCATTGCCGCTATGTCCCCCACGGTTACCCCATGACCCGGACGGCCTGTTGCTAGCAAAACTCTGACTCGGACCCTGAGAGAAATTCCCTTGAAAAGCTTCCGAGCCCCCTCCAGTCCTGGCACTCGTGCAGTCACGTCTCTTGTGGCCTATGCCACCACAGTTGAAGCAAGAAAGGTTGGAGTTATCGCTCACACTCCGACCACCACCTCTACCCCAAGCTCGTGACCCTTCAGAAAACCCGGACCCACTAGAAAAAGCTCTTGCCTGGTTGAAATTGCCGTTCTTGTTACCTGACTGGTTGTTGTTCACACTCTCCGCTTTTCTCTTCTTAGCAGCAGTTCTCTCAGTAGCCTCCTTGGTGAGGTCCACCAACCTCTCGGCTTGACCAGCCCTCAAGTATGCGTCATTTAGATCGGTGACAACCCCAGCAGGTAACCGATTCATAATCTTGGGTGCCAAACCCCTCTCAAAACGAAGAGCCAAACCCTGTTGCCCCAACTGTATGTCTTCCGCATAGCGAGATAACTCAAGGAACCGGTGGTAGTACTCGGTGACTGTCATGTCCTCCCTCATGGTGAAGGAATCGAACTCAGATCTCAGCTTCTGACGGATATGCTCCGGCAGAAACTGTTCCCTCATGGCACTCTTCAAACACGACCATGGTATAGCCCTTAGACCCTCAACTTGGTAGTAGGCTCTGGCGTCTTCTTTGACGTTCTGCCACCATATAGCAGCTTCACCCCTCAGGTAGTACACTACCAGCTCAACGATTAACTCTGGTGATATCGTCTTAATTTAGGGTGGTTTAGCCCCGTCTTATTACCTTATTCCGACTCATTTTGTGTGCTTAATTGTCTAATAAGCTCATTTAATTACTAATTTATAATAATTAGTCGAATTGGTTTATAATTAATAACTAATTGTATTTATGTATATTATTATTATTGTTGTTGTTGTTGTTGTTGTTGTTGTTGTTGTTGTTGTTGTTGTTGTTGTTGTTGTTGTTGTTGTTGTTGTTGTTGTTGTTGTTGTTGTTGTTGTTGTTGTTGTTGTTGTTGTTGTTGTTGTTGTTGTTGTTGTTGTTGTTGTTGTTGTTGTTGTTGTTGTTGTTGTTGTTGTTGTTGTTGTTGTTGTTGTTGTTGTTGTTGTTGTTGTTGTTGTTGTTGTTGTTGTTGTTGTTGTTGTTGTTGTTGTTGTTGTTGTTGTTGTTGTTGTTGTTGTTGTTGTTGTTGTTGTTGTTGTTGTTGTTGTTGTTGTTGTTGTTGTTGTTGTTGTTGTTGTTGTTGTTGTTGTTGTTGTGTTGTTGTTGTTGTTGTTGTTGTTGTTGTTGTTGTTGTTGTTGTTGTTGTTGTTGTTGTTGTTGTTGTTGTTGTTGTTGTTGTTGTTGTTGTTGTTGTTGTTGTTGTTGTTGTTGTTGTTGTTGTTGTTGTTGTTGTTGTTGTTGTTGTTGTTGTTGTTGTTGTTGTTGTTGTTGTTGTTGTTGTTGTTGTTGTTGTTGTTGTTGTTGTTGTTGTTGTTGTTGTTGTTGTTGTTGTTGTTGTTGTTGTTGTTGTTGTTGTTGTTGTTGTTGTTGTTGTTGTTGTTGTTGTTGTTGTTGTTGTTGTTGTTGTTGTTGTTGTTGTTGTTGTTGTTGTTGTTGTTGTTGTTGTTGTTGTTGTTGTTGTTGTTGTTGTTGTTGTTGTTATTATTATTATTACGGAAAATTCACGTGGTACCCTCGAACTTTGCCATTTTGCACGTGGTACCCAACTTTTTAAGTTTGTGTACATAATACCCTTCATGTTTGATTTTCATGTACAACATGTCATTTTTGTCGCTATAAAAAAACTCAATTGCGCATAACTCTTAGACCGGAATTCAGAATCGGACAATTTTTTTTCCTAAAATGATTATCTCTTCATAATCTACGATTTGAGAAAAAAAAAATTGTCGACTGACATTTTATAGGGTTTTTTTAAACGAAAATCTCAAATCAACCACATTTTCGATCTTAAATTTCCGGATGACCATTTTCGTTTTATAAACCTATAGATCGCGAAGAGATAATCAATTTGAAAAAAAAAATTAGTCAATTCCGATTTCTGGTCTATGATTTATGCTCAATTGAAAATTTTAATAACGATAAAAAGAGTATGTTGTGCTTCAAAATCAAATCTCAAGGATAACATGTGCACAAACTTAAAAAGTTGGGTACCACATGCAAAATGACAAAGTTTGAGGGTACCACGTGAATTTTCCGTTATTATTATTATTATTATTATTATTATTATTATTATTATTATTATTATTATTATTATTATTATTATTATTATTATTATTATTATTATTATTATTATTATTATTATTATTATTATTATTATTATTATTATTATTATTATTATTATTATTATTATTATTATTATTATTATTATTATTATTATTATTATTATTGTTATTGTTGTTGTTATTGTTGTTGTTATTGTTATTGTTATTGTTATTGTTATTGTTATTGTTATTGTTATTGTTATTGTTATTGTTATTGTTATTGTTATTGTTATTGTTATTGTTATTGTTATTGTTATTGTTATTGTTATTGTTATTGTTATTGTTATTGTTATTATTATTATTATTATTATTATTATTATTATTATTATTATTATTATTATTATTATTATTAATTTAATGAGCAGGCAAGACGGGAAAGTGAGGCGGAAGAGCAAGACGGGATTATGAGAAGAAATGGCGGAGGTGAAAATAGGTTAAGTCATGGGAAAATAAACTTAAGTAAAGGAGCAGCTGCTAATTTCAGACGGTCTTTGCTGAGCTTTTACTACCACCTCCGGCCACCATAGCAGCCACCACTGACCTTTCAACATCACATCCCAACCATCCACGACCACCATGGACCACCGCAACAGCCACCACGAACCCTTCTTCCACCCCTAGCCACAAACATACAATTACAACCATTTCATGCGACCATCTTTCAACCACCACCAAAGCCACCTCCAGCTACCGTGGCAGCCACCGCTTACCACCATTGGCCACCCTTAACTTCCTCCATTCAAACCAACCACCCATGGCCACCACAACCACCCACAATAGCCACCATGACCTCTCCTGCCACCCCCGTCGATAAACAACACAAACAACACTCATCTCATGCACCCATCTTTCAACCACCAAC
Source organism: Silene latifolia (assembly GCF_048544455.1). Classification (NCBI taxonomy): domain Eukaryota; kingdom Viridiplantae; phylum Streptophyta; class Magnoliopsida; order Caryophyllales; family Caryophyllaceae; genus Silene; species Silene latifolia. The sequence continues at coordinate 32,809,477 of NC_133530.1, read as the reverse complement.
AACAGCCACCTCCAGCCACCTTGGACCTCACCTACGACCACCACTAACCACCCTTACATCCATCATCACCAACCAACCTCTGACAACCAGCATGGACCACCACACCAGCCGCCATAGCCTCACGTATACCCCTCGACAAACAAACACCTCCCTTGTTTTCTATGCCGGCAAACCGGCAGCCTCCTCCCCTATATCGGTAGCCACACACCCAAATTCTCCTCCTTTTTTATGAATATCCCGCTACCGGTCATGAGCACCGGCAGCCGGGCAACCGGCACGCAACACGCAATCCACATCTTGCATCAATCTTGCTGCTCTCTACCGGTGGCCCTTCTACCGGCTCACCGGCAACCACGCACACAACAAAAATTCTTCCTCTTGATTCAAGATGCTCGCTGCCGGTGCCTATCCCGGCGGCCGGTTAACCGGCATAGGCCTGCTGGCTACGTTGCTTTATGTCGTTTCCCCTTTTTGTTTTGTTTTGCTCTTAATTCGTTGGAATAATCGTGTCTTTTGGTTGGATTGTTGAGTCATGTCTTTTGATTAGGGAGGTGGGTTATTATTATTATTATTATTATTAGATTATAATTATAATAATTATTATTATAATTATTAGTAGTAATTATTAGTAGTAATTAGTATAAGTAGTATATAAAGACTACATTAGATTAAAAAAAAGGCAAGCTCACCTTAGATTATTACACTACCTTAGAATTAGACTATCAATTAGATTAGAATAATTAGTCTCTCTTATTCTCTCATTATTGTAACAAGAACCCTAATTTTCCTCTCTTATTAATTTATCCTTAATCCAAGTTGTAATCTTTCTTCCAAATTAATGTAATCCATCTTTAGTTCATTTAAGTTATACAATTCTCAATAGTTTACATTTAGATTAGTGGGTTGCAATTTGAAGGAGGAAGAGATTCATTCCTTATTATATCAATCCAAGGTTGTATCTTTAATTATTATGGGTATAGTTCTCTTCCTAATTTCATTGCTTTCTTCATTTGTTTACATTTCCTCATAGTTTGATTAGTATAATCTCCAACATGTTTTCTTGTGTTTGTTTCATATCAAACTTTGTTCCTTTGATTGTTGTTATGGTTCATATGTGTGAGTAGTCTTCCACTAGGGGAGAAGCAGGGAGATCTTGTTGGGAAATGTGTCCTCAACAATAGTGCGATCATGTGATTTAAATATCATTATTAAATCTCATTTTAAAGAATACAATTGGGAAGTAATTTTGTTACTGTCAACTGGTCAACATATATCGGTAATGATTGGCTGACTAGAGTTTGATATTACTGTCGTGTGACGGTGGTGATCAGTTGACCCCCTAGGTCATACCTATAGGGCAATACTCTTAATTGATCATTTAATTAATCGTATAATGTTACGAGTTAATTAAATTACTTGAAAAATTGACGGACGATTTTGGAAGTAAAATTTACGTATCAAATTGAAATGTGATTAAATGAGATGCGGTTTGAGTAATCGAATTGTATCATTACTCGGATGAAATTATTGTTTAAAGAAACAATTGGATTTGAATGAATTATTATAAATGCGATTTATAAACGGTAAAATATTTTGGTACAAGTAATTATGAATTACTAAGTCGATTTTTGTATATGGCGTATTTTTATTAATACGTTGATTTTTAATATGTTAAAAATACATAACAAATTTATGTTACATATGACATGTAACATATTGACAATTGACAAAAATAAAATGGATTTCATATTATCCATTTGGACCGAAATATTGGACTTAATTAACATATTCTTATAATGTTAATTAGTGTAGTGGAAGATGTAATCATTCTTTTTACACTAGGCATGCATACCTAGTGCTTCTTGTGGAAGAGCACCTAGCCCATGCATTGGCCTTCCTCTTCCACCCAACCGGTTTTCCCTTGGATAGAACAAGGGTGCTTTTGCTTAAAATTATTATCATTCTCTATATGCATGTTTTTGGTAATAATTTATTTCATTCACTTCACAACATATTATTTTTAGAGAGATAAAAATAATACTCTTCCTACTTACTACTCCTACCCGGTTTTAGAGAGTAAAAACCAAACATTTTTGGTTCAATTTTTCACTAGATTAATATTATACTAGCTCAAATAATATTAATTAGATTAAGAGTTAGCTTTGGGTATTATTCCTAAGGAGAGATCCTACACTTGGATCTTGTTCTTCCATTAAAGGAAAGCTCAAGAACAAAAGAAAAGGAGATTTCTTTTGTGCCCATTTGAACCGAAATTTCAATCTAAGGATATGATTTCTTCTCTATTTTATTATATTGTTTGCATGCATAAAATCCACATTTAATTTTATGACAAATTAATTTCGACATATATGAGTATGTTAGTATGTATAAAGATCTACATTTCCTTCAATCGGTATCAAGAGCCACGGTTGTTTGCATGCAAATTGGTTAAAAGTTTTTCGGAGTTATAAGAATAACAAATAAAACTTGTAAAATTTGTGTTATTATGATATATCACGAAATTATTACATGCATGTTAATATTTCTGGTCCTAAAATGTTTTAGGATATTTTGGTTAGTTTTACGGATTTTTATTGTTCATATTTTACAATAATGGCATTTAAATATGATTTTATGAGTAAAAATGTCATTTTTGGTCTAAAATTAGCTATACTTCGAATTTTCTGTTGGTTTTTGGATATGTTGTTACATATATTATTTTGAGATAACCTGTACATTTTCATAATTTTTGGACTTGTTATGCTCGAAAAATGAATTTTTCATTATTAAATTCGGATTTAGGTGAAAAATAGGTTAATATGAGTTAAATTTCGAATATGGTCATAGAAAATTAATATGTTGTCACATGCAATTTTACAAGATGTGTGTAAAATAATTGGCTATAAAGAAGTCTTTTTGCATGATTTATGGATTTTTGAAGAAAAATAGCATAAATAGTGACATTATTAGTGGAAAATTAATAAAACATAATCTATGACTTAGGAAAAACGTGTAATGTTGCATTTTATTATATTTTTCAGATCTAAAATTGAAAAGTTAGTGAAAATAATTTTTCCTCATGTTTTATGATTATTTTAGTTAAAATCGATAAACCGCAACATTGTTTTTCCGGTAAATTTTTGAAATTTTTAACCTAAGATTTTGAACATTATGAGTGTCATGGAAATTTTCCAGAATGTTCATGAGTTTAAATTTCAAATTTTGAATTTATTTGAAATTTTGTGATTTATTTGAAGTTTAATAGCTTATTTTTGTATTTTTGGTCCATTTATGAACAATTTTATAAAATATGGGTTAATTATGGTCAAATTATTAGTGAAGACTAAATTTTGAGTCCTAAGAGGTTAGGGTAATTAACTTATGCATAAATATGAGTTTATGTATTTTAGTGATTATAAAATGTTGAAATCACGCAAATCCGTAAAAACCGAGTAATATACGATATTGGCTAATTAAAGGCGATTTAGCATAAAATTGAGCATGTTCATACATATTATAATGCTGCATTTTCTTTATGATTGTCATAATTTTAATTTATGTAATTTTTGAATTATGTAATTTTTCTTAGTATGGCCTTAGATTTTAATTGGTATTTCCCGAAATGTATGGGAATATCGATTCGGTTGTAATTTTTATTGTGATCTCGTATCACCGTTTTGTAATTTAATAGATTTATTTTATTTTAAGTTACAAATGTATAATAGGAAATTATGTAATTTATTATGTAATTTTATTCATTCCGGAGTTCCCAAAGACGGATTTCTTCAAGAATGGCGATACATAAAGACGGTGTTACCTCGAGATGCGTGTCACAACCGAAGTTCAAGGGACCAATGGAGTTGGTTTCCGAATATGTAATAGTTAAAGAGTTTTTCTATTTTAGGAAAGGCCATACTAGGATTTATTTATTTTTATGCTTGCATTTTATTTTATGTCACATGCATTGCTAAATCGCCATAACTAAACATGCATTGTTATTTTATCGAGTTCATCGACCGTGTCAAATATAATTATCGTAGTTCACCGCTTTAGTTCACTTAAAACGTGATAGATAATAATTTGACATGACCTCTCGCTAAAACAATCAATTGAGACATAGCCTTACCAAATAGTAGAAACCATGAAAACCTATTTCGTGAGCGAGTGCACTCGGCTACCCCGGGGTACAAACCTTGTTACGTAGGGGAAGTGGGTGATGAATGTTAATCCACCGAATTCATGTTGATAAGGGATGTATCGGCTACCCCGTGCCCAAGTTGATGTGGGTTTGGATAATGGACACATTTATTCGAAATTTGGATTGAACTCAACAAAAGTAATTGATAAGGGTTGCATCGGCTACCCCGTGCCCTTGTTGATGTGTTTTGGGCTATAGATAAACATTAGAGTAATTTTATCGACCAAGAGTTCTAAAAGTAGAATCGATTAAAAGGTTAATCCACCGAGTTATATTAATGAAGGTTGCATCGGCTACCCCGTGCCTAAGTTGATATGAATTTGGGTCTTGGAATCATTTATCATAGTTGGGTAGAGGTTACTATGTAAATGCTATACTTGTTTTTCCAAGTATTAATAAAACGATAAATGTTAAGTTTTCCACTATTCCGTTTTATATTGTTCTATTTCTTTACCACAATTCATATACGATATCATTTCGATTTTGATAACGAATCTCCATTAAAACATCATAACTAAAGACAAATATGAATTTGCTTCTAAAACCTCAAATGAACCATTGATAAGGATCTCTTGTAAAGATTATAGATTAAAGTTATTCATTATCAAACAGGTTTTTGATTCTTGACTAACACTTCTACTTACAATGGACTATGTTTAATATGCTTAATTGAATTAAGTACCTTGAAGCGATAAATTGTTTTGGTGATTAGATTTTCAGAATTCGTAATTGACCAAAATAACGCAACCACTTCAATGAAAGTTTTAAGACTAAAACGAACAAATGAAGAGTAATCTTCATGAATTCAATTTTGCTTCTCAAAGCAAAGACTCATTGAAATAAGTGGGAGCATTCTCTTAAACCGTTAAGATGAGGACGAGGTTCAAGAAGTAAAGATAATAATGGAATTGATACAAGGTAATGTTAAAAGTAAAGTCATTGAGGAATGACGATACTAAACCTATCAATCCCGACCAATAAAGTTTCCATTGTCTTAAATGTTGGACACAAGAAAGGAAAGCGCCCCAAATTATGAAGAATCAACAAGTTAGTTGTGGGACATCTAATGGGACCTTCTTCTTTAAATGTTTATTTGATTAAACATAAATTTTGCTAGTACCACTTCGTCAATATTAGAAACCAGTGGAGGTTTTCATCATTGTACTTGATACATAGGATGATTAGAATATGACGACTAGCAACAATAATGTCGAGAGATAGAGTAATTGTGTACTCAATCTAGTTTTTGGATTTAAAGTTGTACTTAATTATGACTATTAAGTGCATAAACTCTAAATAAGAATATAAACTTGTTAAGATACAAAAGAGGTTTTCACTTTTCTGACCCTATACACCACGATTTGATGTATGGCTAGCCCATTATCAAGGTGATTATATTCTAAACCAAACTAGAATAATATATCATGAAGATGATGCAAGACTCAAAATTGGTAACCCAAGATTAAACCTTAAAATTTTGGAATGATGAACGCAAAGAGTTATCGAGTACTCTTGAAACCATTAGATTGTTAATGGTATATGCGTATCTTGTATTCAAAGCACGATGTCTCGTGCCTTTTGGTTGAAAAGGAGATCGAGGTTGCAAATCATTGATCCAAAATAGGTTGATCATTTTCTTTTACCAACGATTTAAGTTGACCCTAATGTGTTCACTTAATAAGGTAAATAGAGAAATCTTTGAAGAAGTTCAAGAGTTCAAGGAATCACGATTTAGTCGTGATGGGACTATCAAAGTGAAGACTTTGATATAAGCCAAAGGAAATGTGATATAGTATCACAAGTTAATCTCTCTTAGCACGCATTATGAAATAATGTGTGGATGGATAAGAAATCAAACGCTATTTGATAAGGTTTGGACTTCGATCAAGTTACTTTGAGTTACTTGATCCCTTGGGGATTTTATCATTTTGTCTAAATTATGTTCCACTAAATCATATGAGATATGAATTGGTAAGGGTACCATATTTGTAAGTTTTCACAAGAAACAAATGCTCATTTTTTCCCTTTCTTTTCTCACGAGTACGACGGGTTTGCGGCTCGTGAAGTTGTCTTTCTAAAAATACAAGTTTATTTTAGAAGACAGAGTGGGAGAAATTATTCAAAAGCCACAAAGAATGCCACAGAGAATACAGAGAATGTTATGTCGCAAGAAACTGGTCTTTCTTGGCTACATGAGACGTTTTGTGTAAAATATTGTTTCTTTAAAACCTAGGAGGTTAAATTCGTCACTTATTAAAAATGATGAATTCATGCTACTTTTAAGAAAGTAAAGAGCTTATAACTTACAAAAGAAATTGTTTGATTCAAGTTGATTACTTCTAGAAAGTAATGAACATATGACTTACATAAGAGTGTTTAAGTCACAACTCAATACAAGGCTTAGAGCCATGAGAATCCGAAATAAAAGGCTTGATTAGTGACAAAGGGTGTTGCACTAATATTTCAAAGCAAGATTAGTTGCAAAGGGTTTTGCACTAATTGAAATGATTAAGTCTATTTGGATCTTCTTAGGGATTGTGTTTCATCATGAGGTTATGAAATACATAGCGAGTGAATCTAAAACCCACTTCTTCAATAGAAGGAATGTATTCAATACATGTCTTGAGTTTAGTAGATTCTTGCAATCCTAAGATAATGTGAAACTTAAGAGAGGGTCTTAAGTAGGACATCAATGAGTTAGAATCAACATTTTGATCATGTGATAAAACATTTCTCGATAAGTCGAGAAGTTGTGTTTATACATGGAGTTTAGTGGGAGTTACGGAAATTTTAATTACTCCGATATGTGGATGACATATTGATCATTGCGAATGATTTAAGACTTTTGGAGTATTATAATACATCTTGAATATCCGGATTTATGAAGATAAATCCACATGATATTAGCGTCAGTAAGAAGTCTTATGTTGATAAGATTCATGACTAGTTCAATTAAATTGAACATATTTGATTGATTTCATTTGCTTCCGCTGCCGAATCAATTAAATGAATAATGATGTATAACACTTCATATGCTTTGAGTATGATGAATTGTTTTCAAAATCGAATTTAAGTAATCCTTGCCAAGTAAGCCATATAGATTACCCTTAAGTGCTTGCAGAAGCATTAAGGAAGTAAAGCAAAGTGTTTATGATGCAATATTGTGTAAGGGTATTACACAAGTGACAATTGACAATTGAGATTGCGCATGGTTTCCGACAAAACCATAATCAAAACACACTAGGATGGTTAAGATACCATTGTGGCAATGTTAATTAAGAAATAGATTTTCTAGAATCGTTCTAGGCAATTAAGAACAATGAGAGATATTTATAACGGAAATTGAGTACACTTGCAATCATGAGATGTGCAAGAATGATGAGTCCCGCACACTGTGAAAACAGTGGGAGCTATTCTAAGGCTAGAGGGCCTATGTCTTGATTAGATCTCGACACGTACTCAGAAAGTTTTGTAATGCAAATGTATACATTACAAAGGAAAACGAGTATGTAGTAAGGTTGAGTAAGGTACAAGAAGTTGATAAAACCTACTAACCAAAGCCTTCTCAAAGGCTAAACATGATGAGTCATGTCATTTCAATTGAGTTGAAATGAACAAACTACGTACAAGATCAAATTAGATTATAGAATATGAAATAGTAATCAGGCATTGACTATTCATATGTGATAATCGCATTTGTCGTTCGAGTTTTACTTTAAAACTCTTATATTATACTTTGTTACATCCAAACGGGTTGTAAAGACAATTGAACCCCGTTAAAGTGAACACGGATTAGCATTGTATTTGCCCATAGTCACTTGTATGAGGTGACGTCTCGAAGTGACTAGAGTGTGAGGCGATTGATGGCAAGTTCAAGTGCCATAGAGTCATGTGAGATGACTAGTCGATCACATAGGCAGACTGTTAGGAACATTTTGTCGGGCCTAATGACCGCTTATAGAGTTCTGGCAAATTTATATAGCCTGGTCGTGGCGAGAGCTACTATAGTATTCTAATGAGTCGATTCTTTTGACTAAAGACTATTCACCTAAGATGGCACAGCTTCAGATTAACTTTGATTTGTGTTACTACGACCTTCGTAAATGGGGTCAAATGGGCATATTTTGGGTTATGATGGCTGTGGCTAGTCGAAGGGAATGAGTGCGATAGGAATTGTCCACCCCCTTGTCAGGGTTAAAACAATATCTCAGGGCCACTCGAGGAGTAATGAACTGGAAATGCGTGGCCACGCTCGGAAAGTATCTATGATAGATAAGTCCGGTCAATCAGTTATTCTCCAGATCGAGGAAACCACTCTCGATATGATCACTTGCAAGTACGACCTGAAAGACACCTTGCATTGAGTGGGAGATAGTAATAGGACAAGAGAATTGGTGACGCACACTTGTCGAGGACAAGTGGGAGATTGTTGGGAAATGTGTCCTCAACAATAGTGCGATCATGTGATTTAAATATCATTATTAAAATCTCATTTTAAAGAATACAATTGGGAAGTATTTTTACTGTCAACTGGTCAACATATATCGGTAATGATTGGCTGACTAGAGTTTGACATTACTGTCGTGTGACGGTGGTGATCAGTTGACCCCCTAGGTCATACCTATAGGGCAATACTCTTAATTGATCATTTAATTAATCGTATAATGTTACGAGTTAATTAAATTACTTGAAAAATTGACGGACGATTTTGGAAGTAAAATTTACGTATCAAATTGAAATGTGATTAAATGAGATGCGGTTTGAGTAATCGAATTGTATCATTACTCGGATGAAATTATTGTTTAAAGAAACAATTGGATTTGAATGAATTATTATAAATGCGATTTATAAACGGTAAAATATTTTGGTACAAGTAATTATGAATTACTAAGTCGATTTTTGTATATGACGTATTTTTATTAATACGTTGATTTTTAATATGTTAAAAATACATAACAAATTTATGTTACATATGACATGTAACATATTGACAATTGACAAAAATAAAATGGATTTCATATTATCCATTTGGACCGAAATATTGGACTTAATTAACATATTCTTATAATGTTAATTAGTTTAGTGGAAGATGTAATCATTCTTTTTACACTAGGCATGCATACCTAGTGCTTCTTGTGGAAGAGCACCTAGCCCATGCATTGGCCTTCCTCTTCCACCCAACCGGTTTTCCCTTGGATAGAACAAGGGTGCTTTTGCTTAAAATTATTATCATTCTCTATATGCATGTTTTTGGTAATAATTTATTTCATTCACTTCACAACATATTATTTTTAGAGAGATAAAAATAATACTCTTCCTACTTACTACTCCTACCCGGTTTTAGAGAGTAAAAACCAAACATTTTTGGTTCAATTTTTCACTAGATTAATATTATACTAGCTCAAATAATATTAATTAGATTAAGAGTTAGCTTTGGGTATTATTCCTAAGGAGAGATCCTACACTTGGATCTTGTTCTTCCATTAAAGGAAAGCTCAAGAACAAAAGAAAAGGAGATTTCTTTTGTGCCCATTTGAACCGAAATTTCAATGTAAGGATATGATTTCTTCTCGATTTTATTATATTGTTTGCATGCATAAAATCCACATTTAATTTTATGACAAATTAATTTCGACATATATGAGTATGTTAGTATGTATAAAGATCTACATTTCCTTCAGATCTTGATTGAGTAATTTGGGTAGGCTATTGGCTTAGGACTGTAAATAATCCTTGGTAAATCCTCTTCTATTATCATGCATGCTATGTGTTTGTGGAATTGCTTGAATGAGGGTTTGAGTCTCTTCCACCATCTTATGTTTTGTTAAGTGAGAGCTTATCTTGCGATTAGATACTACATGATAATTAGTGGGCTTTAATTAGTTTTAAGTGAGAGCTTAAAATTGTTTAGCCTTGGATTAGCCTTACCTCGAGAGAGGGAGCTTTATCCTTGATTTTGCCTCGATTATTTGTTAACCTTTGCCAAGTCTCGATATTTATCCACATGAGTGAACCCTACTACCCTAGCTTCCTTAATTATCATCTTAAGCAATTTGTCATTCATTTAATTAATTTCTTGTCTAAGTTGTAAATTTACCCATTAGCTTATCAATCATTTAATTCATCTTAGCTAGAACTAAACTGGAAATAAAACTATAAATTTAAGAACCACAATCACCATCTTTTGGGATCGACCTCCTTACCCTACTACATTTATTAGTTGGTATTGAGTTTTACAAATATTGTTTGCATATCGAGGAGTACGACAAACTCGGTATCATCTGGCAGGCACTTAACAACCTCCATAAGACTCTCCATCTCACGATGCCAGTTTTCGAGCAATTTTGGTTCTACGACGCCCTCATAAGTAGGTGGGTTAAAGCGAGTGATGATGATGATGCTAAGTTGGGTAGCATCCATAGGTTTCTCCGCACCCTTACCCAGATTCTTAAGAGCCTCATGTTGCTCGATCATGCGAGCTATCTCATCGATAGTCATCTCAAATGCTTGGATTTGCGCAGCATTCCTCTTTGGCGGCATTTTTAGCTGATAAGAAGAAAGTAAGCACAAAAGCCTGCTGCTCAAAATGTAAACGACCCTCCGCCAAAGAAGCACTCGGCCGAGTAAATAGCGATACTCGGTCGAGTAAGGACTACTCGGTCGAGTATCACTGATACTCGGTCGAGTAATCCACTCCAGTAGCCAACGTCAAAATCCTAGAAATCATACTCGGTCGAGTATGAACAACACTCAGCCGAGTATGCTTTACTCGCCTGAGTACGCTAATCTTACTCGGTCGAGTAACTCTTCCAGTAGCCACTGCTACTCACTGCCAAACAACATTCGGTCGAGTGCTTGGTTACTCGGCCGAGTACTCCCTACTCGGTCAAGTACCGCCCTGATCGGCCGAGTCATGCCAAAACGAGCTACAACAGTGCATAAATATATCCTATGCATGCTTTTCTACCCAAAGTTATATATATATATATATATATATATATATATATATATATATATATATTAACACATCATCAATCATAAAGCCATGTAATAAATACGTAGCATGCCACACATTCATACTAAATCCAAATCCGCAATTCTTGCCACGTTTTTCACATACTAACACGTACCACTTCTTCTACCACATGATCCAACCATTCAAATTGCCAAGTACAACACACATACATTGACTCAACATACAACAATTACCCCTGGTGACCGGTTTGAGATCGTAAGGGCCTTAGTGCGACTTTGGGACGTCTCCCAAGTCTTTGCGGTAGCTCCAAACAACTTTCCGCGGTTTCATTTTATTTAGACTCCCTAAGTTCATTGGGGTCATTTGTTTTAGGTGCCGGAATCGTCGGCTCTGATACCACTTTGTAACACCCCCTCATACCAAGGTACCTTACCAAGGGCTACCCTAGCATGAAAGGTTGTTACCATCTTGGTTGCCCGAGGTAAGTATATATCAAAATCAACAGTCCAAACACATTTATTAAAGAACGAGAGTTATAAAAGTTACATCGTCTCAAAACCAACAGAAGTAATATCCAAATGCTAGCAACTACAAAACGACATCTAAGACTCTTGACAGTGATAACAAATCCAGCATGGTGACTCTCCAGTGACTGCCACAAGCTCAACAAGCGCATCACCTGTCACAATATGCTCACCATCCCCGAATGGATCACCACAGATTTTACAAAACACAACGGGGTAAGTTACTGCATAATTAAAATAAGACAAGTGCATAAAGTAACAAGCTGATCATCCTCCAACCCCAGTCTTCCGATCTCACATAGTAATCGACTACACACCGAAGTGTATAGTCCTGCCAGATTACCCATCGCAACAGATAATCCTCGCCGCCAGTGGGGGACCGCAGCCAATCCCCACCTAAATCCCGCTCATCAACGAGCGATAACCATGTCCCTTAATGTGCACATCCCTTCCTGTGATGGGTTCCACGGAGGGCGAACTAGGGTGTGAAGACACTCCCGCAAGTGACTCCACCACAAACATAACAACACCCGTCACAACCATCACACCATCACCACACCAACACTCCAGCGATGATCAGCAAATAACAATCATACATAATACACAAAACATATTAAATCAATTAGACAGAAACTGAGTAGGGAAAGCCTACCTTAGCACAACTGCAAAGAATACGAGCAAGCAAACTAGAACGGCTCCTCTACGAAGTCTCCGCCTAAACAACAATCACATAACACAATCACTAAATGCAAAACCCCATCCCCCAATTCATAATCACAGACAAACCCTAAAATATAAACCATTGAACATGAAGATGGAACTTACCGATGACGAAACAAAGGAAAGAATGCAATAGCTATGGTCACTCACACCCAAAGGAGACATTCGTAGATGATTAAAGCGTCGTAGAAAGTTTTAGGTTTTGTAAAACGTAATTAGAAACTGTTTAGCGTAATATATAATGCTCTAATCATTTCCAAATCAAACCATGGAAATAACACTCGACAGACCGGATACTCGGTCGAGTATAGAGTATACTCGGCCGAGTATCCTCTACTCGGTCGAGTATTCGACATACTCGGCCGAGTGTTCCTGGGCAGTAGCCAAACATAATACACAACACACTTTACTCGACCGAGTAGGCAATTCTCGGTCGAGTACCAGCCTATAAAATCTGTAGTATTACATGTGCAGAATTTAATAAGTTGAAGGTTTAAGAGTTTCGACAATATGTAAAAGCTAAGAGAATTAGTTCGCTCCGCAAGGTATCAAGGTGATTTTATACGGGATGAAATCAAATGTAGAGTCTATTATATTTACTTGACAACGACGTTCACTTCTGTATGTAGCCAAAGGTTTCTTAATAATATAAAAGTGTGCAAGTTTTTCCCTTTTTGCATTGTTGTATACAAACATATGCAAGAAAAAAAGTATAGCCACATATAACATATTCATCAAAAGATCGTCATGAAAAGTTTCATAATGACAGTACACAACCCATAAGTTGAGGGAATTAATATATGTAGTTTTAATTAAACTTTGATACGTTTTTGAGAGGAAAAAAAAAGAGACAAATGGAATAAAAAAACAACCTATATCTTTCACGATAATGGTGTAACTTTTTTATATGAAAATTTGTACTAAACGATAAATTATACTTCTCTAATTGAGGTGAGATACAATATCTGTGTTTGAATGTCTAATGAATATAAGGTATCAAATCACAAAGGATAACATATATATTTCTAAGACAAGGTAAAGATATATATTTGTTTACATTTAAATAAAATACCCCTCAGAAAGAATCCCGTTATACTAAAAGAATAAGAGATCTCTAAATTTTCCCGCCTAAATGAATTTGGCTATAATTGGGCTTTCATTATATCATATCTATAATTGGGCTTTCATTATATTATATCTACAACTGAATTATATTGAACTTTTTCTTTTCCACCTATTAGTACAAAATATTATTAATAATAAATTTTACAATTAAATTTCAAATTTAATTAATATCGGTTGTATAATTGTTACCTTCTTTAATATTTCTATTTAAAAAATTGCGCTTTCGCGCGAGATCTATACTAGTATGAAATAAAGAATTGGATAGAGGGAGAATTTTGCATGTCAATATATTCCAAGGTCAAAACATTAGGGAGTAAGTTTAACAAAGTTAACTAATACGAGTACGACGAGTACTACAAAGAGGTTATTGCATTGCGGATATGTGAACCCATTACAAAAGCTAAGGTACTTTGATAATAATATTGCACCATAAGTCGACCACTTGCACATGGGTAATGTAAAAGATAGTTTGACCTCGAGTGACAAACTCGTCACCTAATTCCAAATGTTCTAAATTGAACTGTCCAGCCTCGACAAAACGTTCCCAAGCACCAGACGAGTTTCAGGTAGCTTGAATAAGTCTCTAACAGGATCCGGTTTATCTTCTCCATATAATTTCCAAGCATCCATAGCATGCCCATGTGCTCCTAATATGGAGAAGAAAAAAATCAAATTGTGGTCATACATGTACATTAACTAGTTTCTACAAAAAATAAAACTAGCAAGTATGAATACATAATTTCCACAAGAATAAAAAATAAATATGAAATAGAATTGGTATAATCATAGACTAACTTTCTTTTTTCTTCTGTACATGATGAACAAGACAGAATACCCGACACGTGGCTGATCCGACACGTTATTTCACTAGCCTAATGTTTTTTACTTCACTATCCCAATGTTTTTACTTTACTAAGCCCACTCTCAATTTACGGTAACTTTCTTATATACATATACTCTTAAATCTCATAGATGAACCCTAACGACTACAACCCAGATTATATGTCTCTTTATTTTTTTTCTTTATTTTTCCGTGTCTTTGATTGTCTTCTTTATTTATTTTCCTGTATTTTTCCGTCTATGTGATTGTCCTCTTTATTTTTCCGGATTTTTCCGTCTCTTTGATTGTCTTCTTTATTTTTCCGTCTCTGTGATTGTTTGTAACCTATATTGTATGTCTCTTTATTTTTTCCTGTATTCCTCCAAAATAGTTATCGCCTTGTCATACATACAAGATAAAAGCTTCTTATCTACTTTTCCCTTTAGTCTCAGTATAAATTTTCTATCTGTTATATCTTCCAGTTTAAAGAGGTCAACAACAATTAAATCTGTGATATTTGATGTAGTTTCTTGACCAGGGTTAAGGTCACGAAAGTTAAGCCTTAAGCCAAGAAATAAAGGGTGATAGAAAAGAAACCGAGAGAAAAGAGGGGGTGGTCAAGATAAATGATGCGGCCAACACAGAGGTGGGGGCGGCTGAGATAAAGGATGTGCCCAACATAGAAGCAGTGGCCACGAGAGAGACGGCCTTGAAAACGCGAAATCGGGGAAGAGTAAGGTTGGAGAAAACATGGAGGCTGAAGCCATTACTACTGTAGATACCCGTATCCGTCGATATTGGAATTTATAGAGAACCCGACAAACACCCGATGATGATAGGACACATGTATTCTTTAGTTGTCATTGTCATTATTTGGAGCTCGTTTTACGAGGTAGAATGGGCGTCGTCGATGAAGTATTCTATTAATTTAAATGATATTTAAATTAACGTTTTTAGTGAATTCATTCTGTTAATTTAAATGATATTTAAATTAATGTTTTTAGTGGGTTCATTTTGTTATTTTAAATGATATTTAAAATTAATGTGTTTTTTGAGTGAATTCATTTTTATTTAGTTTAAATGATATTTAAATTAAAGCTTTATTTTGAATTTATTTTCTTAAGTTTATTTTTATTGAAAATAAAATAAATATTTGATTTGAAAAATCATTTTATAAGTATATTTGATTTGAAAAGTCATTTATTTCAATTTGTTAATTGATTTGAAAAATCGTTTTTTAAAAGCGAAGAACTCGTTTTGCATCGTGTGTTTTGAGCTCGATTTTAGCTCGGTTTTTAAGCCCGTTTCCTTTGCGAATTGGCACGAATCTCGAATACACTAACCCACCTATACCAATACCCATCAACCCATGTTCGAACCCCCATACCATGGCCCAAATTCTCGTTCAAAACCAACCCCAAGCAGCCCGCATAAAACCGCAAACAGTCCCCTGTTTTGCGAGCCAATTCCCGAGCCCAAACCCGCTCCAAACACTACCAAGACCCGTACCCATTAACCCTAACCCATACCCTAGTATCCTACCCATATTATCCTAGCTTGATCACCAAGAAATCCCCCAAAACGAACCCTAGAAACCCCTCCCAAAGCTGCTGGACAGCAGCTATTTCCAGCTAGCCCGATTGCTCCTTACTCCCTGAAACCCTATTTTAAACCCTTATAAATACCACCCCTTCACCATACAATCATTCCTCTAAGTTCTCCATACATCCAAGCATCACATACAAGCTTTAAACCTCAGAAACAAACCCTAAACATCCTCCAAAAACCCTAAACAAAACCGACACACAAACTGAAACTGTTTGTGTGTCTCCTTCGAAAACCCTTTCGTTCCTCCATCAAATCACCATAAAAATTCGAGTTTCTTGTTCCTAATTAACCACATAACATCCATCTACACATTAGACAAAGATTTACAAGCCGAATTGACCTTGAGAGCACACGAGATCCCTCGAAAAACAGAGTGAAATAACACTCTGTTTTCGCGGTTTACTCTTGTCTGTCCAGTTCTGTTTGTGCTCGTTTTTCGTGCCCAATAACCCAAAACGAGCCAGGGTTGCTTTAAGATCCTTGTTCTCCTCTCTTTCTAGTTTCCAAAACATCTTTCGGATCGAATTTTCGTCGTGAAACGAGGGAGATATCGCTGTTTTAAAACTGCTGTCCAGAAACTTTCCAAAACGCGTGTTGCTTTGTTACTTCGTCGACGACGGCCTCTCGAGATAAAATCTACCATCGATTACGACCCAAGACGGTGTCAACGATACATGTAGGTTGAGGGTGCATCAAATCCCCTTCTCTTCTCTCTTTTTATTTCGTTTTTTTATGCCCTTTTTATTGTCTTTTTTTGTTTGTTTTTCGTTTTAATTATCGTTTGTTTTAAATTAACTACGAAACTAGTTAGTCCGAGTATGAGTTAAAGTACCACCACGAACACCCGCGTTGACTTGAGATGGGAAAAGAAACCGCTCCTTCTGTCGGTCGTACACCCCTGTCTCATTTACATATCCTCGTGTTCAAGGTAGGGCATAAATAAAACAAGTTATCTAACTTCGATCTTCGTTTTCGACCCCCTTTTGTTTCGGCCAAATCGATGGACCTTAGGACCCGTTGCATGTTAGTTTAACTTCTGATTGTTAACCTATGACGTAATTAGATGACTTTAAATCAATTCAATAATCTAATTAGACACTTTAGGTGGCTTCGACGTAAGTTATAAAATCAATCTAACGATTTCGTAAATAATTGAATGCATCTATCTCTTTCACCTAATTTCTCGCTAGTATAAGAGTGCGTGATTAGCACCTTCTTATTGACACTCGATGAGTTAAATTATTTATGAATTTAACCTAATTGGACCCTTTAGGCCGTGTAGAATGCACCCTTGCGCGACAATCAATCAACATCGTTTTTAACTCGTTTTCTAACTTGTTTTCGATTCCTTTTCGCAATCATTCGATCTAATCAATAAATCTAACTTAGGAACTAGGTTGGCTTTGGTTGGGCCGTGGTTGGCCGTGTGTTTGGCCTGTCCTATTTCGTTTGTTTGCGCATCGTTCGTTCTTTATTTTGTTTTGTCATTTGTAATTAATTTATGTTTCTTTGAGTCACGTTTTGTAATCTGTTTGTAATTAGTTCTCCTTTTTGAGTCAAAACCCTTTTTGAAAACCTTAGTTTTATTTGGTTAGACGGTTGTTCCCAATGCTTGTAGGAGCGTAGTAAACCGCATGTTGTTTAAAGCAACATGGCCCGGTTTATGCTAATGCATGCTTTGGTGCGTAGCCCAATGTCTAATTCGATGGGATTAAGTGAGAGCACGCAACACGAGGAGGGACCCACGGCCGTGTGTCATGTAGGCCGTGAGTCACCTCCCCCTTGTGCACGGTTTTCAAGGCCAAACGGCCATGTGTGTGGTCGTGTGTCGTTTCGTATGTAGCATTTGTATTTAGATCGAGTTGTATCTTTAATTTGTTGTTGTGTCGGCATGAAATGCCTGGGTTGTAATAGGTAGATCCCAACGGCTCCCCCATTCCCCCTTAAGCCTTGTTTGTTTTTATTTGTATGTTGTTAGATCAATCAACCCACATGCTAAATTACAACTTTGACAAAGTTAGTTTAGTTGCATCTAAAACGACATAGAAACTGTTGTCACATGATAGGGTTAAAATAACGTTTGCATTACATACATCGCAGCAGCTATGCCCTTGTTTGAAATCCGACACTTGACTTAGTAGAGGCCGTTATCGACGGGCGGGGTTGGGTGTCCTTATGGGCTTCCCAACACGTACCCTCACCCCTTACTCAAGATCTATGGTTTGTGGATCCGTCTAAATACCATTGGATTACGAGAGTCATTCAATTCGAGTGATATAGGGTACAAGTCTTTATCTTTAATCACTCGTAGTCGATTGGCTTTATGCTTTTCGATGAAAGGTGTAAAGTTGACTTGAACGGTTCCAAGTTCCCAAAAAACTTGGTGGCGACTCTAATATGTCTTAATTCGATTCGAAAGAACCTCGAGTCGATTATGCGGGTGTGGATCCCTCGGACGCAGTTCCCGAGGGCCTTGTCCACGATTTGGCGACTACCGGGGAAAAGAGGACTAGTTACACCTGTGTTTCTAGGGTCTTTTCCTCCGAGGTGAAACTTGAAAAGAAAGTGTTGGAAAGTAAAACATTACTCATAGTGCTACGATTCATGCATAAACCCTTAAGGACTTGCCGGGCCGTCCCGGCGTTTCTTCGTGATGCGTGGGGGCGACGTCCCACTATGCCAGGAAGCTGCACATTGCTCGCTTCCACTTCGCCTCGCGTGGTTCTTGGGAATGGGGACGATCTTCTAGGTACTTTACCTTAAGACACCTCGCTTTATAAGACCGCAAAAGGATGGAGGGCATAGACCTTCTTGTAGAAGACTTGCCGAGACTTAGAGATGTCTAGGAGCATACATCCTTATAGCATGAGAATGACAATGTGCAATATGTTTTCCCGAGTCCTTTTTTTTCGAAAATTCCAAGTCCTTTTCAAAACCGAACTTTTGAACAACTTACTTTCAAACCTAGCATGATTTTCAAAACGCGGAATGCTGCCCAAATAGGACTAGAATTTCGGCCCAAATTGAGCTTTTATAGCCGGCATGCTGCCCATTTCAAATCTCATTTTCAAATCAATCTTTCGTTTCTCAAAATCAATCCAAAATGTTTCTCGAACCTCAACCAAGCATGAAATGCGTCAAGTCGTGTCCGGGTCATGGCCATGTTAGGCCGGGTATGTTTCATTTTAAGGGTCTAGAACACGACCTTGTCGGGTCACCCAAACTCACCTCTTGAGCTTTGAGTCATGTTGGTCGACCTTTTGGTCTAGAATAGTCCACAAAAAACGTCCAGGCTAGGCCCTTATGGACGTTTCACGTGAACCCATGGGCTATGTTAGCCCAATCACGGGTTTGGTCACACCAAGTCCAGTTTAGAATCGAGTTATGACAGCTTGAGTCATGTCGTTTTGTCGAGTCTAAAATGAACCAATGTCTAAATCAAACCGTGAGTCGAACCTTTGGTTAACCAATCTCAAGTCGAGTCTGTGTTTGAGTCAAGTTGGGGTCGTGTCCTTAAGTGTGCAGGGGCTCTTACTTTAAATATTGACTCAGTACGGGGTTTTCTTGTAGAAAGGCCGCCCAAAACCCGACGTCAAGCAATGGAAGATGCTGTTAACAAGCTTACTGAGGCCGTGAACCTCATGATGACCCGAATGGAGGCAATCGAATCTAAGCTGAGTGAAGATTCACCTCCACCCCCTCCACCACTGACTGATCTGGAGAAACGGTTCAAGTTCATCGAAGACCGTTTGAAGCTCTCCCAGGGGAAGAACATTCACTATGAGAATGCTAGGGCCTATGCCCCGATTCGGGATAAGTTGCCCACGAACATGGTACTCACCGACATCCCAAAGTTCAAGGGCACCGAAGATCCAGTCCACCATGTTAAGGCCTATAAAGGGTACTTAGCACCGAAGGGAGTACCTGCTTTGATATGCTCTCTCGAAATTTTCGCCCAATCTCTCGGGTGAACACCCAAAGGCGTGGTTCTACAATCTTGACCTCAAGAACTTCCCCACTTTCGAAGATATTACGGTGGAGTTCGTAAGCACTATCCGACAATGTTGAGATTCAAACCAACATAAGAACTTTGGAGGTTATGACACAAAAGGAGAAAGAGGGCTTTATTGAATTCCTCGCAAGATGGCGCGCTGAAAGCGTGAAGTTAGCTAAGAAGCCCGATGAAGTTGAAATGGTAGATAAGTTCGTAAAGAATCTACGACACATTTACCGTAATGCTCGAAATACAGAATTTTGGTTCTTTCAAAGAATTGATAAGGATCGGGATAAAGGTAGAGGACGATGTCCGAATTCTTGAAGTCGAGAAGCCAAAGGGATACCAAGGGCTTCGTCATCTAAAGCAAAAGCGCCCGCAGCGGCCCACTTTGTTGAAACTGTCAATCTCCTAGATGGACAGTCAAAAAGGCCCCCGCGCCAAGCTCCGAGGGTATTCACTGATATCGGGTGCACTTACGCCTATGCTCTCCAAAGGCTCATGGCCCAAGGAAAGTTGAAGCCCATTGGTCCAACTCCGGACCCTCCTGCTGATCAACAAGGCAAATGGTACAAACCGAATGCCTACTGTGCCTTTCATCAAGGGAAGGGACACGATACTGAAAGGTGCTTTAGACTAAAGCACGAAATTCAAGATATGATTGAGAACGGAACGCTCCCAATCCCGGCCATAAAGCCCAACAACGTCACCAATCCATTTGGTGACCACACTAACTTTGTCTCTACCAAAGATAGTGTCGATTACTCTCACTTGATTCGCCCATGTCGTCTGAAAGGGGTTTTCGTCGGAAGAATATTCGTGGATTGCTCCAAATTCCTACCAAGCTCGAGAAACGAGATTACATTCGGGGATTTTGTTGTCGATTGTACTCCTTACATACTCCGAAGCGGCAATGAAATCAATGGTGTTTGGGCTGATGACGAGGATGATGTTTACCTCGTCAAAGGTGCGACAATTCCTCATACCCAAGAAGAAATCTTAAAGGTGAGGCAAGACGCCCTAGAGTCAAACCATTTGACTAGATCCGGACGCCCATATCGTGTGGAGAAAGCTAAGGATACCCCGAGTAAGGCACCTCAAAAGGAGCCGGCAGTGGTCGAAGTTCTTGGTGAAGGGTCGACCTCCGAGGCTTCCCTCATCAAGCAACTCCAAAAGACTAAGGCCGACGTATCTATATGGCAACTTATCTTGAGCTCTTTCGAGCATCGTCAAGCTTTGTTGCAAGCTTTGATGAACATGACCGTGTCATCAAATACTACTCCTGCGGACATGGTCACTCACATCGCCCAGAATCGGCCTCAGATTACCAACGGTGTGACATTTTCCGACGAAGATCTGCCGCCGTTCGGGCCTCGACATAACCTGGCCCTCTATATTGCTACCGTGTGTCTCAACAAGCATATCCCTATGACCTTGGTTGACGACGGATCGGCTGTCAACGTACTCCCTCTGAAAACGGCGCATATTCTGGGCTTGGAGAAGAATGACTTCATCCCCACTTCACAGACAGTCCGGGCATTCGATGGCACTATGCGTCGAGTGAGTGGACTTGTCGATCTAGTAGTACAGACTGGGCAAGTGGAAAAGAAAATAAATTGCCAAGTAATTGACATCTGCTCATCCTTCAACTTATTGTTGGGAGGCCCGGATCCATGCCGCGAAGGCCGTAACATCAACGTTGCATCGAAAAATCAAGGTCCCACTCAATGGCAAAACCGTCACCATTGACGCCACGCCAATTCTTGTGGCAGGAGGAGACATTACTTCCAAGTAAGGGTCGAAGCTACCAATGACGCATGCGGTTTCGAGATTGTCAATATGATCGAGCTGAACTCCGAAAATATGGATCTATATACGGGAAGTCATGTTTGTGAGGTGATTCTCAAAACTGGGAAGTACTTCGGTTTCTCTTTATATCCTAGAAGAGAGGAGGCGTTCCAGTTGAAACCACCCGTAGCCAAGGGAGTAACGTTCGGGCTTGGATATGAGCCCACTGAGAAAGATCTACGGGAAAAAAGGGGAAGAACGATCGAAGATCGAGATATTAAAATGGGACCGTATCACCTAACTCTCAATGGTCACTTCGTGAAAGCTGGGGAAGAGCTCCCTTGCATGGATTTTCCCGAACCTATCTTTGACCCAAAGAAGAACCTTATGGTCCCAGGAATCGAAGTATTCCAAGACTGTTATTACATCCCTGAAGATATTCTGACCGTGATGCCAATAGAAACCAAATCGGACCCAATGGATGACGAGAAAGCCATGGGTCTCCTTTTCGGTGAAGAGAAGAAATCACCAATACCAAACGAAGATTTGGTAAGCATGATCCTGAGGAGCGAGCGATTTGACCCATCTACCCTCATCACCGATGTGGATCCTCTTAGGACCAACACGGGATGGCGGAAAACGATCAAGTGGACTGACAACAAAGGACTTCTTTTCGAGTTGACAACGGGAGAAGGAGAGATGTTCAAGCCAGATGATGTTACCGATTCTGAGTCTGAGTCTGAGTCTGAGTCTGAGTCTGAGTTAGGTCCTAAGATTGAGTCTAAGGAGTCAGGTGTTGAAAATACCCCTCCCCTAGCTTTCCCTTCCTATGCACCTTTTCTAATGGTGGTATTCCGGGGCCTGTCCCGAATACCCCTATCTCGCCATTTAGCTCTGACCAGTTGGCTCAAATGTTAGCGCAGTTCGCGCAATTTCAAATCAATAATAATATGAACCAGTTTGCTTACGACTCGTCTTACTTACATTGCAATTCAATTTTTGAAAATGATTGTTTTAATAATGACATTAAGACTGAGGTCGAGGATGAACAGTTGGTCGAAGAAGAAGAAGAAGAAGTGGAACCACCTCTACGGTTGATAAAAGGGTTGGAAGAGTACGAACAGAAAACTTCGATCATCGAAGATACTGAAACTATCAATGTAGGTACAACCTTAGAACCACAGGAGCTTAAAATAGGAACTACTTTAAGCCCCACCGAGAGACAGGGATTCATTGATCTGTTGTATGAGTTCAAAGATGTTTTCGCATGGTCCTACAAAGACATGCCAGGCATTGATAGGGAAATTGCAGAGCACAGGATCCCAATCAAGCCAGGGTATAAGCCAGTCAAGCAGAAGCTACGCAAAATGCATACAGATTGGTCTCTGAAAGTCAAAGAAGAAATCGACAAGCAACTCAAGGTGGGTTTATCAAGGTGTCGAATACTGGACCGGGTGGCTAACGTCGTTCGGTGCCTAAGAAAGATGGTAAAGTTCGGGTTTGTGTGGACTTAGGGATTTAAACAAGGCAAGTCCGAAAGACGATTTCCCATTACCTCACATCGACATCCTGGTTGACAACACGGCAAAACACGCGTTACTATCCTTTATGGATGGATACGCCGGTTATAATCAAATCAAGATGGCGAAAGAAGATATGCATAAGACTGCGTTCAGAACGCAATGGGGAACCTATTGCTACACAGTAATGCCTTTTGGGTTGATAAACGCAGGGGCTACATACCAGAGGACCGCGACGACATTGTTACACGATTTGATGCACAAAGAGGTCGAGGTTTATGTCGACGACATGATTGTCAAGTCAAAGGAGCGTGATGGCCACCTTGGTACGTTACGCAAATTCTTCGAGCGACTGCGCAAGTATAACATGAGGTTGAATCCACAAAAATGCGCATTCGGAGTCACATCCGGCAAACTGTTGGGTCACATCGTTAGCCACCGTGGCATCGAGGTGGACCCATCGAAAATAAAGGCCATAATGGAAATGCCTCACCCGAAAACCGAGAAGGAAATTCGAGGTTTCCTGGGAAGAATCCAATATATAAGTAGGTTCGTGGCAAGGCTAACTATGATATGCGAGCCAATTTTCAAGAAATTGAAGGTCGGGGAACACGTTGTATGGGATGATCACTGCCAAGCTGCGTTCGATAAGATCAAAGAAATACTATCTTCCCCTCCCGTGCTTAGCCCACCAACGGCTGGGTTACCACTTTTGTTGTATCTTACGATTCACGGATATCGCAATGGGGGCAATCTTGGCGCAAGACGGTCGATAAAGAGGAAAGAGCAATTTACTACATTAGTAAAAAGTTCTTAGAGTATGAAATCAAGTATACTCAGCTCGAAAAGACATGTTTGGCTTTAGTATGGGCGACAAAGAAGTTACGGCACTACATGCTCAGTCATAGTGTCTGCATCCACTCGAAGATGGACCCAATCAAATACTTGTTTGAAAAACCGATTCGAACGGCAGGGGGTGTCAAGATGGACTTTGATGCTTTCCGAGTTCGACCTGAAATATGTACCGCTAAAAGTGATAAAGGAAAGGGCGGTTGCAGACTTCCTGGCGGATAACCCGATAGAAGAAACCGAGGTTCGGATACGTGGTCGTTTCCGACGAAGATATAGTTCACATAGACAATGACACGTGGGACCTCTATTTCGACGGAGCATCGAACTACAGGGGTTACGGGATAGGAGTTCTACTCATTTCACCGGAAGGTGAACATGTTCCTATTTCGATCAAGTTGGACTTTAACGTCACTAATAACGCGGCTGAATATGAAGCATGCCTACTCGGATTGCACAGTGCTCTCGAGTTAGGCATCAAAAAGCTTGTAGTGCATGGGGACTCGTCACTAGTAATCAACCAAGTGGCCGGGACGTGGAAAACCCGAAGTGATAGCTTGGCTCCATACCAAGCGAAAATAGAAGAACTAGAAAAGTTGTTCACCGAGGTCAAGTACGTGCACCTCCCCAGACGAAAACCGGTTCTTTGATGCACTATCAAAATTAGCTGCTCTAATCAACATACCTGATCATATGGATACTATGCCGATATGTGTCGAACGAAGATCATCACCTGCTTATGTTAATGTAATCGGCGACATAGAGGAAACCGAGGCCGAACCTTGGTATCATGCTATTCTGAAATTCAAGGAATCAGGAGAGTATCCACCCGACATGGATAATCGCGGAAAGCGCGCTATTCGAATGCTAGCCGCTCAGTTTGTTAGAACCAATGACGGACAGCTGTACAAGAAGACTGCGCAAAATGTCCTTCTGCGATGCATAGACTCACCAACTGCGAAAAAAGTCATGGAAGAAGTCCATGACGGAGAGTGTGGCCCACACATGAATGCCCATATGCTGGTTCGTAAAATCATGAGATTAGGGTATTATTGGACCACGATGGAGACAGATTGTCGCCAATATGTCAAGCACTGCCATAATTGCCAAATCTTCGCAAACATACAGCATGTGCCGCCATCACTGTTATATACTTTGACATCACCATGGCCTTTCTCAACATGGGGAATCGACATTATTGGAAAGGTTAACCCATCTGGAACAGGTGGGCATTGTTTCATGCTAGTCGCCATCGATTACTTCACGAAGTGGGTAGAAGTAAAGTCATACAAGGTTCTACAAGCAAAGCAGGTAGCAAAGTTCATTCAGAATGAAATCATTTGCAGATATGGGGTGCCGCATGAGCTCATTAGCGATCATGGCACTCACTTCAGTGAAACCGCCGTAATACTCGAAAAGTACAAGATCAAACACCACAAGTCGTCACCATATCGACCTCAAACAAATGGGGCGGTGGAAGCCGCCAACAAGACAATCTTTGTGATTCTCAGAAAGATGACCGACAATTACCGCGAATGGCCAGAAAAGATACCATTCGCACTGTGGGGATACAGAACGTCTATTCGCACAGCCACTGGAGCAACCCCGTTCTATTTGACATATGGGATGGAAGCCGTTCAGCCTGTCGAATTAGAGGTACCTTCTTTAAGGATCCTGTTAGAAAGTCAGGTCCCTGAAGCTGACTGGCTGCAAGCCAGGTATGATTCCTTGGTCATGCTCGACGAGCGACGATTAAATGCGCTACATCATGTTCAACTCTATCAGAAAAGGATACAAAGGGCATTTAACAAAAAGGTGAAACCTCGAGGAATAAAAGATGGAGATTTGGTCCTAAAGTCGTCAGGCGCGCTTTACTACCAATTGACCCGAGGGGAAAATTCAAGCCGAACTGGGCCGGTCCTTACTTGGTAAAGAAGATATTATCGGGAGGCGCCGTCAGACTGACAGATCTAGATGGAAACGACTTCGCAAATCCGACGAATTTGGATCAACTGAAGAAATACTATCCGTAGAACTCACTCTCAATGTCATAAAATAAAATTTTGAATTGCAGTGCTCGTGAGCGAGTCTAGGCCGCGGCACTTTTGCTTCGCTGCTTTTTGTGCGTTATAAACTGATAATTGTAGCGCATTTGTTTTGTGGAACTACGAGCTCGGTTTGATTCTGTTGATAACGAGATACGTAGGCGACTCTTTAAAAGAGTACAACCGACCCTTCTTTTAATAAAATGAAATTTTATGCGTAAACCGGGAATTTTAATAGATAGTAAGTCTTATTAAAGATCGGGCGATGCCCATTACATCCTTCAAAAGAAAAAAAAAAAAAGCGACTAGCAACAAATAATAAGTAGTAGTACTAAATAATAGATCGGAGTTGAAGGCTCCTACATCTTCTTTTTCCCTTTGCCTTTTGGGTCACGTGACCGAGGCTCCTGTGGAGGAGGGGTAGTTGTGTTCTGTCTAGCGCGCTTCTTAGGAGGGATCATCATTTCCTCCCGAGGGCCCAGCCTATCTTTTACACTTAAACGAGGACCAAGTCTTCCTTCCAAGGTCGAGCCCGAGTGTGCCTTTGAGCCCAACCGTTTCCACACACACGTCGCTTTGTGAGTCGGTCTTAGGAGTCTTCTCGGTCCTAGCTTCAGGTCCGGATGTAGACGAAAGATCGTTAACAAAGAAGTCACGATCTGTTTCGCTTTTGTCATAATATTTGATGTCGACGAGCTCATCCTTCCGACACAAGTCCTTACCTGATTCGGTCTTCTCTTTAAGCCATTTAGTATAAGACGGGGATACCCAGATAGTCTGAGGGCGCGCAGATACGTACCAAAGACGCCTTTGGTGCCACCTCTTGAGCCAATCGTCACATATAGAGGAATTCAGCTCTCTTGCTCGTCCCAGAACAGCCTCACACTTGGGAATCATTTGTCTGCGGCCCATCTGACGCAGGACGCGGTCAGGGTAAATGTGGATAGACCTCTCTAAACCCGTGAGCGCAAACGTCGGTTTTGTCATCTTAGGAAGGATAGTAAAGGATTTGAGGCGAAGCCAAGGCATGATCCAAAGACAGAGGGCGACCTTCCCCTTCGTCGGTTTGTTTCGCCAATAGGCAAGGTCATTTTGATGCCCGTCTTCATACCGCTTGGCACGCATAGTCAGCATACGAGCGAGATACGAGTTGGGCTCACGCGGCGGGGCGAAAAGCCAAAATCTCTCGCAAAGCCACACCTGAAAAAAAAAAAAAAAAAAAAAAAAAAAAAAAAGAAAAAGAAAAAAAAAAAAAAAAAAAAAAAAAAAAAAAAAAAAAAAAAAAAAAAAAAAAAAAGAACGAAAAAAAAAAAAAAAAAAAAAAAAAAAAAAAAAAAAAAAAAAAAAAAAAAAACAAAATTTGTGACAAACAAAATTGTGGCAGAATACAGCAAAATTGTGGCGAATACCAGCAAAATCGTGACAAAATCGTGGCAGAATGCAACAAAAACGTGACAATAACACAAGAATTGTGGTAAAAAGGAGATTAATCAAGGATACGAAATCAGGAGAATAGATTTTGTTACCTGCAATAGACGGGAGCATCCCGACCAATCGACACCAGGGTTTATTTTCTTAGCATCTAAACCCCGAAGGGTTTCAGCGAGAATAATCCAGGAAGGGTTATGTCCCGTCTCCATCTGGGACACAATGGACAAAAGCTTCGCTTGTCCTACACAAGTTGTCTTGTTCATCCTACCTTCGAAGACATAAAGGTGTAACATGATCAATCCAAAGGCCCTGCGGCAGTATGCTGGCAGCGAAGTACTGCTCCGCAAGATACAAAATCTCCTATGAATAGCAAGAAGGTTGACTTCGTCACCAGTCACTACTCCCTCAGACTCCGTCCTGGAAAGGCCAAGGCAGTCTAGATAGGTTCCACGCCACCCTGAATGAAATTTAGGTATAGCCGGTATGGCCTCAGCATCCCATCCTCCAAGGGCAGAAAACTCTTCGGGTAGAGGGCAGATCTCCCCCTCGGGAAAAGCAAAGACATGGTTCAGAGGATCCCAATAGCTAAGGCAGTGCTCCAACAGCGCAGGTTGAAGGGGGATCTGGCGTAAGGGAAGTAATTGCGCCAAGTGAACGGTCTTTAATTCTTGCCTCTCTGCGCTAGTAAAGTCGGTCTCCCATGCTCGCATAGCACTAACTAGATTATTCATAATGATTTATGTTATTTGCACCAGTTTGGGGAAAAGGCGAGAATAAATTTTAAAGATCTGACTCTTCCTTATATATAAAAAGTATAAGGGAAGGAAACACCTAGGAGGACTTTCCTAGGGTGCCGTTTTTTTGAGCCGTGTGGGCCTTGGGTCGCGCGCCTCTTAGGCCCGCCCCAGCTTACACCAGTCTTTGGCATGATACATCGGATTTTAGCACATCTATCGCGTTTTGGGGAGCGCCGGAACGGCTAATTTACATTTTTACCCCCAGCAAGTCAATATTTGAACTACAACCCGTGCACACTTACGGTTTTGTTTTCTTTTTTATTTTGCGGTAGCGGGCTCCGCCCACGTTCACGAATCATATAGTATGTCTGAGTCGCATTTCATGCTCACCCATCAATCAAAAGTTTCAACATTCAAAATTTCAAAATTTCAAAAGCTAAGTTTCAACATTCAAAATTTCAAAATTTCAAAATTTCAAAAACTTTTTGGGTCGACGACCCAACATCCAAATGATTCATTTCAAAATTCAAAATTGTCAACATGTTCAAATTTCGGGTCGATGACCCAGTCTTTCAAATTCAATTTTCGGGTCGATGACCCAATCATTCAAAATTTTCAAATTCAATTTTCGGGTCGATGACCCAATCATTCAAAATTTTCAATTTCAATTTTCGGGTCGATGACCCAGTATTTCAAATGATCCAATTTCAAGATCGATGATCCAAATGTGCTTATGTGATGATTATTGCTAGTACGTTTTTGTGTTTCAAATATAGCAGGATATGCTTCAACTGGGGGCTCTAAAGTCTTCGACTTTAGAGCCATTGCAAATCGGGGCTCAAGCCGTTGGCTTCAGAGACCATTATCAAGATGAAATGGATGACATCCCCTCAGAATTCAATTCAATTACAAGAGTATGAAATGGAAGAATTCCTTAGCTGAAAGCAAATGATGAAAGCGACGGCAACCTCCTCGGAAAGTCCCGTCCCATTTAGACAAGTGCCAGCAGATGATAAATTTTGGGCCAATGTCAGTAGATGATGAATTTTGGACATACGCCAGCAGATGATAAACTTTGGGCATGTGTCGCAGATTTTGCCGAACTACGACGCGGGTTTGATTCCGTCAGAAACGGATACGTAGGCGCCTAAGGATAAGGCTCAACCCACCTTTTATGCAATTCATGGGTCGATGACCAACAATGATAATTCGACGCAACAGAAGCAAGAGTTAATCCCCAACGAAGTTTCAGGTATGATCTCTTCTTATGGTCAAGTAGCTTATATACGCAAGTCTAATGGACTATAAACGACCGAAGAATCCTCGGTCGAAAGGGACTGGGGTATACTTTGACTTTCGCCTTGTCCAAGCCTCAGTCAAAGTGGGGGCTCTGTAGATACCCGTATCCGTCGATATTGGAATTTATAGAGAACCCGACAAACACCCGATGATGATAGGACACATGTATTCTTTAGTTGTCATTGTCATTATTTGGAGCTCGTTTTACGAGGTAGAATGGGCGTCGTCGATGAAGTATTCTATTAATTTAAATGATATTTAAATTAACGTTTTTAGTGAATTCATTTTATTAATTTAAATGATATTTAAATTAATGTTTTTAGTGGGTTCATTTTGTTATTTTAAATGATATTTAAAATTAATGTGCTTTTTGAGTGAATTCATTTTTATTTAGTTTAAATGATATTTAAATTAAAGATTTATTTTGAATTTATTTTCTTAAGTTTATTTTTATTGAAAATAAAATAAATATTTGATTTGAAAAATCATTTTATAAGTATATTTGATTTGAAAAGTCATTTATTTCAATTTGTTAATTGATTTGAAAAATCGTTTTTTAAAAGCGAAGAACTCGTTTTGCATCGTGTGTTTTGAGCTCGATTTTAGCTCGGTTTTTAAGCCCGTTTCCTTTGCGAATTGGCACGAATCTCGAGTACACTAACCCACCTATACCAATACCCATCAACCCATGTTCGAACCCCCATACCATGGCCCAAATTCTCGTTCAAAACCAACCCCAAGCAGCCCGCATAAAACCGCAAACAGTCTCCTGTTTTGCGAGCCAATTCCCGAGCCCAAACCCGCTCCAAACACTACCAAGACCCGTACCCATTAACCCTAACCCATACCCTAGTATCCTACCCATATTATCCTAGCTTGATCACCAAGAAATCCCCCAAAACGAACCCTAGAAACCCCTCCCAAAGCTGCTGGACAGCAGCTATTTCCAGCTAGCCCGATTGCTCCTTACTCCCTGAAACCCTATTTTAAACCCTTATAAATACCACCCCTTCACCATAAAATCATTCCTCTAAGTTCTCCATACATCCAAGCATCACATACAAGCTTTAAACCTCAGAAAAAAACCCTAAACATCCTCCAAAAACCCTAAACAAAACCGACACACAAACTGAAACTGTTTGTGTGTCTCCTTCGAAAACCCTTTCGTTCCTCCATCAAATCACCATAAAAATTCGAGTTTCTTGTTCCTAATTAACCACATAACATCCATCTAAACATTAGACAAAGATTTACAAGCCGAATTGACCTTGAGAGCACACGAGATCCCTCGAAAAACAGAGTGAAATAACACTCTGTTTTCGCGGTTTACTCTTGTCTGTCCAGTTCTGTTTGTGCTCGTTTTTCGTGCCCAATAACCCAAAACGAGCCAGGGTTGCTTTAAGATCCTTGTTCTCCTCTCTTTCTAGTTTCCAAAACATCTTTCGGATCGAATTTTCGTCGTGAAACGAGGGAGATATCGCTGTTTTAAAACTGCTGTCCAGAAACTTTCCAAAACGCGTGTTGCTTTGTTACTTCGTCGACGACGGCCTCTCGAGATAAAATCTACCATCGATTACGACCCAAGACGGTGTCAACGATACATGTAGGTTGAGGGTGCATCAAATCCCCTTCTCTTCTCTCTTTTTATTTCGTTTTTTATGCCCTTTTTTATTGTCTTTTTTTGTTTGTTTTTCGTTTTAATTATCGTTTGTTTTAAATTAACTACGAAACTAGTTAGTCCGAGTATGAGTTAAAGTACCACCACGAACACCCGCGTTGACTTGAGATGGGAAAAGAAACCGCTCCTTCTGTCGGTCGTACACCCCCGTCTCATTTACATATCCTCGTGTTCAAGGTAGGGCATAAATAAAACAAGTTATCTAACTTCGATCTTCGTTTTCGACCCCCTTTTGTTTCGGCCAAATCGATGGACCTTAGGACCCGTTGCATGTTAGTTTAACTTCTGATTGTTAACCTATGACGTAATTAGATGACTTTAAATCAATTCAATAATCTAATTAGACACTTTAGGTGGCTTCGACGTAAGTTATAAAATCAATCGACGATTTCTGTAAATAATTGAATGCATCTATCTCTTTCACCTAATTTCTCGCTAGTATAAGAGTGCGTGATTAGCACCTTCTTATTGACACTCGATGAGTTAAATTATTTAGCGAATTTAACCTAATTGGACCCTTTAGGCCGTGTAGAATGCACCCTTGCGCGACAATCAATCAACATCGTTTTTAACTCGTTTTCTAACTTGTTTTCGATTCCTTTTCGCAATCATTCGATCTAATCAATAAATCTAACTTAGGAACTAGGTTGGCTTTGGTTGGGCCGTGGTTGGCCGTGTGTTTGGCCTGTCCTATTTCGTTTGTTTGCGCATCGTTCGTTCTTTATTTTGTTTTGTCATTTGTAATTAATTTATGTTTCTTTGAGTCACGTTTTGTAATCTGTTTGTAATTAGTTCTCCTTTTTGAGTCAAAACTTTTTCTGAAAACCTTAGTTTTATTTGGTTAGACGGTTGTTCCCAATGCTTGTAGGAGCGTAGTAAACCGCATGTTGTTTAAAGCAACATGGCCCGGTTTATGCTAATGCATGCTTTGGTGCGTAGCCCAATGTCTAATTCGATGGGATTAAGTGAGAGCACGCAACACGAGGAGGGACCCACGGCCGTGTGTCATGTAGGCCGTGAGTCACCTCCCCCTTGTGCACGGTTTTCAAGGCCAAACGGCCATGTGTGTGGTCGTGTGTCGTTTCGTATGTAGCATTTGTATTTAGATCGAGTTGTATCTTTAATTTGTTGTTGTGTCGGCATGAAATGCCTGGGTTGTAATAGGTAGATCCCAATGGCTCCCCCATTCCCCCTTAAGCCTTGTTTGTTTTTATTTGTATGTTGTTAGATCAATCAACCCACATGCTAAATTACAACTTTGACAAAGTTAGTTTAGTTGCATCTAAAACGACATAGAAATCGTTGTCACATGATAGGGTTAAAACAACGTTTGCATTACATACATCGCAGTAGCTATGACCTTGTTTGAAATCCGACACTTGACTTAGTAGAGGCCGTTATCGACGGGCGGGGTTGGGTGTCCTTATGGGCTTCCCAACACGTACCCTCACCCCTTACTCAAGATCTATGGTTTGTGGATCCGTCTAAATACCATTGGATTACGAGAGTCATTCAATTCGAGTGATATAGGGTACAAGTCTTTATCTTTAATCACTCGTAGTCGATTGGCTTTATGCTTTTCGATGAAAGGTGTAAAGTTGACTTGAACGGTTCCAAGTTCCCAAAAAACTTGGTGGCGACTCTAATATGTCTTAATTCGATTCGAAAGAACCTCGAGTCGATTATGCGGGTGTGGATCCCTCGGACGCAGTTCCCGAGGGCCTTGTCCCACGATTTGCGACTCTCATTTGGGAAAAGAGGACTAGTTACACCGTGTGTTTCTAGGGTCTTTTCCTCCGAGGTGAAACTTGAAAAGAAAGTGTTGGAAAGTAAAACATTACTCATAGTGCTACGATTCATGCATAAACCCTTAAGGACTTGCCCGGGCCGTCCCAGCGTTTCTTCGTGATGCGTGGGGGGCGACGTCCCACTATGCCAGGAAGCTGCACATTGCTCGCTTCCACTTCGCCTCGCGTGGTTCTTGGGAATGGGGACGATCTTCTAGGTACTTTACCTTAAGACACCTCGCTTTATAAGACCGCAAAAGGATGGAGGGCATAGACCTTCTTGTAGAAGACTTGCCGAGACTTAGAGATGTCTAGGAGCATACATCCTTATAGCATGAGAATGACAATGTGCAATATGTTTTCCCGAGTCCTTTTTTTTCGAAAATTCCAAGTCCTTTTCAAAACCGAACTTTTGAACAACTTACTTTCAAACCTAGCATGATTTTCAAAACGCGGAATGCTGCCCAAATAGGACTAGAATTTCGGCCCAAATTGAGCTTTTATAGCCGGCATGCTGCCCATTTCAAATCTCATTTTCAAATCAATCTTTCGTTTCTCAAAATCAATCCAAAATGTTTCTCGAACCTCAACCAAGCATGAAATGCGTCAAGTCGTGTCCGGGTCATGGCCATGTTAGGCCGGGTATGTTTCATTTTAAGGGTCTAGAACACGACCTTGTTGGGTCACCCAAACTCACCTCTTGGGCTTTGAGTCATGTTGGTCGACCTTTTGGTCTAGAATAGTCCACAAAAAACGTCCAGGCTAGGCCCTTATGGACGTTTCACGCGAACCCATGGGCTATGTTAGCCCAATCACGGGTTTGGTCACACCAAGTCCAGTTTAGAATCGAGTTATGACAGCTTGAGTCATGTCGTTTTGTCGAGTCTAAAATGAACCAATGTCTAA
This sequence comes from Silene latifolia, assembly GCF_048544455.1. Taxonomy (NCBI): domain Eukaryota; kingdom Viridiplantae; phylum Streptophyta; class Magnoliopsida; order Caryophyllales; family Caryophyllaceae; genus Silene; species Silene latifolia. The sequence goes on along the minus strand of NC_133530.1, from coordinate 32,775,472 downwards.
ATCAAACCGTGAGTCGAACCTTTGGTTAACCAATCTCAAGTCGAGTCTGTGTTTGAGTCAAGTTGGGGTCGTGTCCTTAAGTGTGCAGGGGCTCTTACTTTAAATATTGACTCAGTACGGGGTTTTCTTGTAGAAAGGCCGCCCAAAACCCGACGTCAAGCAATGGAAGATGCTGTTAACAAGCTTACTGAGGCCGTGAACCTCATGATGACCCGAATGGAAGCAATCGAATCTAGGCTGAGTGAAGATTCACCTCCACCCCCTCCACCACTGACTGATCTGGAGAAACGGTTCAAGTTCATCGAAGACCGTTTGAAACTCTCCCAGGGGAAGAACATTCACTATGAGAATGCTAGGGCCTATGCCCCAGTTCAGGATAAGTTGCCCACGAACATGGTACTCACTGACATCCCAAAGTTCAAGGGCATCAAGATCCATCCACCATGTTAAGGCCTATAAAGGGTACTTAGCACTGAAGGGAGTACCTGCTGATATGCTCTCTGAAATTTTCGCCCAGTCTCTGGGTGAACACCCGAAGGCGTGGTTCTACAATCTTGACCTCAAGAACTTCCCCACTTTCGAAGATATTACGGTGGAGTTCTCGTAAGCACTATCTTGACAATGTTGAGATTCAAACCAACATAAGAACTTTGGAGGTTATGACACAAAAGGAGAAAGAGGGCTTTATTGAATTCCTCGCAAGATGGCGCGCTGAAAGCGTGAAGTTAGCTAAGAAGCCCGATGAAGTTGAAATGGTAGATAAGTTCGTAAAGAATCTACGACTTTTACCGTAATGCTCGAAATACAGAATTTTGGTTCTTTCAAAGAATTGATAAGGATCGGGATAAAGGTAGAGGACGATGTCCGAATTGTGAAGCCGAGAAGCCAAAGGGATACCAAGGGGCTTCGTCATCTAAAGCAAAAGCGCCCAGCCGCCCACTTTGTTGAAACTGTCAATCTCCTAGATGGACAGTCAAAAAAGGCCCCGCGCCAAGCTCCGAGGGTATTCACCGATATCGGGTGCACTTACGCCTATGCTCTCCAAAGGCTCATGGCCCAAGGAAAGTTGAAGCCCATTGGTCCAACTCCGGACCCTCCGCCGATCAACAAGGCAAATGGTACAAACCGAATGCCTACCGTGCCTTTCATCAAGGGAAGGGACACGATACTGAAAGGTGCTTTAGACTAAAGCACGAAATTCAAGATATGATTGAGAACGGAACGCTCCCAATCCCGGCCATAAAGCCCAACAACGTCACCAATCCATTTGGTGACCACACTAACTTTGTCTCTACCGAAGATAGTGTCGATTACTCTCACTTGATTCGCCCATGTCGTCCGAAAGGGGTTTTCGTCGGAAGAATATTCGTGGATTGCTCCAAATTCCTACCAAGCTCGAGAAACGAGATTACATTCGGGGATTTTGTTGTCGATTGTACTCCTTACATACTCCGAAGCGGCAATGAAATCAATGGTGTTTGGGCCGATGACGAGGATGATGTTTACCTCGTCAAAGGTGCGACAATTCCTCATACCCAAGAAGAAATCTTAAAGGTGAGGCAAGACGCCCTAGAGTCAAACCATTTGACTAGATCCGGACGCCCATATCGTGTGGAGAAAGCTAAGGATACCCCGAGTAAGGCACCTCAAAAGGAGCCGGCAGTGGTCGAAGTTCTTGGTGAAGGGTCGACCTCCGAGGCTTCCCTCATCAAGCAACTCCAAAAGACTAAGGCCGACGTATCTATATGGCAACTTATCTTGAGCTCTTTCGAGCATCGTCAAGCTTTGTTGCAAGCTTTGATGAACATGACCGTGTCGTCAAATACTACTCCTGCGGACATGGTCACTCACATCGCCCGAATCGGCCTCGGATTACCAACGGTGTGACATTTTCCGACGAAGATCCGCCGCCGTTCGGGCCTCGACATAACCTGGCCCTCTATATTGCTACCGTGTGTCTCAACAAGCATATCCCTATGACCTTGGTTGACGACGGATCGGCTGTCAACGTACTCCCTCTGAAAACGGCGCATATTCTGGGCTTGGAGAAGAATGACTTCATCCCCACTTCACGCACAATTCGGGCATTCGATGGCACTGTGCGTCGAGTGAGTGGACTTGTCGATCTAGTAGTACAGACTGGGCAAGTGGAAAAGAAAATAAATTGCCAAGTAATTGACATCTGCTCATCCTTCAACTTATTGCTGGGAAGGCCCTGGATCCATGCTGCAAGGGCCGTAACATCGACGCTGCATCGAAAAATCAAGGTTCCACTCAATGGCAAAACCGTCACCATTGACGCCACGCCACCATCGTGGCAGGAGGAGACATTACTTCCGAAGTAAGGGTCGAAGCTACCAATGACGCATGCGGTTTCGAGATTGTCAATATGATCGAGCTGAACTCCGAAAATATGGATCTATATACGGGAAGTCATGTTTGTGAGGTGATTCTCAAAACTGGGAAGTACTTCGGTTTCTCTTTATATCCTAGAAGAGAGGAGGCGTTCCAGTTGAAACCACCCGTAGCCAAGGGAGTAACGTTCGGGCTTGGATATGAGCCCACTGAGAAAGATCTACGGGAAAAGAGGGGAAGAACGATCGAAGATCGAGATATTAAAATGGGACCGTATCACCTAACTCTCAATGGTCACTTCGTGAAAGCTGGGGAAGAGCTCCCTTGCATGGATTTTCCCGAACCTATCTTTGACCCAAAGAAGAACCTTATGGTCCCAGGAATCGAAGTATTCCAAGACTGTTATTACATCCCTGAAGATATTCTGACCGTGATGCCAATAGAAACCAAATCGGACCCAATGGATGACGAGAAAGCCATGGGTCTCCTTTTCGGTGAAGAGAAGAAATCACCAATACCAAACGAAGATTTGGTAAGCATGATCCTGAGGAGCGAGCGATTTGACCCATCTACCCTCATCACCGATGTGGATCCTCTTAGGACCAACACGGGATGGCGGAAAACAATCAAGTGGACGGACAACAAAGGACTTCTTTTCAAGTTGACAACGGGAGAAGGAGAGATGTTCAAGCCAAATGATGTTACCGATTCGAGTCCGAGTCCGAGTCCGAGTCCGAGTCCGAGTCCGAGTTAGGTCCTAAGATTGAGTCTAAGGAGTCGGTGTTGAAAATACCCCTCCCCTAGCTTTCCTTCCTATGCACCTTTTCTAATGGTGGTATTCCGGGGCCTGTCCCGAATACCCCTATCTCGCCACTGAGCTCTGACCAGTTGGCTCAAATGTTAGCGCATTTCGCGCAATTTCAAATCAATAATAATATGAACCAGTTTGCTTACGACTCGTCTTACTTACATTGCAATTCAATTTTTGAAAATGATTGTTTTAATAATGACATTGAGACTGAGGTCGAGGATGAACAGTTGGTCGAAGAAGAAGAAGAAGAAGTGGAACCACCTCTACGGTTGATAAAAGGGTTGGAAGAGTACGAACAGAAAACTTCGATCATCGAAGATACTGAAACTATCAATGTAGGTACAACCTTAGAACCACAGGAGCTTAAAATAGGAACTACTTTAAGTCCCACCGAAAGACAGGGGTTCATTGATCTGTTGTATGAGTTCAAAGATGTTTTCGCATGGTCCTACAAAGACATGCCAGGCATTGATAGGGAAATTGCAGAGCACAGGATCCCAATCAAGCCAGGGTATAAGCCAGTCAAGCAGAAGCTACGCAAAATGCATACTGATTGGTCTCTCGAAAGTCAAAGAAGAAATCGACAAGCAACTCAAGGTCGGGTTTATCAAGGTGTCGAATACTCTTTGACCGGGTGGCTAACGTCGTTCCGGTGCCTAAGAAAGATGGTAAAGTTCGGGTTTGTGTGGACTTCCGGGATTTAAACAGGGCAAGTCCGAAAGACGATTTCCCATTACCTCACATCGACATCCTGGTTGACAACACGGCGAAACACGCGTTACTATCCTTTATGGATGGATACGCCGGTTATAATCAAATCAAGATGGCGAAAGAAGATATGCATAAGATCTGCGTTTAACGCAATGGGGAACCTATTGCTACACAAAGAATGCCTTTTGGGTTGATAAACGCAGGGGCTACATACCGGAGGACCGCGACAACATTGTTACACGATTTGATGCACAAAGAGGTCGAGGTTTATGTCGACGACATGATTGTCAAGTCAAAGGAGCGTGATGGCCACCTTGGTACGTTACGCAAATTCTTCGAGCGACTGCGCAAGTATAACATGAGGTTGAATCCACAAAAATGCGCATTCGGAGTCACATCCGGCAAACTGTTGGGTCACATCGTTAGCCACCGTGGCATCGAGGTGGACCCATCGAAAATAAAGGCCATAATGGAAATGCCTCACCCGAAAACCGAGAAGGAAATTCGAGGTTTCGTGGGAAGAATCCAATATATAAGTCGGTTCGTGGCAAGGCTAACTATGATATGCGAGCCAATTTTCAAGAAATTGAAGGTCGGGGAACACGTTGTATGGGATGATCACCGCAAGTGCGTTCGATAAGATCAAAGAAATACTATCTTCCCCTCCCGTGCTCAGCCCACCAACGGCTGGGTTACCACTTTTGTTGTATCTTACGATTTACGGATATCGCAATGGGGGCAATCTTTGGCACAAACGGTCGATAAAGAGGAAAGAGCAATTTACTACATTAGTAAAAAGTTCTTAGAGTATGAAATCAAGTATACTCAACTCGAAAAGACATGTTTGGCTTTAGTATGGGCGACAAAGAAGTTACGGCACTACATGCTCGGTCATAGTGTTCGCATCCACTCGAAGATGGACCCAATCAAATACTTGTTTGAAAAACCGATTCGAACGGCAGCGTGTCAAGATGGACTTTGATGCTTTCCGAGTTCGACCTGAAATATGTACCGCTAAAAGTGATAAAGGAAAGGGCGGTTGCAGACTTCCTGGCGGATAACCCGATAGTAGAAGCGAGGTTGGATACGTGGTCGTTTCCGACGAAGATATAGTTCACATAGACAATGACACGTGGGACCTCTATTTCGATGGAGCATCGAACTATAGGGGTTACGGGATAGGAGTTCTACTCATTTCACCGGAAGGTGAACATGTTCCTATTTCGATCAAGTTGGACTTTAACGTCACTAATAACGCGGTTGAATATGAAGCATGCCTACTCGGATTTGCACAAAGGTGCTCTCGAGTTAGGCATCAAAAAGCTTGTAGTGCATGGGGACTCGTCACTAGTAATCAACCAAGTGGCCGGGACGTGGAAAACCCGAAGTGATAGCTTGGCTCCATACCAAGCGAAAATAGAAGAACTAGAAAAGTTGTTCACCGAGGTCAAGTACGTGCACCTCCCCGCAGACGAAAACCAGTTTTCTTTGATGCACTATCAAAATTAGTGCTCTAATCAACATACCCGATCATATGGATACTATGCCGATATGTGTCGAACGAAGATCATCACCTGCTTATGTTAATGTAATCGGCGACACAGAGGAAACCGAGGCCGAACCTTGGTATCATGCTATTTCGAAATTCAAGGAATCGGAGAGTATCCACCCGACATGGATAATCGCGGAAAGCGCGCTATTCGAATGCTAGCCGCTCAGTTTGTTAGAACCAATGACGGACAATTGTACAAGAAGACTGCGCAAAATATCCTTCTGCGATGCATAGACTCACCAATCGAAAAAAGTCATGGAAGAAGTCCATGACGGAGAGTGTGGCCCACACATGAATGCCCATATCTTTGGTTCGTAAAATCATGAGATTAGGGTATTATTGGACCACGATGGAGACAGATTGTCGCCAATATGTCAAGCACTGCCATAATTGCCAAATCTTCGCAAACATACAGCATGTGCCGCCATCACTGTTATATACTTTGACATCACCATGGCCTTTCTCAACATGGGGAATCGACATTATTGGAAAGGTTAACCCATCTGGAACAGGTGGGCATTGTTTCATGCTAGTCGCCATCGATTACTTCACGAAGTGGGTAGAAGTAAAGTCATACAAGGTTCTACAAGCAAAGCAGGTAGCAAAGTTCATTCAGAATGAAATCATTTGCAGATATGGGGTGCCGCATGAGCTCATTAGCGATCATGGCACTCACTTCCAGGCTGAAACTGCCGTAATACTCGAAAAGTACAAGATCAAACACCACAAGTCGTCACCATATCGACCTCAAACAAATGGGGCGGTGGAAGCCGCCAACAAGACAATCACTGTGATTCTCAGAAAGATGACCGACAATTACCGCGAATGGCCGAAAAGATACCATTCGCACTTTGTGGGGATCTGTAACGTCTATTCGCACCCACCGGAGCAACTCCGTTCTATTTGACATATGGGATGGAAGCGTTCACTGTCGAATTAGAGGTACCTTCTTTAAGGATCTGTTAGAAAGTCGGTCCCTGGCCGATCGGTCGCAAGCCGGTATGATTCCTTGGTCATGCTCGACGAGCGACGATTAAATGCGCTACATCATGTTCAACTCTATCAGAAAAGGATACAAAGGGCATTTAACAAAAAGGTGAAACCTCGAGGAATAAAAGATGGAGATTTAGTCCTAAAGTCCGTTCGCGCTTTACTACCAATTGACCCGAGGGGAAAATTCAAGCCGAACTGGGCCGGTCCTTACTTGGTAAAGAAGATATTATCGGGAGGCGCCGTCAGACTGACAGATCTAGATGGAAACGACTTCGCAAATCCGACGAATTTGGATCAACTGAAGAAATACTATCCGTAGAACTCACTCTCAATGTCATAAAATAAAATTTTGAATTGCAGTGCTCGTGAGCGAGTCTAGGCCGCGGCACTTTTGCTTCGCTGCTTTTTGTGCGTTATAAACTGATAATTGTAGCGCATTTGTTTTGTGGAACTACGAGCTCGGTTTGATTCGTTGATAACGAATACGTAGGCGACTCTTTAAAAGAGTACAACCGACCCTTCTTTTAATAAAATGAAATTTTGCAAACCGGGAATTTTAATAGATAGTAAGTCTTATTAAAGATCGAGCGATGCCCATTACATCCTTCAAAAGAAAAAAAGAAAACAGCTAGCAACAAATAATAAGTAGTAGTACTAAATAATAGATCGGAGTTGAAGGCTCCTACATCTTCTTTTTCCCTTTGCCTTTTGGGTCACGTGACCGAGGCTCCTGTGGAGGAGGGGTAGTTGTGTTCTGTCTAGCGCGCTTCTTAGGAGGGATCATCATTTCTCCCGAGGGCCCACCTATCTTTTACACTTAAACGAGGACCAAGTCTTCCTTCCAAGGCTGAGCCCGAGTGTGCCTTTGAGCCCAACCGTTTCCACACACTGTCGCCCTTTGTGAGTCGGTCTTAGGAGTCTTCTCGTCCCTAGCTTCAGTCCAGATGTAGACGAAAGATCGTTAACAAAGAAGTCACGAGCTTTCGCTTTTGTCATAATATTTGATGTCGACGAGCTCATCCTTCCGACACAAGTCCTTACCTGATTCGGTCTTCTCTTTAAGCCATTTAGTATAAGAAGGGGATACCCAGATAGTCTGAGGGCGCGCAGATACGTACCAAAGACGCCTTTGGTGCCACCTCTGGAGCCAATCGTCACATATAGAGGAATTCAGCTCTCTTGCTCGTCCTGCAATGACCTCACACTTGGGAATCATTTGTCTGCGGCCCATCCGACGCATGACGCGGTCGGGTAAATGTGGATAGACCTCTCTAAACCCAAAGAGCGCAAACGCCTGGTTTTGTCATCTTAGGAAGGATAGTAAAGGATTTGAGGCGAAGCCAAGGCATGATCCAAAGACAGAGGGCGACCTTCCCTTCGTCGTTTGTTTCGCCAATAGGCAAGGTCATTTTGATGCCCGTCTTCATACCGCTTAGCACGCATAGTCGATACGAGCGAGATACGAGTTGGGCTCACGCGGCGGGGCGAAAAGCCAAAATCTCTCGCAAAGCCACACCTGAAAAAAAGAAAAAAAAAAAAAAAAAAAAAAAAAAAAAAAAGACAAAAAAAAAAAAAAAAAAAAAAAAAAAAAAAAAAAAAAAAAAAAAGAAAAAAAAAAAAAAAAAAAAAAAAAAAAAAAAAAAAAAAAAAAAAAAAAACAAAACAAAATCGTGGCAGAATACAGCAAAATTGTGGCAGAATACAGCAAAATTGTGGCAGAATACAGCAAAATCGTGACAAAATCGTGGCAGAATGCAACAAAAACGTGACAATAACACAAGAATTGTGGTAAAAAGGAGATTAATCGAGGATACGAAATCAGGAGAATAGATTTTGTTACTCGCAAAAGACGGGAGCATCCCGACCAATCGACACCAGGGTTTATTTTCTTAGCATCTAAACCCGAAGGGTTTCATGAGAATAATCCAGGAAGGGTTATGTCCCGTCTCCATCTGGGACACAATGGACAAAAGCTTCGCTTGTCCTACACAAGTTGTCTTGTTCATCCTACCTTCGAAGACATAAAGGTGTAACATGATCAATCCAAAGGCCCCGTGCAAGATATTTGGCAGCAAATCTTCTCCGCAAGATACAAAATCTCCTATGAATAGCAAGAAGGTTGACTTCGTCACCAATCACTACTCCCTCGACTCCGTCCCGGAAAGGCCAAGGCGGTCTAGATAGGTTCCACGCCACCCCGAATGAAATTTAGGTATAGCCGGTATGGCCTCAGCATCCCATCCTCCAAGGGCAGAAAACTCTTCGGGAAGAGGCGGATCTCCCCTCGGGAAAAGCAAAGACATGGTTCAGAGGATCCCAATAGCTAAGGCGGTGCTCCAACAAAGCGCAGTTGAAGGGGATCGGCGTAAGGGAAGTAATTGCGCCAAGTGAACGGTCTTTAATTCTTGCCTCTCTGCGCTAGTAAAGTCGGTCTCCCATGCTCGCATAGCACTAACTAGATTATTCATAATGATTTATGTTATTTGCACCAGTTTGGGGGAAAAGGCAGAATAAATTTGGCAGTACAGCTCTTCCTTATATATAAAAAGTATAAGGGAAGGAAACACCTAGGAGGACTTTCCTAGGGTGCCGTTTTTTTGAGCCGTGTGGGCCTTGGGTCGCGCGCCTCTTAGGCCCGCCCCAGCTTACACCAGTCTTTGGCATGATACATCGGATTTTAGCACATCTATCGTTTTGGGAGCGCCGGAACGGCTAATTTACATTTTTACCCCCAGCAAGTCAATATTTGAACTACAACCCGTGCACACTTACGGTTTTGTTTTCTTTTTTATTTTGCGGTAGCGGGCTCCGCCCACGTTTACGAATCATATAGTATGTCTGAGTCGCATTTCATGCTCACCCATCAATCAAAAGTTTCAACATTCAAAATTTCAAAATTTCAAAAGCTAAGTTTCAACATTCAAAATTTCAAAATTTCAAAATTTCAAAATTTCAAAAACTTTTTGGGTCGACGACCCAACATCCAAATGATTCATTTCAAAATTCAAAATTGTCAACATGTTCAAATTTCGGGTCGATGACCCAGTCTTTCAAATTCAATTTTCAGGTCGATGACCCAATCATTCAAAATTTTCAAATTCAATTTTCGGTCGATGGCCCAATCATTCAAAATTTTCAAATTCAATTTTCGGGTCGATGACCCAGTATTTCAAATGATCCAATTTCAAGATCGATGATCCAAATGTGCTTATGTGATGATTATTGCTAGTACGTTTTTGTGTTTCAAATATAGCAGGATATGCTTCAACTGGGGGCTCTAAAGTCCTCGACTTTAGAGCCATTGCAAACTGGGGGCTCTGAAGCCGTTGGCTTCAGAGACCATTATCAAGATGAAATGGATGACATCCACTCAGAATTCAATTCAATTACAAGAGTATGAAATGGAAGAATTCCTTAGCTGAAAGCAAATGATGAAAGCGACGGCAACCTCCTCGGAAAGTCCCGTCCCATTTAGACAAGTGCCAGCAGATGATAAATTTTGGGCCAATGTCAGTAGATGATGAATTTTGGACATACGCCAGCAGATGATAAACTTTGGGCATGTGTCGCAGCTTGCCGAACTACGACGCTGGTTTGATTCCGTCGAAACGGATACGTAGGCGCCTAAGGATAAGGCTCAACCCACCTTTTATGCAATTCATGGGTCGATGACCAACAATGATAATTCGACGCAACAGAAGCAAGAGTTAATCCCCAACGAAGTTTCAGGTATGATCTCTTCTTATGGCTGGCGAGCTTATATACGCAAGTCTAATGGACTATAAACGACCCGAAGAATCCTCAGGTCGAAAGGGACCTGGGGTATACTTTGACTTTCGCCTTGTCCAAGCCTCAGTCAAAGTGGGGGCTCTGTAGATACCCGTATCCGTCGATATTGGAATTTATAGAGAACCCGACAAACACCCGATGATGATAGGACACATGTATTCTTTAGTTGTCATTGTCATTATTTGGAGCTCGTTTTTACGAGGTAGAATGGGCGTCGTCGATGAAGTATTCTATTAATTTAAATGATATTTAAATTAACGTTTTTAGTGAATTCATTCTGTTAATTTAAATGATATTTAAATTAATGTTTTTAGTGGGTTCATTTTGTTATTTTAAATGATATTTAAAATTAATGTGCTTTTTGAGTGAATTCATTTTTATTTAGTTTAAATGATATTTAAATTAAAGATTTATTTTGAATTTATTTTCTTAAGTTTATTTTTATTGAAAATAAAATAAATATTTGATTTGAAAAATCATTTTATAAGTATATTTGATTTGAAAAGTCATTTATTTCAATTTGTTAATTGATTTGAAAAATCGTTTTTTAAAAGCGAAGAACTCGTTTTGCATCGTGTGTTTTGAGCTCGATTTTAGCTCGGTTTTTAAGCCCGTTTCCTTTGCGAATTGGCACGAATCTCGAGTACACTAACCCACCTATACCAATACCCATCAACCCATGTTCGAACCCCCATACCATGGCCCAAATTCTCGTTCAAAACCAACCCCAAGCAGCCCGCATAAAACCGCAAACAGTCTCTGTTTTTTGCGAGCCAATTCCCGAGCCCAAACCCGCTCCAAACACTACCAAGACCCATACCCATTAACCCTAACCCATACCCTAGTATCCTACCCATATTATCCTAGCTTGATCACCAAGAAATCCCCCAAAACGAACCCTAGAAACCCCTCCCAAAGCTGCTGGACAGCAGCTATTTCCAGCTAGCCCGATTGCTCCTTACTCCCTGAAACCCTATTTTAAACCCTTATAAATACCACCCCTTCACCATAAAATCATTCCTCTAAGTTCTCCATACATCCAAGCATCACATACAAGCTTTAAACCTCAGAAAAAAACCCTAAACATCCTCCAAAAACCCTAAACAAAACCGACACACAAACTGAAACTGTTTGTGTGTCTCCTTCGAAAACCCTTTCGTTCCTCCATCAAATCACCATAAAAATTCGAGTTTCTTGTTCCTAATTAACCACATAACATCCATCTACACATTAGACAAAGATTTACAAGCCGAATTGACCTTGAGAGCACACGAGATCCCTCGAAAAACAGAGTGAAATAACACTCTGTTTTTGCGGTTTACTCTTGTCTGTCCAGTTCTGTTTGTGCTCGTTTTTCGTGCCCAATAACCCAAAACGAGCCAGGGTTGCTTTAAGATCCTTGTTCTCCTCTCTTTCTAGTTTCCAAAACATCTTTCGGATCGAATTTTCGTCGTGAAACGAGGGAGATATCGCTGTTTTAAAACTGCTGTCCAGAAACTTTCCAAAACGCGTGTTGCTTTGTTACTTCGTCGACGACGGCCTCTCGAGATAAAATCTACCATCGATTACGACCCAAGACGGTGTCAACGATACATGTAGGTTGAGGGTGCATCAAATCCCCTTCTCTTCTCTCTTTTTATTTCGTTTTTTATGCCCTTTTTTATTGTCTTTTTTTGTTTGTTTTTCGTTTTAATTATCGTTTGTTTTAAATTAACTACGAAACTAGTTAGTCCGAGTATGAGTTAAAGTACCACCACGAACACCCGCGTTGACTTGAGATGGGAAAAGAAACCGCTCCTTCTGTCGGTCGTACACCCCTGTCTCATTTACATATCCTCGTGTTCAAGGTAGGGCATAAATAAAACAAGTTTCTAACTTCGATCTTCGTTTTCGACCCCCTTTTTGTTTCGCCAAATCGATGGACCTTAGGACCCGTTGCATGTTAGTTTAACTTCTGATTGTTAACCTATGACGTAATTAGATGACTTTAAATCAATTCAATAATCTAATTAGACACTTTAGGTGGCTTCGACGTAAGTTATAAAATCAATAACGATTTCGTAAATAATTGAATGCATCTATCTCTTTCACCTAATTTCTCGCTAGTATAAGAGTGCGTGATTAGCACCTTCTTATTGACACTCGATGAGTTAAATTATTTAGCGAATTTAACCTAATTGGACCCTTTAGGCCGTGTAGAATGCACCCTTGCGCGACAATCAATCAACATCGTTTTTAACTCGTTTTCTAACTTGTTTTCGATTCCTTTTCGCAATCATTCGATCTAATCAATAAATCTAACTTAGGAACTAGGTTGGCTTTGGTTGGGCCGTGGTTGGCCGTGTGTTTGGTGTGTATTTGTCCTATTTCGTTTGTTTGCGCATCGTTCGTTCTTTATTTTGTTTTGTCATTTGTAATTAATTTATGTTTCTTTGAGTCACGTTTTGTAATCTGTTTGTAATTAGTTCTCCTTTTTGAGTCAAAACTTTTTCTGAAAACCTTAGTTTTATTTGGTTAGACGGTTGTTCCCAATGCTTGTAGGAGCGTAGTAAACCGCATGTTGTTTAAAGCAACATGGCCCGGTTTATGCTAATGCATGCTTTGGTGCGTAGCCCAATGTCTAATTCGATGGGATTAAGTGAGAGCACGCAACACGAGGAGGGACCCACGGCCGTGTGTCATGTAGGCCGTGAGTCACCTCCCCCTTGTGCACGGTTTTCAAGGCCAAACGGCCATGTGTGTGGTCGTGTGTCGTTTCGTATGTAGCATTTGTATTTAGATCGAGTTGTATCTTTAATTTGTTGTTGTGTCGGCATGAAATGCCTGGGTTGTAATAGGTAGATCCCAACGGCTCCCCCATTCCCCCTTAAGCCTTGTTTGTTTTTATTTGTATGTTGTTAGATCAATCAACCCACATGCTAAATTACAACTTTGACAAAGTTAGTTTAGTTGCATCTAAAACGACATAGAAACTGTTGTCACATGATAGGGTTAAAATAACGTTTGCATTACATACATCGCAGCAGCTATGCCCTTGTTTGAAATCCGACACTTGACTTAGTAGAGGCCGTTATCGACGGGCGGGGTTGGGTGTCCTTATGGGCTTCCCAACACGTACCCTCACCCCTTACTCAAGATCTATGGTTTGTGGATCCGTCTAAATACCATTGGATTACGAGAGTCATTCAATTCGAGTGATATAGGGTACAAGTCTTTATCTTTAATCACTCGTAGTCGATTGGCTTTATGCTTTTCGATGAAAGGTGTAAAGTTGACTTGAACGGTTCCAAGTTCCCAAAAAACTTGGTGGCGACTCTAATATGTCTTAATTCGATTCGAAAGAACCTCGAGTCGATTATGCCGGGTGTGGATCCCTCGGACGCAGTTCCCGAGGGCCTTGTCCACAACTACACATAAGGTATTTATTTTTTTTTCTCTGTTACTTGTCCACTTAATTTGATAGATGAGTATGAATTAAGAGTTATATCATTAGTGATTTAGTGGTAGTAATTAGTGAAGGTAAATCAAAATGACAACCAATATAAGGGGGAAAAACTAGCTTCACCATGCATGTTCGTATTGTTGCGGATTTTTTTAAAATCTCGTCTGGTGCTCGGGAACGTTTTGTCGAGATTGTACAGTTGAATTTAGAACAATTGGAATTAAGTGACAAGTTTATCACTCGGGTCTTAAAATCAACCCAGAACTCGCGCCTTTTTTTAGAATTGGAAGCTCAAGTATGGGATAACACGTTGAACTAATTGAATTAAAAACCAGAATTTCCAAAATTGAGAACTAATTGAATTAAATAAATATATTGTGGTAAAATATTAATAAATGGCGCAACTTTATAATAAATTGTGGTAAATGAAAATATATTGTGGCAGTATACATAACATCAAAACAATGTAGGACCCTAAAATTTTGGTCGTTTAAAATCTACGCTAGGAATTGTAACATGATTCTACGATTGTATTATTCGACTTTTGATGAATCATATTTATATATACTTTTATGACTCTCTTTAAGTTATTTTTGAAACGATTTCCGTGATAATTATGTCATTTACATGCCTTTTATATTTGAATGTCGATACTGCCGCTACTTGGTGTTTAAATGCAGGAATGACGCATTTATGAAGTAAAATGAGTAAAGTAAAGCACCGCGGAATTGGCATGGCGGAATACACGAAAAACTAGAATAATGAAATATAGAAGTGAAGATTGCACGAAAGAAAGCTGGGAAGAGTAAATACTCGATCGAGTATACAGTACTCGATCGAGTATCCTACTTTGTTGACGACTTTTCCGATATTTCCTAAAAGTCGTCTAAGTTGTATTATATATACTAAACTCGTATTATGCTATTAGGTTACGCTTTAATTACTTTCATAAATCCTAAAACTCTAAGTATTAGTTGGCTAGCATTATTTTGGATCTACAACCCGTTCTACATTAATTTGTTAACGGTACTTTAATCTTTCTTCATTAATCATTCAATTTAGTTATATAATTATTTACTTTTTCTATTTGCATGCTTTTAATTATATATTCTCTTAATATTATTATTGTTAATTCTCGTAACATGAGTAGCTAAATCCTTTTTCTAGGGTAAATGGGATCTAGGTTTATTAGAAGGGGGCTAATTATTTAATTGTTAGAGACATCGCATGAATTATTGTTTGAATATTGTTCTTAATCTAATTATTTGATTTAGGCCTAAATTGATAATTAGTCTAGTGAACTAATACTTTCGCCGACCGGGTTAGGATTAATATAGGCTGCGATAATCAGATAGGTTAAGTTTAATTATAGATATTACATGTTAAACTGAATATAAAGGGCATAATTGAATCGACCGATCTTGTGACCTTAGATAATTCAGTTGACCTTACAATTGATTAAAATACATCCCCGGATAATTCACTTAGTGAACCCGCTCCCTAAACTCTTTAATATTATTGTTTACAACTTTTACTTTATTGCAATTTTTCTTAGCAAACAACTAAACCAAAATCTTCAAGAAAACGGTTACTTTAAGACACTTTAAGTATTAGCAAACTGAATATTACCGCCTTCCTGTGGATTCGATACTTGTCTTACCACTAGCTATTTGTTAGTACTGAGATATGATTACTTTGATATAGGTGACACGACTTTAGCCTTATCAACTTTATTGTAGTTGTTGTGCGGAAGCGTGAATATCCCGTGTTGGGCCTCTGCTGCATCTGTGTCCACAACCCATAATAGTACGATATTGTCCGCTTTGGACCAAGAACTCACGGATTTACTTTTAGGCTCCTTCCCAAAAGGCCTCATACTATTATATATTGTACTTATATAGATGAGTTTTCATCTCTATTCTACTAATGTGAGACATGGGTTTGCACCCTAACAATCCTCCCCACAAACCAAGGACTATCATCTTGACTAGGACCTTGACCTCTATGGAGGACTCCCACAATCTACAGCCCCAACTCTAGACACCCGAAACATCACAAGAGTTGATAACCTCCCCTTAGCCGACACACCATGCTACCACGAGTCATGTCTTGCACCACATGTTATCGCCTGGTCAAGTGAGTGCCCTCACATGCTTCTGAACTAGCATGTCCTTGTGCCCTTCTTGGAAATTTGATACACATGCATATCAAACATCCTCTGCATCCAATATACCCTGGACCAGGTCCGCCACTTCAGAAGTCCTAGAACACAAACGGTCTCTGACATCCAACCTGGAAAGGATCCACCAGACCTGTGGTACCCAATCTGATAAGGGTCTACCTGATCAATAGTTCTAGTACACAAATGGTATTTGTCCCACAAGACCTATGACGTCTTTCATCCATTTAACCCTGGACCAGGCCTACTTAAGGATTCACCCTGAGCTAAGAGTTTCATGCCTTACAGTGTACAACTTCAAGTCTTGAGCCTGCTGATGCATCCTTGTGTCTAGCCAAAATTGAACCTTGGGCTCTGATACCACTTGTTGTGCGGAAGCGTGAATATTCCGTGTTGGGCCTCTGCTGCATCTGTGTCCATAACCCATAATAGTACGATATTGTCCGCTTTGGGCCAAGCCCTCACGGATTTACTTTTGGGCTCCTTCCCAAAAGGTCTCATACTATTATATTTTGTACTTATAAAGATGAGTTTTCATCTTTACTCTACCGATGTGAGACATGAGTTTGCAACCTAAAATCATTGTTGTAACGGAGGCGTCCCGTTACCCAATAGTTAATTGATTATGGTGATAAGAACAAAATATAGCGAATAACAAATAAAGATGACACACAGATATGCGTGCTTCACCAGTAAAATAACTGGCTACGTCCACCCTGAAGGATAGCAAATTCATTATTGTGGAGATGATAGTACAAAAGTAGACTGGTACACACGTGCTCAATATGAGCCAAAAGTATACCCTATTCTACCAACAAAATAGTAATCTCAAAGGAATAAAAGAGACTACCCCAAATGAGATGAAGGACAAACGATCTTGAGCCAGCAAGATCTGAACAGACTCCTTCGATCTTCAAATACAGAAGAACGCCAATCTACTTGAACCCGGAACAAACTGAAGCTTCCTTCCTGGAGGGAACCTCACAAATCGACTCCTATAAGATTGCGCTCACAAATACTATCTCCACCTCCTTCACTAACCTAAACTAATACAAGGGCTTTTATATAAATTTATTCCACCCTTAAATAAGAGATTTAGACTAATTAGGAAATAAATACTATTAGGAAATTAATAACTAATTTCCTAAAACAACCAAACTACCGAAACTTACCAAAGAACCCAACCTACGTGAAAGACTAATTAACATGAAAGATTAGGAAAGTGCATGTAGGGCCCACAACCACTAACGTCCAAGATAACAAATCATGTAGCAATTCACGCATACATGCACTAAGGCATCTCCAAGGACGACTCGCACCACACACGGACTCGTCTTCTTTTGTTCTTTGATTCGTTTCTTCATCTCGCCTTAACTTAATCCGTCTTCGACACAAATTCAAGGCACAAATTCCTAACAGTAGTACTAGTTGGAAAGCCCATTAGATACACGAGGCTCCAATTAGTATCATCTATAACAATATATATTTAAATTGATTAAAAAGTCCAACTATTCTGAACTCGAGATGAAACAAAATTTTGGAGTTGATGTTGTAGATGAGTGATGCATTATGAGTACTTCTTAGCGTAAGACTTGTATCATTCGGTACTAATAATCTTGAGTTAATAACATCAAGTAACATAGTTGTAGTATGTAGTTAGCGTATTCGTTGTTATATGCGCCACCGGTTTTAAAATTATTATAAAACACAATTCTCATAAATTTGGTGTAGTTCCTCAATATGAATCCTTAATAACTAAAACATAACTTTATGAGATTCTCAAATTAGATTAACCTACACCAATTACTAATATATCTTAATCTCGCTCTAATCATACGGTGGTGTAAAAGCTTAATAATAGCACAACGTAAAATACTTCATTTATGAAATTGAGGGTCCATTTCTTCGATCTCAACGATCAAGATTTCATCTAAGCTCGATCAAACGGTCCCAATTTTGAACCGAAAAATAAAGGAAAAGGCATTGGAAAGAGAAGTGTAGTATTATATTATCTTATGAAAGGAAATGGACTCTTCGTTTCTTTCAGGAAATGGGGAGGATCCAAACTCCTTATTTGTATATTTAGTACGTTTGTAGAAAATGTTAGATCTCTAAACAAACCATTTTTCTTTGATCAACAAATAAGAGATTAAATGCCACTATAAACCTCATGCAAACAATCATGCGGTCCTGATACATTTATTCTCTACCATCAATGTAGAACTTAATCCATCAAGTGATGTTTTTTATTGACACGGCTACGTAAAGCTGACCGTGACTAAAAACTAGCTTCGGTAGAAAAACTCCAACATGATTAAGTGATTGTCCCTAACTCTTATTTATGCCCATTGCTTTTTTGGCCTTAATAGATATTGTCTCCGCTTAAGCATAAAAGGATCTTTGTATCTGAGAATGCCATCATTATCATCGGGATCATGATCTTTTGGCCGACTTTGGATTCTGTAATTATTGTCTCTTTTGTTGCTCACTACTGTCTCGAGTTTTAGCTCTCTTAGACTTTCGATATATTCTTCAGGTATCTTAATCCACGTCGGTTCTTCCTTGTTATCCTCTGCCTTTGCTTCAAAATGGTCTTTATGCTCGTCTCCTTCCTTCACTGCCCTACATGCTATTTCTCAATGTATAAATTTTTTATTCATTTTATAGGTATAATTTTCTTATTAATGCTTTCAACAATGTCTTGTCGCGATCCTTTAGAGATTACCGGAAGAACTTAGCGGAAATCGCTCCCAAGCAGTACAACTTTTCCTCCAATAAGTCCGTTTGTGGATCCATGAATGTCATTATGTCCATCATCGTTCGGTCTAATGGTTCAAAAGAAAATCTATTATCCATAGGAGACTCGTCCCATATAATTAATGATGTTATATATGCGTATGTCGTATGAGTTCTCAAGTTGGTTTTTTTGGAAATGTTAATATGTTTTTTTTTGTACTAATTGAAATGTTATATGTTGGGTTCTCAAATAAGTCAGTAGGTATCTCAAACCTACTGCGAGCAATCCTTCTTCAAATGAAAGCAGTTTTGCAAATCTGCAATACCTGAGATTTCAGAGTTCCAAACAATACGGTATGTACTTAATTATCGTACGTTGAATAAATTACGTGAACCAAAATAACTTAGAGATTAAAGTCTCTCTGTCATTGTAATTGTAGGACACGTACACTTACTCAACAATGAACCTCATCTATCTATACTCCAATTAATACATTTTGTCATAATTAATTACTTCATTTTTTGGTAAATATGTTTCTGTGTAGTTCTTCACAATGAACTAATATAACCCAAACATGTAGAAGAAGTCCATACACTCCACCAAAACTTAGATTAAGTACATACAGAATACCACTTTTGCTACTTGTTTCTAATTTATGTACCGCCTTATAAAGAAGAAAGATTTGAATTGTTCATTTGACGTTGCATGACCATGAACTTGATCTAAGAATGTGAAGGCCATCACAATTTTCTACCTCATATGTTAATTAATTGTTTTACCTCATATGTTAATTAATTGTTCGCATAAAGGTATCAATACGAAATCAGGAATCAAACCAGGGTGGTATGGGTTTGGAACTCCATTCCTCATACCTTGTGTTTGGTTTAATTCCGGGATGAGGAATCAAATTATGTTGTATGTTTATTTATTGATAAAATTTTGTACTATTTACTTGTATTGATTTTCAACTTTATTTCATGTATTAATTAGTTAAAACTTTTATATATTTTTTATTTTATGGATGTTATTTTTTTTTAAGTATCATAATATTTTTGTTCTTAAATATATTTAACATATTAGTTTCGATCTGATCACGTTTGTTGATGGCTTACATCCATGTCCATCCTCCACCACCACCACCGACTCTGAAAAGCAAGAAGTAACAAACCCGACCTATCAAACTTGGGTTCGTCGGGACAGGCTCATCAATGGTGCTCTTCTTGGCACCATCGATTCATCTATCACTCCGCTCCTTCTTGATGACAAGACCTCTCATGCCACGTGGACTACCCTTCGCTCCACCTATGGCAACCCGCCTCGGAGTCATATCCTTCAAGTAAAAGATCGACTCAAGTCAATTTCTAAAGTGAAAATTCTGCCACAAACTATATGCAAGCCATTCTTACGTGTACGAATGAATTAGCTCATTTGAGAAAGCCAATGGACCCTGAAGACATCATCGGAGAGGTTTGAAGGACTTGATTACACCAAATACAAATTAGTAATCGACGTGGTACGTGCTCGTGACACTCTTATTTCTTTCGACACCTTTCATGAAAAACTGTTGCACCATGACCTCACCTATAAACCTGAACCAACCCTTCCCTTCCTCCCTGCCTATGTCCACTACTCTGCCCATACTCGTCGTCCACCACCACCCAACAACTCCCTGCCTCCCCTTCTCCCCAAACCATCTGCCCCTCCATCATATAACCAAAACACCGATTCCTCCTCCTCTGTTAACTTCAGGGGACGTTGCCAATGGTGTCATAAATCTGGCCACTTCATTGAAATATGTCGTGATTTTAAGCATCGTTTCCTCAACACCCAATTTCCCCCTACACCACGCAAAAACCGCCGGCCCCACACTGTCACCGTTGTTGCCTCGTCTGACCGCCATACTTACCTCCTTGACAGTGGTGCTACGCACCATCTTACCAATGACCTCAACAACCACGCTCTTCATAATCCGTACGATGGCGCCGATGATCTTATCATTGGAGATGGCTCCTCCTTGTTAATCGAAAATATAGGTTCCTTTTCCTATTCCTATTACACTATTCCTTTACGTTTCAATGATATTTTTCACGTTCCTACTATATCTTGTAACATTATTTCTATTCCTAAATTTTGCTTTGATAATCATGATATTGCTATTTTCTAACCCTCTTCCTGTCTTATTAAGGATATTCAGACCTGAACGCTCCTTCTTCAAGCCACCAAACGAAACAGTCTATTTGAATGGTCTCCCTACCCGCCTACGATTCATCCCAGTTCAACCGTCTCTCTCGAGCTTTGGCATCATCGTCTAGGTCATCCATCCTCCAAAGTCCTTCATTCTCTTAGTAATTTAGCAAAATTTACATTTAAAAACACTATTCTTAATTCCTCTGGTGCGTGTGCTATTAATAAGAGCCATATGCTCCCCTTTTCTGTTTCTTCATTATCATCTACTGCTCCTTTACAAATAATTTTTTCGGATGTATGGACCTCTCCGGTATTATCTTATGACTCTTTTAAATATTACGTCATTTTTGTTGATCATTTCACTAATTACATATGACTATATCGTCTTCAACGCAAGTCTGACACTCAAGCTACATTTATGCGATTCAAAGCACTTGTTGAAAAATACTTGAATCGACCAATAATTCAATTTTATTCTGATAATGGGGGTGAATACATCAAATTTACACCCACATTAGGTACCCACGGTATTGGACATCTCACCTCTCCGCCTCACACTCCTGAGCACAACGGTTACAACGAACGTCGTCATAGGCATATCGTTGAGACCGGTCATGCTCTTCTGTCTCATGGTCATCTTCCCACTACTTATTGGCCTCACGCCTTTGCCACCGTTGCCTACCTAATAAATCGTATGCCCACACCTACTCTTAACAATGAATCACCATATTTCAAGCTATTTAAAACTCACCCTAATTATGCCAAATTACGAAGCTTTGGGTGCTTATGTTACCCTTGGCTTCATCCCTACACATCTCATAAACATGACCCCCACTCTATTCCATGTATATTTGTTGGTTATTCTCCATCACAAAGTTCCTATCATTGTCTTGATCCTATAATAAATAGGATTTACACCTCACTTCATGTTCAATTCAATGAACGCCAATTTCCCTAATCTAAATTGCTATCTACGACACACACAACTCTGCCCTCTCCATCTCAATGGTGCGAATTCTCGGTCCATGTTTTACCATCTCCATCTACTTACCGTACACCCCATACTCCCCCTACACCTAGCTCCCCGTATCCCCTACTTCCCCTCTCTCTTCACCTGACTTGTGACGATAGGGCATCAAAAGAACTATCAAATCTAAGCGAAAAATACGAGATTTTTAAAACTTTTTAAAGTTTAAAGTGCGAAATCCACCATAAGTGATCAGACGAAAATAAAAAGTAAGATAATTAAGTTTCACAATTAAAAACAAAGTGCGTTGGAGAGAAGATATCCCACGAATAAGCACGAGTCTAAAGATAAGTGAGTCTAAAAAAACGATAACTAAAGTCCAAGGGTCAACGTTCTCGCTAGGTCACACGTCTTCTCCATATAATCTGCATCAGGAACCTGTCATTCATGTAAACATGAACGCCACAGTGAGTGGGGAGTAACTCAAGGTTCTCCTAGCCATAATATGTCAAAATACAAGTAAGCAAGAACCTAATTAAACATTTTGATCATGCATCATACTTGAATAGTAATGAACAAGGGATATAAACGATAATCATAATGAGATAGGCATATTACAGTCATAATGAGATAGGCATAGTACATTATATTAAATATGCATTCAAGAAAATAGAATAACTAAGTCAACCAATTTTATATTAACTCGACTCAACTATTCATGTGAGATAATTAAATAGCATGGAAGACACGAACACGGTCGTTTAGACAAAAACACGCGTTTCAAGGAAATATAACATATATATGAGATTTGGCATCGAATCATATGAAAAAGATAAACAACGGATCAATTAAATAGAAAATACATGGATGCAAACCATAGCCATTACTTTGAAAACCTCTCAACAAACATTGCACGAGATGTGGTTACTAATGTCGCATTCATACTTGTGGCTTGCATCTCACCATAAGAACGGATGGGAAAATCGATCCCGGCGATCATATCACAACTAGAGGCTTGCATCTCACCTATAGTATCCGATAGGACCAAGACTCTTACCAACAATCATATAAGACGTAAACTCTCGTATATAAGGACATGCCAGTGACCATAATCAAGCAAGACATTTACGTAGCATGGACTCATAAGACAAGCAACCAGACTCCAACCTCTTGGTAGGACGACGATAATAATACGGTCCTAGTCTAAACCTGGATCCAGACTCTCGGGATGGACGTCACCCGATTCAACAAATGATATACTAATCGTATCCAAGACTCGAAACATGGCACACATATCCGTAACCAAAGGTTGAGTAACCTAAAATCGCAAACATGGCACACATATCCATAACCAATTCAAAGGTCCGATAAAAGGCGGAAGGATAAACCAATCCGGAAACATGGCACACATGTCCGTAACCAAAGGTCCGAAAGGGGTGGAAGGGTATCCTAATCCGGAAACATGGCACACATATCCATAACCAAAGGTCCGAAAGAGGAAATAAGGAATGTCAAGTAGTCACACAATGTAAAACGTCACACTTGAGTCACAAATAAGAGTAAAAATGATTATATAAACATAACGTAAACAATTCATTTGAAGCATGTATAAGTACGAGAGTATAACAAATATTAGGTGCTCCCATGATAAAAGAGTGTCAACACACCATACACAAGCATTAGAACCAAGGTTAAGATGCATACCCAACAAGAAACATAAAACCCAATCTATAACAAGTTTAGTACTCGACTACAACAAGGGTTAACTTCAAATGGTCATAACTTGCGTTCTAGGCATGAGAATGAGGTGAAACCAGTTGTAGGTGATAGCTAATCCTCGTACGGTTCTAACGGTAGGTCGTAAGTCTCAAACAAACAAGTAACGAAGAAGTTGTGGCCATTTTACGAAAACTAGTCCATCCTGTGGTGTAGCCTGCGCAAATCACCGATTTGCACGACACAACAAGTTCATCTTCATCCGCAAATCAATTTTTATCATACCATTACCATCCCAATTGCACCATATATTACCCAAGTAACTTCATGCAAGTATTAAGGGTAAAATCAAAGCATAAAAGAGGGATTAAAACACAAGATTCGATTCAAATTCAAACAATTCCAAACTAACAACTTCATGACATAATTAAACACAATTATTAAGCATGAATAAGACGGTTTCTTTACTAATTCATCCATGTAAACACTCATGTAACCCAAAAGATTGGAAATTTCTTCAACCAACCATGAGATGGTTTCTCATACAAACTCATCCAACAACAAACATGTGAAACAAGAAAAGATTCAAACTCTAACATACATATGAACAAACTACAACATATAAACACACAAATTTGACATAATATCGAGTAATCCATCACCGTTACCTTTTAGCTCTTAATCTCTAATGGGATCATCTTAGTTGCAAGAATCCACTTCCGGGTCAACTAATCTTTCTCTTAAACATAAGAAAACACAAATTAAGACTAAGAATCGAAACTAGAAAAAGGGTACCGTGTAGATTATGGGTAAACAGCCCTATATATAGAGGAAAGTCGGTTCCTTTCTTACCTAAAAATATGGAGGGCGATGAGAAGAAGAAATAGACGCGAAAATCACTTGATTCGGATAAGAATTGAGCAAGTTATGGAGTTTTGAAGATTTATAAGAGAAATGTGTAAAAATGGTGATGGTTGTTGAAGATGGTGTGCTGAAATTTTGAGGAAGAAGGTGTAGTTAGGGTTTCCTTCATGATTCTTATGAGGAGGAAAGAGTAGTATGTGAACCCAATAGTTATACTAGGCCCAAAAAGCAAAATTGAGTCGATATATACCAAAAATTACGTCTCAAGCCCACTACAACTCAAGACGGACAATATTATTATTATTATTATTATTATTATTATTATTATTCGACCAAAATATTTATTTTTGTATAAGCTAAGCTTTAAAAATATAATATTTATAAAAATCATGTTTAAAAATGAAATTAATTAAATTAAATAATTTAATATATAAATAAGACAGTAGAAAGGTTAATTAAATTATAAATGTCAAAATGGAAAATTCGCGGTGTGGACAGCGGGCCGCCCACGGGGGCGCTTGGGTTGGAAAAGAGAAACAAGCGTTTGCATTTTGTATGGAGTCGCCACCAATTTTTATGGGAAATTGGAACCGTTCGAATACCTCGTGTCATGTCAAGACACAAAGTAAAGACATGAACACTAAGCAATCGTTACCCTTAGCATTCTATGTCTAGAATGACTCTCGCAGATGCCAATGAACACGGGTGCTCACGGAGATCTGGAGTAAGGGGTGAGGGTACGTATTAGGAAGCTCTTTTGATCGAACACCTAATCCCGCCCGCCTCGATAGCGGCCTCTACTAATGATTAGGGAAGTTATTCGTACTCGATATATCGTCGGCTATATGCATGCAATGCAACATCCAAGTTTTAATCCTAACATGTGAGAATTAGACTAAGTCGGTGAACACGTAATTTAATCATACAATTAATGTCAAAGTAGGGATTAAGGTTCAATTACATGTGAAAACATTCAAGCAATAAAATAAACACAATAATTATAAATTACAATAATGAAAATTACAATAATGAAAATTACAATAATTACATTGGATTAGCGATTTATGTCGAAAATACCTTTAAAACGGATAATTTGAGAAAAAGGAATAAAAGAAAGAAATCAAACAAATTAACGAACAGGAATTAGCGCGATATTACGGTTAATAGTTAGTTAACTACGTAAACTAATTAAACTATGTCAAGGCAGAAATGGAGTTTGGGACGAACTCGGCCAGAGAACAAAGCCAGCTGCGTCCTTTGAATAGGCGCAGTGACGCCGCATTCTGTTCCTCCGGCTCGGCAGGGTCGTGAAGCCGTAATTGCAAGCCATTAATGTTAATTGGTGAATTTAATGATTGATTAAATTATTTACTCGGATGAAAGTGATTAATAGGTTATTTAACATATGAATTGGGTCGTGAAAACAGTAAAATATGAATGAGACGGATGCAAACGAATTATTTACAAGATGGAATAATGACAGAAGTGAAAAATATTAATGAGTCCAACGAATTAAATCAATTGATTATTTTAGATATGGTGGGTCAGTGACGAATATGCGACGAACATGTGAATAAACAGATGTAAACTATATCAAAGACGAATTCCAGAAACTCAATATGAACAAATTGAATCTCTACAACCCGGAATTGAATTTAATGACGAAAACCCGCAAATATGAGATTACAAGGGATTTAAGTCGGATTTGTGACGATTAAATATGTTAATGATGATGATTATAATTTACATGGGAATTATATGCTATTATGATGAAGAATTAATGAACAAAAGGAAACAAATAAAAGAATTTGGGACGAATAACAGAGGACGAACGAAGAAGAAAGGAAGCAGGAACTGCGGCAGCCTCACGAAGAGGCGCAGAGAATCGCGCTCCTTCAAGAGGCGCAAGCCGATTTCTGCGTCCTTTCTCGACGGTTATCTACTGGAAATCCGTAAAAAGAGGTTTTAAGGCATGGTTTTAGAAATCGGTTTTAATGGTATTTTCGACGTAAATCTTACAATTGATACAATAATTAAAATACAATAAATAAAAGAGATATTATACACCCTTAGACTTACATGTTGACGAAACGAGAAGGACTAAGATATCGATTAGTGATGCTCGACGCGAATGCAAAGAAAGTGCCCTCGTAAGAGGAAAACGATTAAAACAAATTGATTAAGTTGATTATTGGTGTAGTTGGTCAAATTGGTCGGTCATGCAAACGGGGAGGCTGGTACTCAGAAAGATCCGAGCTTACGTGGTCGAAAGTTCAAGCACGTAGACGCCAAAAGTAAGAACAAAGTCTAGAATGCAAAGGGAGAAGAGAAGGGCGGACACTCGCGTGAGAAATATGAGGAGCGAAGGCTCCTATTTATACTAATCACACGACGGAATTAGGGTTTCGGAGACTCTTTGGACGTGAATCTCGGAAAGATATGAAAAAGATACGAGAAATACGCAGAAAAGGGCCTGGGAAGAGGCGCAGCAGCCACTGCGTCTCTTGGAAGAGGCGCAGCACCTGCTGCGTCTATTCCCAAGTGGTTTCCTTCTGCAGAAGAAAGATTTCCGCGTTTGAGTTATGGTAGGACGGAAATAATTCGATTTCCTTAATATCTTATATGAATATTACGGGAATTTACTTACTAAAAGATAAAATTTATGAAATATGGAATAGAAATATCCGGAACATTCTAGAACATTCTGACTCGGGATTGAACGGTTATCAGAAAATGGAGACGGTTTTAGGCCCTGACTCCGAATGTACTCTAATTACTGCCAAAACGACCGTATCGGGACGTAGATGACAACTAAGAGGTAGACATTAATATTTGAGCAATCACTTGACGATAATCTTACGAATTGTCACAAATCGTTCCGCGTATCAAACATGCGGCCCAATCATCACCGGGTGGTTTGCGGGAGGTGCGAAATGAGGTATCTCTGAGCCCCACTTTGACCGAGGCTTGGACAAGGCGAAAGTCAAAGTATAGCCATCAGGTCAATCGAAGATTACAACCTGACGACTATGGCGACTCGAGGCGGCTCAAGGGGTCTGAGCCAAGGACCTGTCGTCGGGAACATTTTAGAGTCTGTCGACTATCGGGGAGGGTCGTTTAAAGTCCATTAGACTACGTAAGGAGGCTCGCCAGCCATAAGAAGAGACCATACCTGAGACTTCTTCTCGAGATGCTTCCGGAGGTGCATAGGAGCTAAGGTTAAGCGTGGGAGCTAAGGTTAAGACCTAAAGGATATATAAAGACTGTGCTATGGCGTGGGACCCTAAAGGAAAGCATTGACGGGAAGGGGGCCTAAAGTAAGTTCAACTTAAGGGTAAACTGAAGCTTGGGTATAGGAACTCTATTGGTTTGGGAGTTTGAAGGCTTATGAACCTAAAAGGATTGGGATCCTATAGTTAAAAAGTCCTAATCTCGGGTTTACGAACCTAAGAAAGAAGGCTTTGGGTTTGGGAACTTCTGAAGAACGACACCTTTGTCGCACTCCGCGGGGAAACAAGAAATATTGAGGGTAGCAGGACACAGGCGGGAACTGCTGAGAGAAAACTGCTTGGGTAGTCTTCGGCAAAATAATTGCGAGTAGCAGGACACAGGCGGGAACTGCTGAGGGGAAATCTGCTTAGGTAGATGTCAATCCGCGCGTCTTGAGAGAGACAGTACGTCCGCTTACTCTCGCTGGAGACATGATTGGGAGTCATTTTTCTTGTCATGAGAGGGAAAGTATATCCGCTTACTCTTGCTGGACACATAATGAAGGTGTGTCGAATTCTGTGAAGGAATAAATGCTCGTTGCGACAAGCAAAAGGTCTTGAAAGGAATAAATGACGTGTGACAGTCTGCTGCTGGCTTGGAAATGCGGGCCGGAACGAAAGAAAATCGCCAAACGGACCAAAAGAATAAAATAGCATCGGGGAAGAGGCGCACCAAAGATGGGCCCACAAATAACGAACTCATAACGAATTTTTGAAAATCCGTATGGAGGGAACAAAAGGAAAAGGCGCAGCAAGAGCTGCGTCTCTTGGAAGAGGCGCAGCGCCTGCTGCGTCTATTCCCCAAATTGATTTTTCTGCGTAAAAACGCGAAAATCAGGAGGCTTATGTTCATTTGCTCGAAACACAATCTCGCACATTTCTCTCTCAAATCTTCACCATTTCCGCCAACGTTTGATTCAAAAGCTTGCATTAATCATGACTAATCGAGGTATGTGTCTCAATCTTGCATTAATCGTCTACATTTGTCCAATTTTGAGCCGAAAAATCTAGGGTTTATGACCCTTTTGATCGAAAATTTGGGGCTTTTCCCCCAAACGCATTTGCTTTGTCAAATTGACATTAGAAATGGATAGTAGGTAATATTAGGAACATAACCATGTATTTGTTTCGAATTTTCCTCAAGTTTTGAACCTTTGAGTGAATTTTGAGACGGTTTTACAGCTAAACCTTAAATTGCTTCGAAAATAGCCTTAGGATTGCCCATTTGCGACGAAACTTGATATTTGGGATCCTTGAATGATTGGTAAACTTGCTACCATTTTGGAATTTTGGTTTGTGACAGCTTTTTCAGGAAACTTTTTGGGGCATAGTCACCATTATAGCGAAATGCTGCCGAAATTTCGGCTCGAACCCGGAACTAGGCTTCAAACTAGACTTGACTTGACCCAAAATGCCACATGAGTGATCGGATTGGTGGAAATATGGCCAAGGATGGCGAGAAAAGAGCGATTTCAGGGCTTTGAAGGCTCGAAAATCCCTTAACCAAGGCTCGTCGTCACGTGACGCGGCCTAAATTTGCTTTAATGTTGCAGGTGACGAGGCTTCTACTTCTGGGAGGACTCCCATGGAGATAGACGTTTCTACTGTCGAGGAGGCTTTAGAGCAGGCCTTCACCGCTGCGGTGATGGCTGCTGGGTACGAGGCTCAAGAGGAGGAGGCCGTTGAGGAGGAGGAGGCCCCGAGACGGGCCAATGTCGGACGAGGAGGTCGCCTGCTGAGAGGGGCTCCCACGTGGGCTGAGACTTGGGAGAGTAGGCACCTGGTGTGGGCTGCAGAGGGTCACCTGTCCTACAGGACGGTGAAGAGTTTGGTAAATAAGGATTCACTACTCATTACTCATCCCCTTTCCTTCTTTTATTCGAATTTCTTTCAAACTTCATTCAAAACTAAAGATAGCTTTGTTTCAAATCATAATAGGAGGCCGGGAACATCAGGTCGTTCTCGGGCTACACGACAGCGATGGAGCATTACGAGCGGCTGTCGGCGGAGAAGAGGGCCATGATCGAGCGCGGAGCGTTCGGTCCTTTGGTTCAGGTTTGGAGGGATATCGCGAAGAGGAAGCTGCGGGCTAACCTTAGCCTGCTCCGTGCTTTCTTGGACCGATTCTGGGACACGACTTCCACGTTTCACATGCCTTTTGGTGAGGTGGGAGTCACTTTGGAGGATTACGGCATGATTTCAGTGTCCGTGTGGGACCGAGAAGGTGGTGTGGCCGGAGGCGCCATGAGGGCGGACTCGGCCGAGGCGAGGAGATTGATCGGCCGGAACTTGTCGCCGAAGGTGCATTACGATCCGGGTTTGATACCCAGTTCTTACGTTCAAGACTACATTGCGGGGAAGACCCCGGCGCTGGTGACGATTGACGGGAGGGAGACGGCTCCTCCTCCTTGTACAGCTGAGCAGAGAGCTCGTCTGTGGCTTTGGTGGTTCCTGTCTTCGATTTACCTCGGAGACAAGGGCGAGAGGCTGTCGACGAAGCTTCTCCCCTTCCTTTCTGACCTGAGTTCCCTAGGACGTTGGGACTGGGTCACTGCTGGTTTTGCGGTCCTCATCCGCTTCATGAGGGCCATGGTTCGTCCGGAGTTGATGGAGAAGGGGACTTCTCCTGGTGCTGTCGGACCTGGACTATTGCTGGAGGTATGAACCTACCTTTAGATCAAAGTAAATTCCTTTCTTTATCAAAGCATGAAAGATCGTCATTGATTATTTTGTTTTACAGGCGTGGGTGTACTCCTACTTCCCGAGCCTCGCGCCCAAGAGGACGGAGCCGCTGGAGAGGGCCTATCCCGTGGTGAGGGATTGGGTGATGTGTCGGACGAAGAGCAAGCGTTCTTCTCACAACGTCTACCGGCGGGACGTGAACGCTCTTCAGCTGAGCAGCGTGAGTATCTCATTTATATTCACTTGCTTCTTGCTTTTAGTTGATCATAGGAATGATCCTTGTTTTATTTTGTCACAGTGGGTGCCCCGACCTTGGGCGGAGTACGCTGGAGCGCCTCCTTTCGTGGCTGAGGTCCTTCGACCTAGGAGCTCGAGCCGGCTGCTGTTGAGGACGTCGATGGGTCCTGTGTGGTACCTGGGCGAGCGTTTGGCTCGTCAGTGCTCGCGGGACGAGTTGACGGTTCCCGTCGATCCTCCCAGGACGATGTTCAGGGAGCCTTCTGAGGCTGAGAGGGAGGCGGACTTGGCTGGTGCCAGTGGTGACGACCTTCTTCTCCTTGGTGAGGACTACTCGGTGTTCCTTTACGGGAGGTTGGCGTACTGGCCAGTAGTGGTGAGTATCTTTTATTTTGATTTTGATTTTTTGAGAATTATGATGAAAGATCATCGATTTATGAGAACCATTTGTCTTTGCAGGAGGTCGAGGCGGCGGGCATCGAGCCCCCAGAGTACCCCGAGACCCTCGAGTACACTGACGCGACCGGGAGGACGACGATCTCCGAGCTGCGTGACTTCGACGTAGCTGTGACGGATGCTGGCCTGGACGACTGGCAGCATCTGATTCGGAGGGTGAGCCTCTAACTTGTATAACCTTTGTGTAAGAACACATTTGATTGGGTTTGTTCAATTTGTTGAGAATTTCTTTTTGAAAATGCAGGTTGCGCCGTCTCGGTTTGTGGCGTTGTGGAGGGTGGCCAACCGGCTGCGAGCTACTGTCGTCGAGGCACTTGTTGGCGGTCGAGGTCGTCAGGTATGAACCTTACGCCTATTTCATTTTTGATTCTTGATTTTCCTGATTTTGCTTGGAACGATTGACATGAGCCAATTTATTGTTTACAGGGTGACCGCGGGTTGGAGCGAGAGTTGGCCCAGTCCCGGGAGGAGATGGCTCGCTTGCTAAGGGAGCTCGAGGTTCGGGACGCCGAGATCGCCGTTCTTGTGGCGAGAGTCGCAGAGTTGGAGGGCGCCCAGCAGTAGTTTTTTTTTTTGTTGGCTTTTGTCGTGTTTTGCACATTTGTACATTGATTTTGAACACACATTTTTGGACTTTGTTTGGGGCTCGAGCCCCCAGTTTGTACATTTTCTTCATTTGGTATATACGATGGCCTGAGCGCCTTTGCTGCTGGATTGTGTTGCTTGTACCTGCAGGTTAGTTTCGAACAGGTTTGGTAAATGACGGTTTACGCCGTCATGCTGCCAATATGACCGGACGGTAGGGAGAGTTACCCCCTAAAAAAAAGAAAAAAGGAAATTTATAAGTTAGAATGTAGAAATGAAATTAAGAAATTAATATATACATTTTGAGCTTTGTTAAAATAAACGAATTAAAATGAAAATTATTTCCTAAAAAAATGAAAATGGAATTTATAATAAAAAATGAAAATGAAATTTATTTCCTAAAAAAAGAATGTGCACATGTGGTAAAATGGCGAAATGTCGATGTCGTCTCGAAATGCGTGCCCGCGGAATTAGGAAACTTGAAACATGGTAATATTCCCGTATTTACCAAAATAATAACCCGTAGGAATAAGAAATTATTCGTTAAGGAATTAGGAAAGATCCAACGCGGAAAATCACAGAAGTGAAGCTGAGGAAGAGGCGCAGCATGAGTTGCGTCCCTTTGAAGAGGCGCAAGAGGCCGTCGCCTGTTCTCAGTCGTATCTGTCGACGGATTTTTGGAAACAACAATTAGTATAAATAGAAACGTCGATAGAGCTTTTATTCACACAAATCTTCCGTCTCTTCTTCGTCTAGTTACATAAAATTCTCAAGACAAAAAAAAAAAATTCATCATGAATACTTTGGAGATCCGCTTGAAGGAATGGACCAATGAATTTTCAAATATGGAGAAGCACGATATGGGCTCTTATAATTTTGGGTCGTTGTTGAGTTTGAAACTCATCAAGGTTGTGAAACCGTTCTTGGATGCTTGTCTTGACTATTGGGACCCGAACTATCATGTTTTTGCGTTCCCTGGGGGTGATATTTGCCCCTTTCATGAAGAAATTGCTGCTATTGGTGGATGGGACCCCGAACATTTGCCTGCTATTCCTTCTACTTCTCAAGGGTATAAAAGCAAATTTAGGGACTTGCTCGGATTGACTAGGCTTGAGGTGGACCGTCTAGTTACCTCAAAAGGTGTGAGGATGTTGGATTTCATAGATCGATTCATCAACAGGGCCGATCCCACCATTTCTCATGTTGCTAGGCGGAGGGCATTTGGCTTTTGCTTGTTGCATGTATATGTCTTTCAAGGGCACGTTGATAAAGACCTGAGAGGTGATCCCCGTCTTCTAGGCCTTATTGAGCAGATGGAGCTGCGCAGGAGCCCAGCTTGCTTATGCTTAGGGGAGATTATCTTGGGCTTGGATAATAGGAAATCCAACCGTGATCTGCCGTTCTTGGGGAGTCCCGTCATTTTGCAGGTAAAAGACACCTCTTTTTCGTTTTTTTTTTGTTTCGTTTTTTTTTTTGTTTCGTTTTTTTCTTTTTCGTTTTTTTTTGTTTTTTTTCGTTTTTTTTTGTTTTTTTTTTGTGTCGATGTCTAATACCCGCTTTTGGTAGGTTTGGCTTATGGAACGGCTCCGATTGATCGAGCCCCCAGTTCATGCGCTTTCCTATCATGCTCGTTCGATTGCGATGAGGACGCGGTTGTACATGGTGGACTTCACCCGGGTCTGTGATTATTGGAAGAACAAGCTGAAGAGTGATGATGGCCCGTTGATCAGGTGGGTCGTGCCGTGGTGGCACCTCAAGTCCGTCACTGGAGTGTCTTCTTTGGATCCCACTAGGTCGGTGCGCATTCCTGGATTGGAGTTTATGGTGTGCATCTTCCCGGAGAGGCTGATGAGACAAGTTGGGCTGAAACAGACGATCCCTAGGCTTGATACCGTCCCGCAGACTGCTATGGCGCTTACTACAGAGAGCCGAAGAGAGTGGGCTATCAAATGGGCCTAAAGAAACATGTGGTTCTTGAATTTCTCCGCCAATGCTTTATGGGTGTCGGATTCTTATCTGAGGTGGAGAAAGGCTGCAACTCCGGAAGAGCGCGAGAAGTTGAGGAAACGCGAGCTCATTGACTACAAGGTGCGCGAGGGAGAGAAAGAGAAAGAGAAGCATCTGACCGAGGGAGAAGAAGAAGTCGGGTTTCAAGTTGTTCATCCGTCGAAGAAACCGAAGACTACTCCTGTCGCAGAGATGGTGATTGGCAAGAATGGAAAAGCTAGGCCTCGAGAAAGACCGTTGGTGATTAGGTCTGAAGTGGTGCAAGAGCGTCCGGCTCGAGGTCGTGACAAGAAATATGATAGGAATGACAAGGGCAAGGGGAAGATGGAGGAATAGCCCGAGTCTCTTTATTATTATTTGATTATTATTATTATTATTGTTGTAATAAAAGGTGGGGTTTTTAGAATCCTAGCCTATTCTTATTTTTATTATGTAGTGTACTATTATTTATCAGAAAATGAATAAAAAAGGTTAAATGGTTATGAAACCGTTGTGATTTTCCATTTATTATTCTTGTCGAATTTCAAATGCAATGCAAATGTCCTTCTATTTACATTTTAGATATGATGGGTTGAATCCCGTGAAGGATTGCTTACGTATTCACTTAAAAAGCGAAATCAAACCCTTGCGCGTAGTTCGAGTAAATGTAAAAGAATAATTGTTCTAAGAAAGAGCTTGTAGTGAACTTAGAAAAGAAGCATGAGCCTTTGCTTACTCTGAAGGTGCGAATTTAGTTTATTTGATGATATGAGGATGACAAATTTGCCAAAATGCAAGAGCATAATGACATTAGCTTATTTTAGCTTGGCCAGGGGCCGTTTATTTAGTGCCACAGGAGCGACACGTGGGATTACGCGAGGCGCGTTTTTGGTCCTATTCTAGGCATAGTATCGTTTCAGTTGGTCAAGGTTTGTTGGGTTTGAAAACTCATTCCCGTCTAGGTCTGTGATTCTAACCGCACCTCCTGGGAGTATGGATTTGACTAGAAATGGTCCGGCCCAATTAGGTTTGAATTTTCCCCGCGGGTCGACAGGTAAAAGAGCTCTCACCGATTTAAGCACTAAGTCTCCTTCTTTAATGTTCCTTGGCCTAACCCTTTTGTTGAAAGCCCGTTTGATACGTGCTTGATATGTTTGGACATTATGCAAGGCGCGCAGCCTACGTTCATCCAGGAGGATGAGTTCTTCATATCTATCTCTTTTCCAATCGGCTTCCGGGATTTGACTTTCGAGTAAAATACGCAAGGATGGTATTTCTAGCTCGACTGGTTGTACAGCTTCCATACCGTAGGTCAAATAGAAAGGAGTAGCCCCAGTGGGCGTCCTAACGGATGTACGATACCCCCACAAAGCAAAGGGTATCTTGCTTGGCCAATCTCTATAGTTGTCAATCATTTTCTTGAGAATTGTGACAACATTTTTGTTTGCCGCCTCTACCGCGCCGTTAGTCTGTGGCCTATAGGGCGAAGAGTGGTGATGCTTAATCTTGTACTTGGCTAGCAATTGCTCGGTCTCAGCTTGGAAATGTGATCCATTATCGCTAATGATCTCATGTGGGCACCCATACCGACAGATGATGTTGTTTTGTATGGATTTTGCCACGTTTTTAGCTGTAAGACCAGTGTAGGAAGCCGCTTCTACCCATTTGGTAAAATAGTCGATTGCTACCAGAATGAAACAGTGACCTCCTGTTCCGGCTGGGGTTATCTTTCCGATTATGTCAATTCCCCATGCAGAGAATGGCCAAGGAGATGTCATTGTATAGAGCAATGAAGGAGGGACATGTTGTACATTCCCGAAGATTTGGCAGTTGTGGCAATGTCTTACGTATTTGATGCAATCGGATTCCATTGTGGTCCAATAATATCTCAAACGTGTGATTTTCTTTGCCATCATGGGCCCACTCATGTGAGGACCTCATTCTCCGTCGTGGACTTCTT
This sequence comes from Silene latifolia, assembly GCF_048544455.1. Taxonomy (NCBI): domain Eukaryota; kingdom Viridiplantae; phylum Streptophyta; class Magnoliopsida; order Caryophyllales; family Caryophyllaceae; genus Silene; species Silene latifolia. The sequence continues at coordinate 32,739,994 of NC_133530.1, read as the reverse complement.
CCATCACCTTTCGTGCCTGTGAATGATCGAGGCAACGTAGGACTACACCAAGAGGTGTTCTTTTGTATAATTCTCCTTGCATGAGGACGTATTGGGAAGCTAGTAGGCGTATAGCGCGTTGTCCCCTCTTGTCCATATCTGGTGGATATATACCATTAAGCTTAAAATTCAGGATTGCTTGGAACCATGGTTCCTGTGCGATCTCCTCTTCATCGGTGATTTGGTGGACATAAGCCGGTTCTGACCGTCGTTCAATGCACAAAGGCATTTCCACCATGTGATCTGGCATGTTAATAAAAGATGCAAGTTTCGCAAGAGCGTCTGCAAATTGATTTTCTTCCCGAGGTAGGTGTAGGTAGGTTACGTGATCGAAGAATTGAGCGACTTGGTCTATCCTAGCCTGATAAGGTGCGAGGCTTTCGCTTCGGATTTTCCAAGATCCTGTAACTTGGTTGATGATCAGTGATGAATCCCCATGTACTCGGAGGTTTTTAATGCCTAAGCTCACTGCCGCTTGTAGCCCAATGAGACAAGCTTCGTATTCTGCGGCATTGTTTGTCACCTCGAAGTCGAGTTTGACGGCAATTGGTGTATGCTCACCTTCAAGAGAAATGAGCAACACTCCTATTCCAAATCCTCTTAAGTTTGATGCTCCATCAAAGTACAGGTCCCAGGAGTCTACGTCAGTTTGGAGTATATCCTCGTCTGGAAATGACCAAGTATCTATTGTTTGTGCGTCGTTGATAGGATTTTCTGCGAAGAATTCGGCGACGGCGCGACCTTTTATAACTTTCAGTGGTACGTATTTGAGGTCGAATTCTGAGAGCATCAAGGTCCATCTTGCTAGACGTCCGTTGAGGACGGGTTTCTCGAAGAGGTATTTGACTGGATCCATTTTGGAGTATATTTTGACGGAGTAGCTAAGCATGTAATGGCGTAGCTTCTTCGTTGCCCACACAAGAGCGAGGCATGTCTTTTCGAGTTGCGAGTATTTGCACTCGTACTCCAAGAACTTCTTACTAAGGTAGTAGATAGCTCTTTCTTCACTTCCTACAGTTTGAGCCAACATGGCACCCATGGCTGTTTCGGTTACTGTGAGATATAAACCAAGAGGTTGATCTCGTTGTGGTGGCATGAGCACTGGTGGTTTAGCCAATATCTCCTTGATTCGGTCGAATGCCTTTTGACAATCGTCATCCCACATGGTGTGGTCTGTTTTCTTGAGTTTCTTGAAGATAGGCTCACAAATCATTGTAAGTTTCAATATGAATCGACTTATATACTGTACTTTTCCCAGGAATCCTCTGACCTCTTTTTCTGTTTGGGGTTGTGGCATTTCGATCGGAGCTTTGATTTTGGAAGGATCTATTTCTATACCTCTTTGACTAACGACGTATCCCAGGAGCTTGCCAGATGTTACCCCGAATGTGCATTTCTGAGGGTTGAGCCTCATGTTGTACTTTCGTAGCCTTGCGAAGAACTTGCGAAGGTTCGTAATATGCCCTTCTCTTTCCTTGGATTTGACAATCATGTCGTCTACATACACCTCAACTTCTTTGTGCATCATGTCATGTAAGAGTGTAGTTGCGGTGCGTTGGTATGTAGCTCCGGCGTTGATCAATCCGAATGGCATTACCGTATAGCAGTAGGTTCCCCATTGGGTGACAAATGCGGTCTTATGCATATCTTCCATGGCCATCTTGATCTGGTTATAACCCGCATACCCATCCATGAAGGATAGTAATGCGTGATCTGCAGTATTGTCCACCAGTATGTCGATGTGAGGTAGAGGGAAGTCGTCTTTTGGACTTGCTTTGTTTAAGTCCCTAAAGTCAACACAAACGCGGATTATCCCATCCTTTTTGGGTACGGGTACTATGTTAGCTACCCAGTCGGAATACTCGGAAACTTTGATGAACCCGGCTTTGAATTGTTTGTCAACTTCTTCCTTAATCTTTAGAGCCCACTCTGTTCTCATTCGTCGAAGTTTCTGTTTCACAGGTTTAAAACCCGGCTTAATCGGAATCCTATGTTCGGCGATATCTCTGTCGATCCCTGGCATGTCTTTGTAGGACCAAGCGAAAACGTCTTTGAATTCATTTAGGAGGTCTATGAAATCGGCCCTTTCGGTAGAGCTCAAGGTAGTCCCTATCCTAAGTTCCTGGGGTTCTAGTTCGGTTCCTACGTTGATGGGTTCGGTGTCTTCTATTACTGGTCCCCCTTCCCCTTCCTGTAATATTTCTTTGGCTACGTAGGAGGGTATTTCGATCGAGTCTGGGTCTTGGTCATCCTCAGTATCATCGTAAACAGAATTGCACTCAAGATAACACAAAGAGTAAGCAGAACCTGATTTATTCATATTAAAATTTGAGTAAAGTTGAAACAAAGAAGCCAACTGATCCATGGTCAGTGGCGGCAAAGGGACAGTGGTTGGGGCATTTCCCGAACTACTGTGACTACTCGAGGCTAAGCTAGGAGAAACGAAGGGAGTGGGGATGACGACAAGAGTGGACTCTCTAATAACTTCTCTAGACTCCGACTCCGACTCCGACTCGAACTCATCGTCTTCTGGTTCTCCTTTGAACATCTCTCCTTCTCCAGTGGTGAGCTTGAAGAGTCTTCCTTGATTGTTGGTCCATTTGATAGATTTTCTCCATCCTTTCTGCTGTTTTGAGTCGGTTTCTGTGATCAACGCGGTGGGGTTGAAACGATCATCCTGAAGTATCATGGTAATGATCTCATCCTGCGCGGCCCTAATGAATCGATCTTCTCCAAACAATAGGCTAACGGCTTGTTCGTCTAAGCAAGGTGCTTGACGGGTTTTGACGGTAGGAACCGTTTCTGGAGGGATGAAGTAGCAATCGTGAAAGATCTCGATTCCGGCTAACTTCCTCTCGAGATAATGCCAAGGTTCGGGAAATCCGTGAAAGAGTTCTAAACTTCCTTCTTGAACAAAGTACCCATTTAAAGTAGGGAGATAGGGCCTCATTTGGACTCCTACGTGCTTGCGGTTTTGGACTTGGGCGAGCATCTCGAGAACCTCTTCTTTTGTGGGTTTGTACCCTAGTCTAAGTGGTATCCTTGTTGAGTTGCCTTCCTTGTATGGTGCGAAGGTATTCTTCCGAATAGGGTTCAAAGGCATTCTAGGGAAGTATCCTTGGGATTTGAGTATGTGGTTGACCACCAAGTTAGAGTAAGGATTATAGTATAAGGGTGCCAATTCGCTTTCTATGACACTTACACTTTGGAAGCCCCCAATTTCGTATACGGGATCCGCAAGGACTTGATTGTTTGATTGTTTTTCGATTATTGCCTTGATGGGTGACGAAGTGATTGTCACTACTTTGCCGTTTAGTGGGATCTTGATCTTTTGGTGAAGGGTGGATGTTACCGCTTTGGAAGCGTGAATCCAAGGCCTCCCTAGAAGTATGTTGAATGAAGCTTCAATGTCTACTATTTGGAAGTTAACTTTTCGTTCAATTGGCCCTGTGGCTATGGTTAAGCTAGCAAGTCCTACTACTTTTCGTCGTGTACCGTCATATGCACGCACACCTTGATTGGTAGGGGTCCAATCCGACTCTTTCATGCCCAACTTTTATGCCGTTTTGAGGGGTATGACGTTGACCGCGGAGCCATCATCTACCAAGGTCATTGGCACATTCTTCTTTAGACAAATGACAGTGATGTATAGAGCAAGGTTGTGACTAGCGCCAAAAGGTGGCAAATCTTCGTCCGAGAAAGTAATAGGATTACTTAGCTTCGGTGATTCTTGGAAGACCAAGTTGACTACATCTTCAGGAGTGGAGTTATGTGCCACATTTAGCTTGGCCAAAGCTTGCAGTAAAGCTTGGCGATGTGGGAATGAGCTTGCTATTAATTGCCAGACTGAAAGATCAGCCTTTGTCTTCTGTAATTGCTTGAGCAAATGATCAGTGGAGTCATCTTCGTTGTCATTTGGTGTGATGACATTGGTTGGACCGTTTTGAGTAGTGCTTTGATATGGGCGACCCGAACGAGTTAGGTGGTCCACATCTTGGTCCTCACCATTTTGGACTATTTCTTTGACTAGGGAGTTTTCAATGAGATACTCGTCCTCATCATCGTCGGCCCAAACTCCATTGATTGTAGCTAGTGCCCTCATTCTCATGATATCATCTTCTAGTCGTATGATTTGGTCGACTAGTTTATCAACTACGGTGACTACTTCTTGCATAGTGGCATTTTGAGAGAAGGTTAGTGGCACATGTTCTTCGGGTATTGCGTTGGGATTGCGTAAAGTTGTCACCATGTTTTCTAATTCCCAAACTTGTCTATCCACACTCCTTGCCCATGTGATGAAGTCGGAAATGGTAGGGGAAATGATAGAGTAGAGCCCTTCATTCTCGATTGCATGGATTTCACTTTCGATGGGAGAAATGAGATGTGAGCAATCTAAGGTAGATTCATCACTTGTGATCACTAGAACTCCAAGAGGATTCTGAGTGTTGTTGGGCTTACCTCCCGGTGGTATTGGCAATCGACCATCTTCAATCATGTCTTGAAGCACGTTTTTCAACTTGTAGCATTTTTCTGTGTCGTGCCCCTTGCCCCTATGGTATTCACAAGATTTAATTTTCATCCCGAACTTGGACTTCCTTTCGGGTTCGGGAGTAGGTCCAATGGGTTGGAGTTTACCTTGCTTCATTAGCCTTTTTAGAGCGTTGGAGTAAGTGTCCCCAAGGTTTGTGAATTTCCTTGGTGGGGTAGTTTTCTTGGATGGCTCGAGAAGGTTAACTTCATCGGTCTTGCTAGTAGAGCCATATGAACGACTTGTGGACCCTTGATATCCTCGGCCTACCGTTTTGGACAAGAGTCCTTTACGGATGTCGTCTTCGATCCTTGTTCCTAGTACGGTCTAGTCTTTGAAAGTTTTGATGTTTTTGTATCTCAAATGACTGGCGTAGATGGGCTTGAGATTATCCACAAACTTTTCCACAAGAGTAGCCTCATCCGGACGTTCAACTAGTTGAGTGCTAGTCTTCCTCCACCTACTTAGGAAGTCGGTGAATCCTTCTTTGTCATTTTGGGTAAGAACCTCTAGAGTACGCATGTTTACTTGGATCTCGGCATTATCCGCATATTGTTTAGAGAACTCGATTGCGGCATCTTCCCAAGTAGCGACCTTCTTGTGATCTAAAGTGTAGAACCATTGCTTCGGGATGGTGTCAAGAGATGAAGGAAAGATCCTTAAGAACATCTCGGGTTTGATGCCTTTGATAGACATGTAATCTTTGAAGGCATGGATGTGGTTCAAAGGGTTCTCGTGTCCCTTGAACTTAGGGATATCCGTCATGTTAAAGTTAGTTGGCAATTTGGAATTGACGGCTTCATACTTGCGATTGTTCTCCCTATAAATGTCATCCCCCTTAAGGTACATCAATTGCTCCTCTAGGTATTGGAGTCTTTTGTCAGCTGCAGTCGTCCCCATGAGAGGGTTCTCATCCCTAGATTCATCATCGGAGTTACGTAGTACTTCACTTTCATGAGGAGGCAACCTTCCCTCTACGGCATAGATACGGCCTTCGATGAGCTCAAGGCGGTCATAGGTTTGTTCTTGGGTAATTTGCATTTGGGCTAGCGCGGCTAGGATTCGATCATTACCATCTTGAAGTTGGTGGAGGTTTGTTTCATCACTTGATCCGGGCATCTTGAAAACTGGATAAGAGATCAGTGACGAATCAAAACACGATCGACCATTCTAACACACTTGCTAAAAGAAGAAAAGCTTTGACTCGTGAAGTGGGTGTGTGCCACTTGTGTTGAGTGAGTTTTGAAGAAAGACAAGGTCTTTGAAAATGTGTGTCCTAGTCAACTATAGTGTAGTTGTAGGAGTGGACTCGAAGTGAGGTTTTGAAATGGGCTTGTGGCCCGAATTTTGACACGACAAACGGACAGAGTTTTGACCGGATTTTTGCGCTAATTAAGAGCCTATTTCGAAATTCCTGTTTGAAAAGATGGTTTTGATATTTTGAAAAATCGTCATGGTTTGTTTAGAAATGGTGATCACGTAAGGTATACACATTTATACAAGCATTATAACGGGATGCTGAGTGCATTTAAAAGGGATTTGGTTTAAAAGGTGGGTTGCCATACCGAACCATCAAACCCGAAGTCTGTGGAGAGGCTCGTGCCAAACAAGAGTAAGGCCGATTCCTAGTCCATTTCCTCAAGTAGTGAAGGTCCTTGATACAAACAAGAGTAAGCATCATGGTATGGATGACGTCAATCGCTATCCATCTTTAGGCCCAAATAAGAATTAGGACCGTTTAGACGGGACGATTGGTCGAATGGGTTGGGTTGGGCCTAGGAAGGCCGAATAAAACGGTCTAGGAAGACCGAGTTATGAAAACCGACAATTGTCTTGTACAAATTATTCCCTAACCTTGTTCAAGTTTCACCCTTGCTACACGTAAGTGTATTATCCCCAGCGGAGTCGCCAAATCGTGGATAGCGGGCGGGCCCACGGGGGCGCTGGGTTGGAAAAGAGAAACAAGCGTTTGCATTTTGTATGGAGTCGCCACCAATTTTTATGGGAAATTGGAACCGTTCGAATACCTCGTGTCATGTCAAGACACAAAGTAAAGACATGAACACTAAGCAATCGTTACCCTTAGCATTCTATGTCTAGAATGACTCTCGTGGATGCCAATGAACACGGGTGCTCACGGAGATCTGGAGTAAGGGGTGAGGGTACGTATTAGGAAGCTCTTTTGATCGAACACCTAATCCCGCCCGCCTCGATAGCGGCCTCTACTAATGATTAGGGAAGTTATTCGTACTCGATATATCGTCGGCTATATGCATGCAATGCAACATCCAAGTTTTAATCCTAACATGTGAGAATTAGACTAAGTCGGTGAACACGTAATTTAATCATACAATTAATGTCAAAGTAGGGATTAAGGTTCAATTACATGTGAAAACATTCAAGCAATAAAATAAACACAATAATTATAAATTACAATAATGAAAATTACAATAATGAAAATTACAATAATTACATTGGATTAGCGATTTATGTCGAAAATACCTTTAAAACGGATAATTTGAGAAAAAGGAATAAAAGAAAGAAATCAAACAAATTAACGAACAGGAATTAGCGCGATATTACGGTTAATAGTTAGTTAACTACGTAAACTAATTAAACTATGTCAAGGCATAAACGGAGTTGGGACGTAACTCGGCCCAGAAGAGCGCGCAGAGCAGAGCTGCGTCCTTTGAATAAGCAGCAGAGACGCCGCGTCGCACTCGGCTCGCTCGCCGTCGTGAAGCCGTAATTGCAAGCCGTTAATGTTAATTGGTGAATTTAATGATTGATTACATTATTTACTCGGATGAAAGTGATTAATAGGTTATTTAACATATGAATTGGGTCGTGAAAACAGTAAAATATGAATGAGACGGATGCAAACGAATTATTTACAAGATGGAATAATGACAGAAGTGAAAAATATTAATGAGTCCAACGAATTAAATCAATTGATTATGTTAGATATGGTGGGTTAGTGACGAATATGCGACGAACATGTGAATAAACAGATGTAAACTATATCAAAGACGAATTCCATAAACTCAATATGAACAAACTGAATCTCTACAACCCGGAATTGAATTTATTGACGAAAACCCGCGAATATGAGATTACAAGGGATTTAAGTCGGATTTGTGACGATTAAATATGTTAATGATGATGATTATAATTTACATGTGAATTATATGCTATTATGATGAAGAATTAATGAACAAAAGGAAACAAATAAAAGAATTTGGGACGAATAATGAGAGGGATCTAACGAAGAAGAAAGGAAGCAGAAGCTGGCGACCCTCACGAAGAGGCGCAGCAGAATCGCGCTCCTTTCAAGAGGCGCAGCAGATTTCGCGTCCTTTCTCGACTGAGTTATCTACCGGAAACCGTAAAAAGAGGTTTTAAGGCATGGTTTTAGAAATCGGTTTTAATGGTATTTTCGACGTAAATCTTACAATTGATACAATAATTAAAATACAATAAATAAAAGAGATATTATACACCCTCAGACTTACATGTTGACGAAACGAGAAGGACTAAGATATCGATTAGTGATGCTCGACGCGAATGCAAAGAAAGTGCCCTCGTAAGAGGAAAACGATTAAAACAAATTGATTAAGTTGATTATTGGTGTAGTTGGTCAAATTGGTCGGTCATGCAAACGGGGAGGCCGGTACTCGAGAAGATCCGAGCTTACGTGGTCGAAAGTTCAAGCACGTAGACGCCAAAAGTAAGAACAAAGTCTAGAATGCAAAGGGAGAAGAGAAGGGCGGACACTCGCGTGAGAAATATGAGGAGCGAAGGCTCCTATTTATACTAATCACACGATGGAATTAGGGTTTCGGAGACTCTTTGGAAGTGAATCTCGGAAAGATATGAAAAAGATACGAGAAATACGCAGAAAAGGGCCTGGGAAGAGGCGCAGCAGCCACTGCATCTCTTGGAAGAGGCGCAGCACCTGCTGCGTCTATTCCCAAGTGGTTTCCTCCTGCAGAAGAAAGATTTCCGCGTTTGAGTTATGGTAGGACGGAAATAATTCGATTTCCTTAATATATTATATGAATATTACGGGAATTTAATTACTAAAAGATAAAACTTATGAAATATGGAATAGAAATATCCGGAACATTCCAGAACATTCTGACTCGGGATTTAACGGTTATCAGAAAATGGAGACGGTTTTAGGCCCGGACTCCGAATGTACTCTAATTACTGCCAAAATGACCGTATCGGGACGTAGATGACAACTAAGAGGTAGACATTAATATTTGAGCAATCACTTGACGATAATCTTACGAATTGTCACAAATCGTTCCGCGTATCAAACATGCGGCCCAATCATCACCGGGTGGTTTGCGGGAGGTGCAGAAATGAGGTATCTACACGCGGGTGTTAAATGACTAGTCACCCGCGTCCCCTATTTCCCCTCTCTCTTTGCCTGACCAGTGACTCGTCACATGCTCTACAACCCTGTCCTCTTCTTCGTGCAGCGGAGCTGACTCTCCTCCATCCAGTTCCTTCTCTCCTGATATCTCAGTCCCACCTCCTACACGTTCCGTGGTCACTCGTCTCACAAACAACATCATTAAACCCAATCCCAAGTATGCCAAGGTGGCTACTCTTCACTCCTCTTCTCACACTATGCCCTCCACCGTCAAACAAGCCTTAATTGATCCCCATTGGCTAGCGGCCATGGAAGCTGAATACAATGCCCTCACCAAAAATAAAACTTGGTCACTCATACCCTCCCAACCTCACTACAACACCATTGGTTGTAAGTGGGTATTCCGCATCAAGTACAAACCGGATAACACTATTGAAAAATATAAAGCTCGACTTGTCGCTAAGGGTTTTCATCAACGACGGGCCTTGACTACACTGCCACTTATAGTCCCGTTGTCAAACCCGCTACAATCTGCCTCATCTTCTCTCTTGCCTTAGGAAACTCTTGGCCTCTTCGACACCTTGATGTAAACAACGCCTTCATTCAAGGTTCACTTCCCGACACTGTCTACATGTCGCAACCTACTGGTTTTGCTAATCCTACCTCTCCTTCTTACGTTTGTCAGCTACACAAAACTTTCTATAGGTTGAAACAAGGACCGCGTTCTTAGTTCAATGAACTGCGGACTTATCTCCTCTCCTATGGCTTCTCAAACTCTATCTCTGATCCCTCTCTTTTCTATCTTACAAAATCTTCTTATTCCCTCTACCTCCTTGTTTATGTCGATGAATTGTTACAGGTTCCTGTACCACTCATCTCACAGCTTTTCTTCAACACATAAACGCTCGTTTCTCCTTGAAGGATCTCGTCCCACCATCGTACTTCCTCGAAGTTGAGGTTACACACAACCCCAATGGTCTCCTACTCACTCAAACCAAGTACAACAATGACCTACTTGCTCGGTACAACCTTACTGACTGCAAACCAACACCCACACCCCTTCACCCGTACCCCCCCTTACCATCTCTTCTGGTCCTACCCTTACCAATCATTCTGAGTATCGTGCCATTGTTGGGTCTCCCCAATATCTTGCCCTCACCCGTCGTTACATCTCCTTCACCGTAAAAAAATTAACCCAATTTCTCCACGACCCTAAAGAGTGTCATTGGTCTGTGCTTAAACGTCTATTACGATATCTCAAAGGTACTTGTGATCTTGGTCTTCAATTACCCTCTCGCTCACCCACTAGTTTACATGCCTTTTGCGATGCTGATTGGGGAGGCGACAAAGAATTCTATGTCTCGACAACGGGTTTCATTGTTTACCTTGGTCGAAATCCTATATCATGGGTCTCTCGCAAACAGAAAACCATTGCTCGCTCCTCCATTAAAGCGGAGTTTCGCGCTGTTGCGGATGTTACAGCTGAAATTATTTGGTTGCACTCGCTGCTCACTGAATTGCGCCTTTCTAGCTCCTCCATTCCTGTCATTTATTGTAGTTGTTCCGGGTGTGATTACGGAGCAGTTTTGTTACCACGTAAGCTTGTAGAATGATGACTTTGCTTGACTCTTCCTTTCGGCCTCTCCTGAAACAATGAACAAACTGAGGGCTCGGCTTGGTACCGAGCTAACTCACTCCGACGCTCAAGTCAGTAAACTTAAAGGGATTAAGTTGTGTGATACTTGGCACAAGGTATATTGTAGAGAGATAAGGGAGTTTATACCAGATTAATATGTTTAACTGATTATTTTCGGATCCTTTCCTCAATGAGGGTTGAGGAGTATTTATAGACTTTCACCTTTTGTCACGTAGTGACCAAGTGGCCAAGTGGCTAGCAGGTGGAAAGACTGATCTACCCTCGGCCGAGGGACCCATGGCAGGCCGGCGGGCCCTGTTGACTCCATGCCTAGGGGTCTTGGATGTGAGTACGCGGATGTGTGTCCCGGCTGGCTAGTTGCCTGGCCGAGACCCAAGTGACAGGCCGACAGGCTGCGTCGGCTAGGCTGTCCAAGGTGTTGACTTCCTTTGGATACCTTTGACCTTGCTCAATATGTTGACTCGGTCAGCGGGTGCAGAATATGCCCCATCAATTTGCCCCCAGCGTAGTCTATGCCGTGGTATGGACCTTCGATGAGTGTTGAGCGTATTCTGCGCAAGTATAAATTTCTGCCCCGGCTTCTTCTACCTCGGCTTGGTTCTGCTTAGGCCGTACCGTATCCCCCCTCCACATGGATGTGTAAAGGGCATCAAATGTGGAAAAGATAATGGCGCTGGCCGAGACCGAGGTTGTGAGCGTCGTGTGCTTTTGATTGCCCCCAGCCGGTGCTGCCAAGCTTGGTTGAATCAGCGGGCCGTTTGGCAAGTAGATACCAAGGAGCGTGTTGAAGAAGATACGTCGATTGGCATTCTGTCAAGGACCGTGTTGAAGAAGTTTTGTAACTGTTTGTCGATTGACATTCCATGGCTGCATGCTTTACACGTGGCTCGGCGTTGATTGGTTGACGCTTCATGGGCTTTGCCCTGATTGGTCCGTTTCATGGGCTTTGCTCTATAAATAGAGCCGTTAGCCTGGGATTTTGGCCACCAAAATTTCATTTTCTCAAAAAATTTCTTCTTTCTAGCCTTCTTTGACAAAACTTCTCTCTAGTCTTCAAAGCGTTACTCGGCGTAACACTTTTCCAAGGTAAACAAACAAATTTTTCAACTCTTATTTGTTAAGTATTTGTTGTTATGTCTTCTGCTGATGCTGGACCTAGTAACCCTGCGCCGGGGGGCTCCCCGTCGCGTCTTGATGAAGAGGAGACGCTGGCCGCCATCCCGATAAGGTCCGGGGGCCCTAGGTCTCCTTCTCCTGAGGTTGACGATCAGTATTTGGAGGATTTCTCGGATGATGATGATGATGGTGATGATGTTGAAAGGACTCATTCTAATAAGGAGAGGCCGCATCTCTTGGACCACGGCGACGCCTGTAAGATCGGCCCTGATCGTGCTTGGACCAACAAGTTCGCTAGTTGTTCTAGTTCTGAATTTTTCGAACATCACTTCTCCTTCGGCAGCGAGTATAGGATTGTTATCCCTGGGGAAGGTCAGGCGGTCTGTTGCCCTCCCAAGGGCTGTATCGGCGTATACATCAGACACCTGGAGTATGGGCTCCGGTTTCCTCTGAATGAATACGTTATGGCCATAATTAAAGCCATGAACGTCGCCGTGGCCCAACTGCATCCGTTGGCCATTAGGACTATAGTTGGCTTTGTGTGGCTCTGTCTTTTCAAGGGGGAGGCCCCCAATGGTTAACTTGTTCCGCCGGCTTCATCACCTTCGGCCGTCAGCCCCCGGTCGCACGGGGTGGTACAGCGTGCAGACGGAGCCGGGCTACGTCTCCGTATCCAAAATTACATCCTGCAAGGACTGGAAGGCGCGGTGGGTATACGTTGAGGTTCCGAAGTATTATCCACTGCCCCGGTCCTTCCAGCACCGCGTCAATTTGCGGTGTGAGAGTCGGGGGGGGAGCGTGAGAAATATGTCTCCCCGGAGTAAGCTCAAGATGGACGCCTTTAGGGTCCATCTCAGTGAGGACGAAAGGCGGGCAATGAAGCTGTTTGAGGCTGAGAAGGATGGGACGCCGAAGGGATGGATGCCCCCGACGCAGATCATTCTTTAGGATGAGCTGCTCTGCCACGTCGGCCTCATACCGGCCCTCGAACAGGGTGAGTGGGGTCGGTGTGAGGCCCATCTCTGCTTTTAATGTTTCTGTTTTTGAATTTTGATTTATTTCTTTTACGTAACTCTTGCTTCGTTTCCTTTGCAGACCGTTTTGGCCCGGATCTGTCTGAGGATATCCTCAATAGGATGGGACTTGACAAGGACAAGAAAATTGTTGATTTGCATCCTAAGGCCCAGACCCGTGATCGCAGACCGGCGCCAAACGACCTCATGGATCGCAACAAGGCATTGGATGTAACGGCGCCCGGCGAAGGTTGCGATGAGAGTGCCGCGCCGAACTCGAAAAGCAACGTCTTCGGCGGCGACGGCGTCAACTTCAGTTCAACCTCCAATCCCTGCAGTCCAAAAGGAGACGGTGGTGGTCGTCGATATTACCGATGAGGAGGCCACCGTGGCAGAGGAATCTCCTCTCTTTCGTAAGAGAAAAAGATCGCCATCGCAAGCATCGCCACCGAGGCCGGCAAAGAAATGGGGCCAGACGGCCCTCTGTCTAAGAAGCCCAGGACTTGTACGGATCTAACCTGTGGCTCAGATTTAGCTGGTTCATTAGGCGTTCCTGATGACAGGCTCTCCGGTATGTCAATGAATGTTGACATGGATGCTTTGTCCGCATTTTTTGTAGATCAACCGCCGCTGTCGACCGGTCCTACTGAACGGCTTATTGAGAAGCGACCTGCACAGGCGGGTGATAAAGATGCCGCCGTCATCTCCTCCTCCTAGAAGCCTTCCCCCGCCCAGATTAGGAAGATGCTGGCGAAGTGGGCTGACATGGCCGGTGCTCATATTATGGAGCAAGAAAAGGTCATGGCCGAAGCTGCCCCACAACTTGAGCGGCTCCGGCTTGAGCTCGATGCTGCGAAGAAGGAAGCTGAGAGGGCCAAGGTCGAGGCTGAAACGGCGGTCCTTGCCGAGCGAAAACTTAGGGAGGACGCTGAAAAGGCGGTCCTTGCTGAGAGAGCTAAGGTTGAGGCCGCGGAGGCTGATGCCGCTAAGCGGCTGGAGGAGCGTGACCGCCTTCAGTCGTCGTTGACTTCACCGCCAAGAAGAGGGAGGAATGGAAGACCCCGTACACGGCCCGAGCGAAATCACACAGAGCACAAGGGCAATCCTCAACCGAGGGAGGAGGACATTGAGACGCTCCAAAGCGTCATCCTACCTAACATGTGCGCCCAATACCGGGACCTGGCCGAAGAAGCCGCCAGGGAAGTGATCGGGGAGCTCTTTCCTGATGGCTCCTTTCCGTGGCAAAAATTTGACGAGCTATTTGATGATAAGCTTGATGCTAAGGCGAAGGCCGCGGAGGCGAAGGTTGCGGAGGAGGCAGCGGTGAAGAAGGAGAAGGAGGAGGCTGCGGAGAAGGCGGCCCATGCTGAAAAGGCGAAGGCGGCCAGGGAGGAAGCTGAGAAGTTAAAGGCACTGCCGAAGCCGCCAAGTCGATTCGGATCGCCCACCAACGATGATGTCTGCTGATGTCGCCGGTGGCAAAGCAGCAGTGCATAGGGAGACAAAGCGGTCGTCACCAGGTTCACCCTAAGCATCTCTCGGATAGCTTCACTGCTCGGGGGCCAATTATTTAAGCCTTTCCTCCCGCCATCTTTTGGCACTTCATGTCTTATGTCCGTACCCTTTGCTCTTTGTTCCTTCTTTTTGTAAACTTTGGTAGGTAGTGTTTAGGCTATCCCTATGGGGACGGCCGTCGACTTCGTATTACCTGTAAACATTTTCAGTAAGAGTTTGTTTATTTTGCCTCTGGCTTGGCCGAGGTCTTTTTCTCATTTTTGTCTGAGTTGTCTTCTTACGTTATTAATTGAGCACTTCTTTCGTTTCTCCCTTCGGCTTGGCCGAGGCAGTTAGAATGCGTAACTCAACTGTACTTAACGTTTTTTTTTAAAACATGTTGGCGTGTCGGTCGCTTCCTCCACCGCCCGAGGCGGTCAGATTTGTTATCCCAACCACCGTTGTGAACATGATTGCGTATCGGTCGTTGTGTCCCCATCACTCTCGGTCTGGCCGAGGCAATCGAGGTTAACGGCCGAGGTGTTCGTATCTATAGACGTGTTGATCGCTTCCTCTTTCACTCTCGGTCTGGCCGAGGCGTCCGATTTGCGTTTCTCAACCGTACTTATACGTTCCTAAGCATGTTGATAACTGCTGTGGGGCAAGTCGCGTTTCCCTCGTCACTCCCGGCTTTGGCCGAGGCAACTGAGTTTACGTTTTGACTGCTGTTGTAAATATCTTGGTATGACTATGGGAGGGACACTTCATTTTGATAGAAAACATGGAACATTCTTCCTTAGATATAATCAAGAGTTGGGGTGCCCCCAACGGTCTTGGACACCTCCGCCGCTATACGAAGTATTTTCTAAGATTGTCGGTGTTCCAGTGGCTCATTAAAGGCACTCCCTCCATGTCTGTCAGCCGGTATGTACCCGGCCTCATTTCTTCAACTACTTTGTAGGGTCCTTCCCAGTTGGCCGTCATCTTGCCATGGATGTTTCCTTTGTTGGTGGCGGCTGACTTTCTTAGGACTAGATCTCCTACTCTTAAGTCTCTTTTGTGGACCCTACGGTTGTATGCTCTTCTCATTCGATTTTGATATACAGCCAAGTTAAGTCGTGTCGTGTCTCGGCTTTCTTCGCCCAGGTCTAGGGAGACTCTAAGGCCTTCCTCATTTTCGACTGGGTCAAAGGTTTGCCTTCTGAATGTCGGCACCGATGCTTCAATTGGCAGGACAGCTTCAGACCCATAGACTAGGTGGAATGGACTGTACCCCGTTGCTTCTTTCTCCGTGGTTCTAAGGGACCATAGGACGCCGGGTAGTTCATCAGCCCACCTACCCTTTAGATCTTCAAATTTCTTTTTCAGCCCGTTTAGGATTGTTTTATTAGCTGCTTCCGCCTGCCCGTTGCTCTGAGGGTGGCAGACGGAGGAGTATGCAAACTTGATACCGAGCTCTTCTAGCCAGTTCATCACCATGTCACTCCAAAACTCTCGGCCGTGGTCAAACACCATGACTTGGGGTAACCCAAAACGAGTTATGATGTTCTCCCAGATTACCTTTCTTACGGCCGCCGTGGTCTTGGCAGGTACCGCAACAGCTTCGACCCATTTGGTGAGGTAGTCAACGGCGACAATTAGGTATTTTCTTCCTCCGGAGGCCGTTGGAAATGGCCCTAATAGATCCATCCCCCACTGTGCAAAAGGAAGGGGACTAAGCACCGGTTGCAGGTCTCGGGAAGGAGCATGTATCACCGAAGCATGCATTTGACAGTTCTTACACTTCTTGGTCTTAGTTCTGGAATCCTCAAGCATGGTAGGCCAGAAGTAGCCGGCTCGGAGAGCTTTGTGGGCTAGTGTTCTTGCCCCCATGTGATGTCCACAGATGCCTTCGTGTATTTCTGTCAGTATTCGCTCCGCGTCGGCTGGGCCGACACATTTCAAGAGTGGTCTTATTACGGACCTTCTGTATAATTCTCCTTCGAACACCAAGTACCTTGCGGCGATCCTCTTTATCTTCTGAGACAGACTGTGGTCCCCCGGCAACTCATTTGTTAGTTTGTATTTCATTATCGGAGTCATCCACGTCGTCTCGGCTTCTATGTCGCCCACCACGCAGAGTGTGTCAGTGATGCTTTTAGCATTCCTGATATCCACCAAAGACGGTTTGGTGACATTCTTGATGCTTGAATGGCAAGTTTTGAGAGAGCGTCGGCTCGGTTGTTCTCAGACCTGGGAATGCATTGGATTTGGAAATATTTCAATTTTGCTGTGTCAGCTTTTACCCTTTCCAGGTATCTTACCATCCCGTCGTCCCGAGCCTCATACTCTCCTCTGATTTGGTTAGTAACCAATAGTGAGTCTGTCTTCAACAGAATGTGTTCTGCTCCGGCAGCTCTAGCTAGCTCGACTCCAGTTATCACCGCCTCGTATTCGGATTCGTTGTTTGAGGCCAAGAAGGTAAATTTCAAGACGTACTCAAACTCGTCCCCGTTTGGGCTGATGATAAGGATGCCGGCTCCTGAGCTGTTCGCCGTGGAGGACCCGTCGGTGTATACTTCCCAAACTCCGGGGTTTGGTTCTTCTTAATATGTGCACTCGGCCAGGAAGTCTGCAAGTGTCTGTCCCTTTTATCGAGGGCCTCGTCTTGTATTGAATGCCGAAGCCGGATAGCTCTACTGCCCATTTGATGAGCCTACCGGATTGTTCAAATTTTTCCAATGCTTTCTCCAATGGTTGGTCGGTTAAGATCGTCACGAGATGTGCGTCGAAGTAAGGTTTCAGTTTCCTTGCGGCAACGACGACAGCAAAGGCTGCTTTTTCAATCAGTGGGTAATTTCTTTCGGCGGGCAACAATGTATGGCTGACAAAGTAGATTGGGTGTTGCTGTTTGTCTTCTTCTCTGATGATCACGGCACTGACCGTGGCCGAGGTAACTGCTATGTATAGGTATAGCGTCTCCCCTAGCATCGGCCTGGACAGGGTTGGGAGAGTTTGAAGATGAGCTTTCAGTTGCCTGAAAGCTGTGCTCTGTTCCTCCCCCCAGCTGAAGTCTTTATTCCCTTTTAACACTTTGAAGAATGGGGTGCTCTTGTCGGCTGACCGAGAGATAAAACGGGCTAGAGCCGCCATCCTCCCGGTCAACATCATAACCTCTTTTCGATTCCTCGGCTCCGGCAGTCCGGGATTGCTTGGACTTTCTCTCGGATTGGCATCAATTCCCCGGCGCCGACAAGTACGCCGAGGAACTTACCCGCCGGACACCGGTTGCATTTCATTGGGTTAAGTTTCATCTTGTATTTCCTTAGTGAACAAAATGTTTCGCTCAAGTCGGCCAAGTGCTCGCTGTCAGACTTGCTTTTTACAATAGCATCGTCGACGTAAGCCTCGATGTTTCGCCCTTTTTATCTTGAAACACTTTGTCCACCAGCCTAGTGTAAGTTGCGCCAGCGTTTTTCAAACCGAACGGCATCATTTTATACATGTATGTGCCGTGTATGGTGATGAATGCGCACTTAGGCATGTCTTCTTCGGCCATGAATACCTGATGGTACCCTGAGAAGGCGTCGAGCAGGCTCAACATAGTGTAGCCTACCGTTGCGTCTATTAAACTATCTATTCGAGGCAAGGGATAGCAATCTTTAGGGCATGCTTTATTAAGATTTGTAAAATCAACACACATCCTCCACCCCCTGATGACTTCTTCACCATTACAACATTTGCTAGCCATTCAGGGTAAGTACAAGGCATGATAAAGCCTGCCTCTAATAATTTATCTACCTCGGCCTTGATGGCCTCGTCTTTCTCGGCCGAGGAGTTCCTCATCTTCTGCTTGACAGGGCGAGCGTTGGAGAGCACGTTCAGCTTGTGAACGATCACCTCTCGGCTCACGCCTGGCATCTCGGCAGCTGAGTACGCGAAGACGTCTTTGTTCTTCCTCATTAGGTCAAGGAGGTCGGCTCTGAATTTTGGCTCCAGGCCGACACCGACAGTTACGGTGCGTCCTGGGTCAATTTCTATTTGTTCGGTCTCGGCCCCCTCGACCATGCTGACGTTATTGGTGCTCATTGGATCACCCTCCTGTCGTAAGGATGGGCTCTTCCCCTTCTCTGATTTCTTTGCCACTTTGAGGGATTGCATGTTACACCCTCTGGCGGATACTTGGACATTGACAACTTCGTCTCTCTCGTTCTTTGAGACGAGCAGGCCTCCCCCGGTCCGAGACATACATCAATGTCGGGCCCGGATGGACATTACGGCGTCGGCCTCGCTCAAAGTAACCCGGCCTATCGAACATTGTAGGCGGACGAGCCATCAATGACCACGAACTCAGATAAAACATTCTTGGCCGCATCGTCTTGGCCGAACATCACCGTGAACTGATTGATCCTGGGGTACCAGGCCGGCCCCGAGAAGTGTATAGTGGGTTGGTGCGGGGGCTCGGTCCTCAATCTTCGACCGAGATTGAGGAAGCATTCCCGAACATGATGTTGGTGTAGGCGCCTGTATCAATTAGGCACCTCTTAACCAAGTGGTTGGATATGTCTAGGTGGACTACCAGCGGGTCGCTGTGTGGGGCTACGACTCCTTCGTAGTCTTTCCTTCCGATGGTTATATCGGGGACAGTGGAAGCGGGGATCGCTGTGGTGGGCACAAAGTTGATGGCTTGGTAAAGCTCATTTAGGTGCCGTTTGTGCCCATTAGCTGACCCTCCGTTCTCGTCTCCCCCGGTAACCACCGGATCACTCCCATTCTCCTCGGAATACCGATTTCCTATTCGCCCCGTCGGAGCTCGTCTCCGGGCCTCTAGCTACGTATTTGCTGAGGGCCCCCTTTCGGATAAGCTCCTCGATGGCGTTCTTCAAATGCCGACAGTTGTCGGTCTTATGGCCGGGCTGGCCGTGGTAATCGCAAAATTGGTTTGCGTCGCCCTCCGCCTTTGTCTTGGGGGGTCTTGACCACTTCGCCCTTCGTTTTTGCTCGGGCGAAGACCTCGGCCGGTGATTTAGCCGGGGGGTGAGAGAGGCCAGATCGCTTCGGGGTGTATGGTCCCGAACTCCCCGCGCCCGCCGAGTTCTCGTCTTTTATTAAATTTCTCGGCCGTGACCTATCATTGTCACGGCGTCCTTCATCTCTCGTTATCCCGGGCCGCTCCTCTCTGGGAGCCCAGCTTCGCTGTGGCTTACCCAGGTCTTGTGATAATCCTCCACCTTGATGGCTCGGTCGGCCATCTTTCTGGCGGAGTCCAGGTTGAGTTCTTCACACTTGATGAGCTCATTTTTGAAATCGCCTCTCGGTAGGCCTTTCATCAGTGCGAAGGCTCGCCGATTCGAGATTCGGCTCTCGGATCTGCTGAACCTTAGCGTCAAATCTCTTGACGTAGCTCCGGAGGGACTCGTCCTCCCCCTGTCGGATAGTCAAGAGGTCTGATGTCTCCACGGCCCTTCGTTTGTTGCAAGAGTACTGGGCTATGAAGCTATCTCTCAGGTCGGCATAGCAGTATACCGAGCCATTGGGTAGCCCCTTGTACCAACTCTGAGCCATGCCGTGGAGAGTTGTTGGGAAGACTCGGCACCACACCTCATCGGGTTGTTCCCACACCGACATGTACGACTCGAAGGCCTCGGCATGGTCGGTGGGGTCGCTATCCCCTTTGTATGTTATGGCTGGCAGCTTCAATTTTGTTGGCACCGTGACGTTGAGGACATAGGCATTGAGGGGCTGTCTGACCATGTGTCTAATGACACGCGGCGATCGGCTCCTCGCACCTCTAGTCCGGCTTGCCTCCCTCTGTCGGGAAGGGCTTCTTGTTGTCCGACTTTGGAAAGTCGGGCTTCTTTCTTCACTTCTTCGGGGGTGGCCTCGTTGTCGCCGCGGCGACACTGTCCTTCCACGAGTGTGGGAAGGACTTTGGTCTGCCACTGACAACACGGGCACCGCTGGCGTTTTGGTACGCCTAACCTCTTGCATTGCTCCGGACAGGTTGTTCGGAGTCACCTTCGGGGCCCTGGTCACCTTTGGGTGCGCTGCTGTAACCGTCATTGCGACAGGGTTTAGCGGCGTACTACCCATTAGGTCCAGGAATAGCTTGATCTTCTTTGCGATCGACCACATGTCCCATGATAGTGACTTGGCCGGCAGGCAGCGGTGTATCTGGTATTATCGGCATCCCGTACGCCGGTTGAATGACTCGGCCGGTGGGGGACTGCCCAATTTCAGAATTAAGGACTGTGTCATCCTGGTAGAATGGAGTTTCATCAGTCACAATTACTTCTGGCTGTTTTGACATCTTCTTAGCTTGTTGGGTGGGTTTTTGTTTTGTTTTTTTTTTTTTGTAAGGGATTTGACTAGCTTTTAGTATGGCTTCCTCACAGACGGCGCCAATTATTCCGGGTGTGATTACGGAGCAGTTTCGTTACCACGTAAGCTTGTAGAATGATGACTTTGCTTGACTCTTCCTTTCGGCCTCTTCTGAAACAATGAACAAACTGAGGGCTCGGCTTGGTACCGAGCGAACTCACTCCGACGCTCAAGTCAGTAAACTTAAAGGGATTAAGTTGTGTGATACTTGGCACAAGGTATATTGTAGAGAGATAAGGGAGTTTATACCAGATTAATATATTTAACTGATTATTTTCGGATCCTTTCCTCAATGAGGGTTGAGGAGTATTTATAAACTTTCACCTTTTGTCACGTAGTGGCCAAGTGGCCAAGTGGCTAGCAGGTGGAAAGACTAATCTACCCTCAGCCGAGGGACCCATGGCAGGCCGGCGGACCCTGTTCACTCTATGTCGAGGGGTCTTGGATGTGAGTACGCGGATGTGTGTCCCGGCTGGCTAGTTGCCTGGCCGAGACCCAAGTGACAGGCCGACAGGCTGCGTCGGCTAGGCTGTCCAAGGTGTTGACTTGCTTTGGATACCTTTGACCTTGCTCAATATGTTGACTCGGTCAGCGGGTGCAGAATATGCCCCATCAGTAGTAATTTAGGATCTGCGCACTATTGTAAAATCCGGTGTTTCATTCTCGAATGAAACATGTTGCTCTTTCCTTTCATTTTGTGCGCCAACATGTTCAAAATAATGATATTCGAGTTCAACATATTCACACGAATGATCAATTGGCAGATGCCTTGACCAAACTTCTAGCTCGACCATGGTTTGATCAACTTGCGGGGGCATATTAAGGATACGTAATCCTCTATTATTATTGTGAATAATATTGGAGATATTCTACGGTGTACCCCTGAGTTTTTTGGTTTTCTATGTTGCACCCCTCCATTTTTTTAATTCTACATTGTACCCCTAACCTTCTTACTTTTTTCTCCATCATAACCTTGTCTAACTCTCTATTAGCTTTATCACTATCAAGCGACCGTACTTTGATCTTTATTTTGACTTATTAATATTGTATCACCATTTTATATGAGAAACGTCACAAATCACTTTTAATAAGCACCAACTACTATTAAAAAGACCAACTACTATTAAAAATATCTGTTATGATTCATGACATGAATAAGTTTGTTTGAACTTTTAGTTTGTTTCGTATACTATTTCTTGGGCTAATGAGTAATTCGGCGAATTAATAAGTAAATGAATAAGTTGTCGAGTAATTGGAATGATAAATATGTCATTTTAAAAAATAAGTTAGCAAAGACAATAAATAAGGTCATGGTATAGACTAATGTATAGAGTTTAATGGTACATCATAGAATATAAAAAAAGGAGGGGCGTGGAAAATCGAAAACCACGAGAGTACACGGTAGAATATCCCATAATATTGTTATTATCTTTGTAATCTTTATTATCCTTGTACCTTTTAGTTAGTTTGTTTCCTTAGTTTTAGGATTACAATTAGGCTCCGTTTGGCAAGACATTCCAGGTACCTGTTTTGACTGAACTAGCTTTTTTGATAAAAGTTTCAGGTAGCTTATTTTTATGGATGTGTTTGGCAAGTAGCTTTTTTGCCCAAATAAGCTACCTGAAATGAAATGCTACCTAGAGTAGCATTTCACTTTTCAGGTACCTGATTCTTGGTAATATTACGTTTTTGCCCTTTCAATTTATAATATATTAAATAATTATTGTATCCTTTTACGTTATTTTACCAAAATAAGCTACCTTTTCAGTTAGTTTGCCAAACAATTTTTTATATAATCAGTCACCTTATCAGCTCCTAATTTTCAGTTACCTTATCAGCTACCTTTTCAGGTTTCAGTTAGCTTTTCAGTTTCCAGGTACCTTTTCAGATTTCAGATACCTTTTCAGTTCGTTTTACCAAACAGAGCCTTAGTCTTAGTTATATTGTTTCCTATTTTCATGTATTTTCCAGTATCTTCATTGTAATTCTCTACAATTAATCAAGCAATTCTTTCTATCATTCTTAATCTCTTATATAACCTTCGGTTGGCTCGTTTGTTGAGCATTGGACCGGTTCTGATTACGAGACTCTATTAGAGTCGGCTTTTGAGGTAAAGTGAGATGACGGTGGATAGTCGAGAAATTTAGTCTTTAGTTTTCACAAATTTGATACTTATGTATGCTTTGAAAGTGATTAAAGGAGCAATTGTAGTACTTCCTATATCCCGGTTATTTGTTGTCATTTTTCATTTTTGGGTGTCTCAGTCATGTGTTGTATTTCTATTTTAAAAATGAAGTTTTTTTTTTGGTGACGAGGGGTTGAATCCCCCGGGCACATGCAATACCCTGCAAACCACGTGTGCCATGTAAGACATCCTTTAGGATGACAGGTAACCGCAGCACTCCCGTGTAGGGAGTCGAACCCGGGACCTCTCAATTCGTTGCCATTGCAACGCTTTGAGGCACTCCCGCATTCCACTACAACTTCAATTTTAAAAATGAAGTTGTTTGATCATTCTCATCCAATTTATTTCACTTATCATTTAGTTATTGGTGCTCTCCTTTTTCCTTGGTCTTTGTTTCAGGACAACAATTGACAATATGCCTAACGATTAGCAACTCCTGCGACGACACAAGACTTTTAAGGTTAATCATTCATCTAATGCTATTGTTGAAGATGGAGCTCCATAATCTGCCTCTTGTTCTTGAATTCGTCACAATCTACGTACTCCAACAATATATAGAGTCCCAGACTTCAGAAGATTCTTCCAAACCTATGATGACGATTGACATTCGATAATGATTCGGGTGTGTCCGTGTGTATCAAGTACTTGGTTCTCGTTTAATTGCTTTTCATTGTTTGTAATTATAAAATTATGGAATACTAATCTTTCCGTCTCAGTCATTTGTTTACGTTTTATGCCCAAGTATATATCTTTGTATGCATATCTTGACTGATGTACGTATTGTAGCCTAGATGATTGAGAAACATGGTAAGAATATGAATCCTCCGACCTCCACCAAAGGAAATCGTCTTTTCTGCATCGCGAATCATTATCGAATGTCAATCGACATCTAAGCGTAAATATTTATGCTTTGTTTTAGCACCTCTGCGTGCCTCTTTGCCTAAGGCGCACTCATTACGCTTGCTCGCTAAATCGCTAATCTTTTACTCCTTCCGTCCTCGATCATTTGTTTACCTTTTTAGAATAGCCAAGTATAACACATGCTAATTCCTGCTGCGTGCCTCTTTGCGTAAGGCGCATCTCACTACGTTTAAGTGCTAATCTTTTACCCCATAATTATAGTAGCTCGTAAGGGACATTTGCATTTGTTTCAACTTCAGCTGTTTTTTTTTCCTGTTTTTGAGGTAATCTTTACATAACAATTGGTAGTGAAACTGTCAAAGAACTCTAATGTTAATTAATATAATCTCAACATTGAAATTCCTGGGCTCATATAGAGTAGCTAAGTATAACACATTCCAATTTCAACTTATCTATTGATCCAACCTATTAGTTTCCTGAGATGCCTTTTCAGCTTCTGCCGCATTCCAATTTATTTAAGATTGTTGCTGGTACAGAGGTTTTTTCACTTTGGCATTTTCCTAATAAGCAGAGAAACTGTGTACTGTAAATGTTGTAGACTTGGTAGTTGGTAGTTCATTATCTGTTTTGAACTGGAAATTTTTTCAATACAGGAATAGATCAGTGTTTGCAGCAATGGGTTACAGGTTTGATCCTTCATTAGCTAGCTTACTGGTATTTTCTTTAATCCTTGCATACTTGACATATTAAATGACATTCTTCGTCATGCCTGATGCTTCTGTGAATGCTTTGACTGTTTCATCGTCGTATCAGTTTCTTGATGGCCCTAATTACAGGAATCAATCGTAGTACCGATCTAATGGTTCTTCCGATTTTCATGTAGAATGCAATCCACTTACTTCGATTATGACAGAGTATAACAAAGATCAAGTCAGTTCATGCTCATAATCCCAAGATTTACTCACGAGATGATGAAGGGCATTACAATTACATTACAGGGGTGTCATGTAAAATTGCCAACTAGTACAATAGAGCATCAAATTCAAGGAATCTTGAATCTGGAGCATCAAAATTTCAACTGTCATGATATTAATTAATAGCATTAGCAGCTGCTCAAGGTTGGCCAATCCATCAATTGGATATTAAGAATGCGTTTGCGTTTCTTCATGGCTGGCTACTTGGATGAGTAAGTTTACATGACTCCGCCATCAATCCGTCCCATTGTAGACGGACACTATCTGTAGACGGATAGTGTCCCTCTCACAAAATGCAAGTGGGAGGGCAAGTGGCAGGGTATCCATTTCCCACTCACTTGCACTATCATCTACTCTTATTTTGTGAGAGGCTTTAGACGGATAGTGTCCATCTAAAGTGAGAATTTGTACTCAAGCTTTTTGGTTCTCATATGTTCTTCCTTGCAAGTTCCTAATTCAAGTTCCATTTCTATTTCGGTAATTCTAATTCTAGTTTATTTAGTTTACATTTCTATTTTAGTTATCACATAGTTTTATCATTAGTATTTTAATTTCATCACACAGTTTATTCTCATATTTCATAATTCATCTTTTAATTTATATCATTTCTATAAACATGTTTAGCATTTCATACATCATAATTGGTAGTTTACATTTCAATATGAGTAGCTAAATTTCCTTAGTCTAGGGATTAGGGAAGCCATGTAATAACTAATGTATGTAAAATGTTAAAATAGGTTGATATAATATTGTCTAATTGTTTCTATCACATGTCTGTATCGTCGCGATTAATCTTTGTTTAGTGACCATATTCATTGCTTAAGTTTGTTAAATTCGTTCTATAAGTCGAGAGGCACGGAATCGGATTAGACTAAGCATGTATAGTAGGACGACCTAGTCATGACGAGAGTTCTCTAGGACCCAGTCTATGGTTGACACTAATATCGTAAAGTGGGTGTCTTTAAGCCTAAACAATTGACAATGTTATTTATTCCGAGTTTAACATGAATATATATTTACAATTGCATGTGTGATCCGACTCCCCTAGACTCTTTTAATCATATATTGCTATATCATTTTATTTTCTATCATCAAACAAACAAACCAATCAATGGTTACCGGCCTTGATAGATTTCTATTCATGGCATTTCATAGCGCAATTTCCGTCTCCTTGTGTTCGATCCCTCGTACTACATTAATTTGTGTCAAGGGTAATTATTTTTGCATAGGTGTGCGATAGCATATCAAATTTTGGCGCCGTTGCCGAGGAGCACGGTTTTATTGCGTTTAGATTTGTTGATTTCTATCTTGTTTACTTTTATCTTGAGGAACACTTGTTCCTTGAGTCTGTTACTTACGATTTTCTAGAGATTGTTGTCTTATGCCCATGTTTTCTCGTAGTGGAGATTTGCTTTCACCGGATTCCGAGCCCGAGAAAACATTTCGAAGAAGACGACGTTTTTGGAAAGAGGTTAAAGAAGTTGATTCACCCGTGCAATTTGAAAGTGTAAGAAAGTCTTAGTTAGACGATCTTAAATCACTTGAAGAGGAGGAGTTTCTAGTTCATCATCTCCACCACCGCACCATCTCCAACTAAAAAGATGGTGAAACTTTCCGATCATTCCAAGCCCACCGCGGCTATGCTTCCGGCCGGTATTACAACTACTCAAATTACAGCCCCGAAATTCGAGATCAAACCGGCTTTTATTAGCCTTGTGTAGAGGAAGCAATTTGGGGTAAGTCCTTTGAAAGATCCCAATTTTCATGTGCAAAACTTTTGTGACTATTGCTCCATAATTCAAAGAAACAAAGGCCACTCAAGCCCAAATAAGGGAAATACTTTTCCCTTTCTCTTTGAAGGACAAGGCAAAGCTATGGATCAATAGCCTTGATCGCACCGCTATGGGAATCACAAATTGGGAGACATTGGCTCTTGCTTTCTATCAAAAGTTTTTTCCACCGGAGAAAACTCAAACCTTGAGGAGCCAAATCACCGGATTCAGTCAACAAGCTCTTGAGAGCTTATATGAAGCTTGGGAGAGGTACAAGGAGTTTCAAAGGCAATGTCCACATCATGGGTTGTATGCTTGGTTCCTAGCTATAACATTCTACAATGGATGTTGTGCGGAGTTCCGAAGGATTCTAGATTCCGCTAACAAGTGGGTAGTTTGGATTGGATTAGAGAGAGTATTTATATAGATTTATTTCATCCTTAATAAGAGATCTATGCTCTGTTTGTAAAACTATTTGAAAAGGAAGCTGAAACCTGAAAAGGTAGCTGAAAACTGAAAAGGTAACTGAAATCTGAAAAGGTAACTGATAAGGTAGCTGAAAATTAGGAACTGATAAGGTAGCTGATTATATAAAAAAATGTTTGGCAAACTAACAGAAAAGGTAACTGATTTTGATGAAATGACGTAAAAGGATAAGATAATTATTTAATAGTATAGATTTAAAGGGTAAAAACGGAAAATCAAACCAAATCAGGTACCTGAAATCTCAAATGCTACTCTAGGTAGCATTTTATTTCAGGTAGCTTATTTGATTAAATAAGCTACTTGCCAAACGCTTACAAAAAAAATAAGGTACCTGAAACTTTGGTCAAATAAGCTACTTTGACCAAATTAGGTACCTGAAATGTCTTGTCAAACGGAGCTCTAGACTAATTAAGAAATAAATGCTAATACCATGAAATTAATTATTAATTTCCTAATACAAATTAAAAATTAGAAAACCTTAACTAACTTCCTAAGATCAACTAAAACCAAAACCTACGTAGAAGACAAGCTAACGTAGAAAATCACCTGTAACCACCAATAGCTAGGAAAGTCCAAGTGGGCCGAAGTTCTTTTTAAGGAGGGAAGACTATAATACTACGGTTTTATGAGTCTCTGGGTACTCTATCGAGTGGGCCTTACTCTGTCGAGTAAGGGTTTTTTGCGATTTAAAATAGTTTCTGACCTGTTGGGTACTCGATCGAGTAGCCTTGATACTCGATTGAGTAGGCGGCACTCGATCGAGTACGTCAGTTACTCGATCGAGTAGCCGGTTTACGGGGGGATGATTTGTCGGGTTTTGTTAATAATGCGAATTAATATTTAAACACTTCCGTCACTTTCATAATACACTTTTACAAACCTAATTACTTTCAAAAGAGAAATCAATCTACGTACTTCGCATTCATCGCATTATTGGCAAATTCCGGAGCTTGGAAGGTCGGAATTCACCTTTATTTACATCTTTGTGATCCTTACGTCGAGGGTAAGATCTACGTACTGTTTTTATGGTATTTTGTTAAAGTTAGTTAAACCCTAATTTGGGGATTTTGGGGTTTTGTTGTCTTTCTTGATTGGTAGCAATTGTATGATCGTATGTTAGGAGGAGGATTCGTAGAAGAGGCCTTTTGATAACAGTTGTTGAGATCGTCTGACTGTATTGCATTCCAGGTAGGGTTTCCCTACTCAGTATTAGTCCCATAATGTGTTGGTTATGATCTGTGATTGTTGAATATTATCATACGAGTATTGTGACGGTTGTTGGTTTTGATTGCTGTTTAGTAGTTGTGATTGTTTGTATCTGTCTGTGTTCTTCGGGGCGCGTCCCTGGCTGAGTTGAGTCACTTGCGGGAGTGGCTTCACGCCCATTATTCCCTTCTGTGGAACCCGCCACAGAAGGGATGTGCACATTAATGGATTTGGGTTTATCGCTCGACGGAGATGAGCGGGGATTAGGTGGGAACGGCTGCTGTCCCCCACTGGCGGCGTGGAGTGACCTATTGCGATGGGCACTCTGGCAGGGCTACACACTTTAGTGTGTAGTCAGTATTGTGGAGTTGGTGATGGAGTTCGGAGTATATCTGTGACGATTGAGCTGTGTTGTTTGTGTGTTGTTGGATTATATAAATTGTGTGATTAGTACTGACCCCGTTTATTGTTTTAAAAGCTGTGGTGATCCATTCGGGGATGGTGAGCAGTTGTTGAGCAGGTATGAGTAGAGATACATGGGCTAGCTAGAATGAGTCATCACTGCAGTTAGAAGAGTCTTCCGCTATTGTCAGACATTATGTTTAGCTTTTAGGCATTTGGTTTTTGGAGAACATGTATTCACATTTTATCAGTTTGATTTCCGGATTGTAATCTTTCACTTAACTTAATACTATTTAAATACTTTTTTGTTATTGTCTTATGATTATCATTGCCTCGGGGAACCGAGATGGTAACATCTTCATACCTGAGTGGTCCTGGTAAGGCACTTGGAGTATGGGGGTGTTACAGGTTCCCGGGATGTGTATGAGTGAGGATAGAATGCGCTGAAAGGGACCCGTGTTGATCTATATTCCATGTACACAGTCTGGTACCATGAGTGACGCTCCTTACACAGCCTGACAAGCTACCGTGAGTGACCGCTCCTGACCCAGGGTTTGGGCCGAGGTGTTACACAACAGCTACCAAACGTCCACAAATATATGAGATACCTAATGTCTCAAAAAATGGAACGGTGTACCAAAACAACGTACACAAGACTCCAAAACAAATCTTCTCGAAACTATCATGGCCAAATGTATCGTCGTACCAAATTGCCCAAAAAAAGACACATATGCCACGAAAAAATAATGTCTCACTTGAGTATACTAGGTGCCATGACCACCACAAACATGCTACACCAAGGCAACAAAATTCAAGTAAAAATCAAAGCAACATTCTAAGCGAGCACAAATCATCTCCAAATACTAGACTAACTAGCTAGTCTAACCCAACGCTCCAAAGAACAAACTCACGTCGACGTTTCAGACAACCCCTTAGTAGATCCAAGGAATCTCTTTCAAGAGTCATAACAATTCCACCTTTAGCCCAAATCACCTCATTGAGGCGCGAAAACAGATATTGGTAGCTTATCTTGAGGATCCATTAGCTTGACCTGTAAAGGAGGAAACTTCACCTTACCGTCAACACTAACATTCTTAAACAAACTCACCAAACTCACATGTCAACTTTCATAATATTCGCTCCCGACATCTTTTCACCCAAAAAATAAACAAACTCAAATAACGCCTAAAAGACAATACGGAAACAGAAGAGACCTAAGTCTTGACCTTGGACTCTGATACCAATTGTTGTAACGGGGTATGGGGGTGTTACAAAATGGTATCAGAGCGACGATCCTGAAACCTGTAACCAATGAATCTAATGAATATAGGGAGTCAATTAAAATGAACCCGGGGTAAAGGTTGTAGGAGCTAATGCAAAGGCTTGGGAGACGTCCTTAAGTCGCGAACTTGCCCTACAATTTCGAACCGGTCACATGGGGGGGTATATGTCAAAGTTGTATGTGGTGTTTGCTAGTTTGTATGTGATGTAGCGATATATGCTGTGAGTTGTTGGATGTTAGGAGTAGAGAATTGAAATTGTGAATAAAAGGTTGGTGGGGTGTGTATATATGTTGTTTGAATAAGGAAGCATGATAGTTGTTTATTATGTGGCATTTGATAACATGAATAGTTTATTTGCTGATTGAATGAGGAGTTGTGTAGAATCGCATGCGTAGTTAGATTATAATGTTGAGTTTATAAAGTTGCATAGTACGTTGGGTTATGAGAGATAACATGTGGGTAGTATATATGAGTCGGCATGACTCGATCGAGTAGGGGTACTCGATCGAGTGGGTGAGATACTCGATCGAGTGGGTATTTTGACATTTTTATAATCAGAATCGTGTTTTTGGGTACTCGATCGAGTATATAGGGCACTCGATCGAGTAGGGGGTCACTCGATCGAGTGGCTGTGCTACTCGGTCGAGTATGTTAGAGATCAGAAGGTCTGTTTTGGGTCTGAAGTCGGGGCACTCAATCGAGTAGCCGCTACTCGATCAAGTAGGTTTAGGCACTCGATCGAGTGGGTTCTGGGCAGTTTGTTATCGTGTTTTGGGGTTATAGTACGTATGTTTATATCTACCCTTTTCTTATATAGTTTCAAGATGCCGCCCAAGAAAACCGCTTTGTATGCGAGAGCTGAGAGCATGAACATCGACGATATAGTTAAGATGTTGGAGCATCAGGATGCTCTTACGGAGGCCCTAAAGAGAGTGTGAAAGGATAAGGAGGTTGATCACTCTAAGATCAGCCTTTATATAGCGAGGTTTAACCCAAAAGAGTACAAGGGGACCGGGGAGCCAATTCTTCTTGACAATTGGCATCGTGAGATGGAGAACATACTGGACCTGGTACACTGTCCTGATGAGATGAAAGTAGAACAAGCTGCGTTCTACTTGAGGGAGGCAGCTGGTGAGTGGTGGGACAAGGTGAAAGCGAGTGCTAGAGAGATGTATACGAAGCAGGGCTTACCTGCTATACCTTGGGAAGAGTTCCGGAGGGCTATGAGGAAAGAGTTTGTACTTGAGCATGTGAGGAGTAAGCTGAGGGAGGAGTTTGATGGGTTTAGGATGACATCTGATATGTCAGTGGCTGAGTACTACAAGCAGTTTAATAAGGAGTCTAGATATGCTGAGGACATGGGTCTGACTGAGGAGAACCTAACGCTGAGATTTGAGAGGGGGTTGACCCTCAAGATCATGGACAAGTTACCCGTGGGAGTCCTTACTGATGTTAAGGAAGCTTATGAGAGGGTTGGGAGAGCTGAGAGGTTGGTGGAGATGACTCGGGAGAGAGGTAGTGAGAAAAGAAAGGCTGAGAGTGAAGGTGGTGGCCAATCTAACTACAAGAAAGGCAACCACAATCAGGCTAGAGCGTTTTCTTCTGGTTCAGGGTTCAGTGCTGGGGCTTCCTTTAGGCGTGGCCGTGCGAGTGGTAGTGGTAGTTGGGGGATTACCTGCTATGGCTATGGCGTTGTAGGCCACAAGAGACATGAGTGCACGAGTGTACCTGGAGCTTTTCAGAGATCGGCTCAGGTGAGCTATTCTCAGGGGCCGGCACAGAGTTATGCGAGCAATAGACCGATTGGGTCATGGTCTAACCGGGGAGGTCAGAGCAACCAGGGTGGAGGTAACCGTAATGGCGGTAATTCCTATCAGAAACCAGCTACGAACAACAACAACAATCAGGGGTCGGGTGCTAAGCCGACCACATCACCAAGATCTTGTCCAGGAGGTGGAGAGAAGACCGATGGAAAATTTGTTCATGATGGACAAGAAAGCAGCTGAGGACGATGCACATGTTATCACTGGTACTTTTCTTGTTAACGGTATTCATACCTTTGTTTTGTTTGATTCGGGGGCGTCTCTGTCGTTTATATCTTCGAGTCATGTTAAACGGTTGGGTTTGAGGGTATATGAGTCTGTAAGTGAGAAATTTTTTATACCTTCAGGTGAGTCTGTACCGTGTGGGAGGTTGTATAGGGATGTCTCTATGATAGTTGGGCAAGTTTATCTACCTGTAGACTTGCTAGAGTTTCCTTTAGACGGTTTTGAGATGATACTCGGGATGGATTGGTTGGGAAAGTAAAAAGCTAAGATAGACCGTCATCAAAAGAAAGTGTCTTTGAGAGGTCCTAAGGGCGTTAGTGTGTCTTATCGTGGGTTTGTGGTCAAACCCAAAGTTAAGTTGATTGTAGCTGTGACCTTGAAGTCCTATCTGAGGAAGGGATGTCCTTTGATCTTGTGTCATGTGAGAGATGACCGGATGGAGAGTCCGACAGTTGATCGATACGATGGTGGGTGAGTTTGCGAGATGTCTTACCAGAGGAGATTCCGGGGTTGCCACCGAAGAGGGAGATAGATTTCACAGTTGAGTTGAAACCGGGGACGGGGCCAATCTCTAAGGCACCATACCAGATGGGTCCTAAGGAGATGGAGGAGCTCAGGAAACAGTTGGATGATCTGATAAAGAAGGGATACATTAGACCTAGTGTATCACCGTAGGGAGCACCAGTTCTTTTTGTGAAGAAGAAAGATGGGAGCTTGAGGTTGTGCATAGACTACAGGGAGCTGAACCGAGTGACGGTGAAGAACAAGTATCCTTTGCCAAGGATAGATGACCTGTTTGATCAGTTGAGTGGTGCATCAGTCTTTTCCAAGATTGATTTGTGGTCGGGGTACCATCAGGTGAAGATTAGAGAGGTGGACATACCAAAGACAGCTTTCACGTCTAGGTATGGCCATTAT
Organism: Silene latifolia; assembly: GCF_048544455.1. Taxonomy (NCBI): domain Eukaryota; kingdom Viridiplantae; phylum Streptophyta; class Magnoliopsida; order Caryophyllales; family Caryophyllaceae; genus Silene; species Silene latifolia. The sequence continues at coordinate 32,707,271 of NC_133530.1, read as the reverse complement.
GAGTATGTGGTGATGCCTTTTGGGTTATCTAATGCACCGGCTGTGTTTATGGACTTGATGAACAGAATCTTCTGACAGTTTTTGGACAAGTTTGTGGTGGTGTTTATCGATGACATCTTAGTCTACTCCAAGACTAAGGAGGAGCATAAGGAGTATCTGAGGATTGTGTTGCAGACTTTGAGGGAGCATGAGTTATATGCTAAGTTGTCCAAGTGTGAGTTCTGGTTAGAGAGAGTTGCTTTTCTGGGACATGTGATCTCTAAGGATGGGGTAGCTGTGGATCCGGCAAGATTGAGGCAGTGACAAAGTGGGAAGCACCAACGAATGTTGCTGAGATCAGGAGTTTCTTGGGTTTAGCTGGATACTACAGACGGTTCGTGAAGGATTTCTCCAAGATTGCTAAACCTATGACAGCTTTGATGAGGAAAGAGAACAGGTTTCGTTGGGATAAGAGTTGTGAGACGGCGTTCCAAACATTAAAGGAGCGTTTGACCACAGCTCTTATCTTAACATTGCCTGAAGGGATCGAGAACTTTGAGGTTTATACAGATGCCTCAAAGAATGGGTTGGGATGTGTGTTGATGCAGAACGGTAAGGTAATTGCCTATGCTTCTAGGCAATTGAAGACTTATGAGGAGAACTATCCTACGCACGATCTAGAGTTGGGTGCAGTGGTGTTTGCTCTCAAGATTTGGAGACATTACCTTTATGGGGCGACCTTTAAGGTATTTTATGATCACAAGAGTCTCAAGTACATCTTCACTCAAAAGGAGTTGAACATGAGACAGAGGAGGTAGATGGAGCTGATTGGCGATTATGACATGGATATTATCTACCATGAAGGGAAAGCCAATGTTGTTGCAGATGCTTTGAGTAGGAAGAGTGTACATTCTTTGTGTACAGCTTTATCTTTGATGAGGTTGAGAGATGAGGTGGGGAAGTTTGGGATACATATGATGCAGAGAGGGGATGCCATGGGAGATTTGACAGTGCAGCCTGATCTTTATGATGATATTCGAGGTAAACAGGTGTTGGATCCTAAGATAGTTGAGTAGAGAGCTGGAGTAGAGAAAGGGACAGTGTCTCGATTCTCTATTCATACAGATGGTAATTTGAGGTTTGATGGGAGGCGGTGTGTCCCTAATGATGAGGAGCTGAAAAAGACAATCATGACAGAGGCACATTGTACACCATATTCAGTACCTCCAGGTGGTGACAAGCTATACAAGGATTTAAAGAACACGTTCTGGTGGCCTGGGATGAAGAAAGAAACAGCTGAGTTTGTGGCCCGTTGCTTGACATGCCAGAGAGTTAAAGGGGAACAACGACGACCACAAGGTAAGATTCAGTTTTTAGAGGTACCTGAGTGGAAGTGGGAATCCATTTCTATGGATTTTATCGTGGGTTTGTCGAAGAGTCAACAAGGTAACAACATGATATGGGTAATAGTGGATCGACTGACCAAGTCAGCTCATTTTGTGCCAATGAAAGATACATGGACTAAGGCACAATTAGCTATGGCTTATCGGAAGAATGTGCTAAAGTTGCATGGAGTCTCTAAGGACATAGTATCTGACAGAGATGCGAGATTTATCTCAAAGTTTTGGAAAGAGTTGTAGGAATCTTTGGGAACAACGTTGAAGATGAGTACAGCATTTCATCCTGCAATAGACGGTCAGACTGGGAGAACAATCAAGACTCTTGAGAATATGTTACGAGCTTGTGTGATGGACTTTGGTGGTAGCTGGGAATAGAGGTTGGATTTGATAGAGTTTTCTTACAACAACAGCTATCACACTAGTATTGGCATGGCACCGTTTGAGGCCTTATATGGGAGGAGATATAGGAGTCCGATTTGTTGGGACGATGCAAAGATCTTCGAGGCAAAGTGGTTCTAAGACCAGAGATGGTACATGAGATGGATGAGCAGATTAAGATGACCAGGGAAAGGATGAGAGCGGCTCAGGATAGGCAAAAGAGTTATGCAGATCTACATCGCCGGGATATAGAGTTTCAGGTTGGGGACAAGGTTCTTCTGAAAGTGTCTCCTATGCGTGGGGTTATGAGATTTGGGAAGAAAGGCAAGTTGAGTCAGAAGTTCATAGGGCCTTATGATATCTTAGAGCGGGTTGGAGAGGTTGCTTATCGTTTGGCTTTACCAGCTTCGTTAGAGAGGGTGCATAATGTGTTTCATGTATCTCAGCTGCGGAAGTATGTGAGTGATCCGTCACATGTGTTAGAGGCAGAGAGCTTAGAGTTAGATGAGTCCTTGTCATACCTTGAGGTGCCTAAGCAGATTCTTGACCGGAAGGTTAGGAAGATTAGGAGTGGAGAGACAGTTTTGCTCAAAATCCTTTGGTCTAACCACGAGACTGAGGAAGCTACATGGGAGGCAGAGGAGGCTATGAGAGAGCGTTACCCTTTCCTTTTTGATCAGGTATGTATGGTTACGGGGACGTAACCTTGTTTCTTTTAGGGGGGTAGGAGATGATCGCAAAGAGTTTTTAAGAGCTTTTATACCCTTTTGTGTTGTGTCGGTATGTGTCGGTATGTTTGTTGTGGTTGAGTCGGGTTGAGTTTGGGTTAGTAACATGTTTTATGTTGAGTTTTGTTTTGGTTGTTGAGTCGGGAGTGTAGTAGTGTGTGTCTTTGTTTTGTTGTGGTTTGAACTTCGGGGACGAAGTTCTTTTTAAGGAGGGAAGACTGTAATACTACGGTTTTATGAGTCTCTGGGTACTCTATCGAGTGGACCTTACTCTGTCGAGTAAGGGTGTTTTGCGATTTAAAATAGTTTCTGATCTGTTGGGTACTCGATCGAGTAGCCTTGATACTCGATCGAGTAAGCGGCACTCGATCGAGTACGTCAGTTACTCGATCGAGTAGCCGGTTTACGGGGGGATGATTTGTCGGGTTTTGTTAATAATGCGAATTAATATTTAAACACTTCCGTCACTTTCATAATATACTTTTACAAACCTAATTACTTTCAAAAGAGAAATCAATCTACGTACTTCGCATTCATCGCATTATTGGCAAATCCCGGAGCTTGGAAGGTCGGAATTCACCTTTCTTTACATCTTTGTGATCCTTGCGTCGAGGGTAAGATTTACGTACTGTTTTTATGGTATTTTGTTAAAGTTAGTTAAACCCTAATTTGGGGATTTTGGGGTTTTGTTGTCTTTCTTGATTGGTAGTAATTGTATGATCGTCTGTTAGGAGGAGGATTCGTAGAAGAGGCCTTTTGATAACAGCTGTTGAGATCGTCTGACTGTATTGCATTCCAGGTAGGGTTTCCCTACTCAGTATTAGTCTCATAATGTGTTGGTTGTGATCTGTGATTGTTGAATATTATCATACGAGTATTGTGACGGTTGTTGGTTTTGATTGTTGTTTAGTAGTTGTGATTGTTTGTATCTGTCTGTGTTCTTTGGGGCGCGTCCCTGGCTGAGTTGAGTCACTTGCGGGAGTGGCTTCACGCCCATTATTCCCTTCTGTGGAACCCGCCACAGAAGGGATGTGCACATTAATGGATTTGGGTTTATCGCTCGACGGAGATGAGCGGGGATTAGGTGGGAACGGCTGTTGTCCCCCACTGGCGGCGTGGAGTGACCTGTTGCGATGGGCACTCAAGGTGGCTACACACTTTAGTGTGTAGTCGTATTGTGGAGTTGGTGATGGAGTTCGGAGTATATCCGTGACGATTGAGCCGTGTTGTTTGTGTGTTGTTGGATTATATAAATTGTGTGATTAGTATCGACCCGTTTATTGTTTTAAAAACTGTGGTGATCCATTCGGGGATGGTGAGCAGTTGTTGAGCAGGTATGAGTAGAGATACATGGGCTAGCTAGAATGAGTCATCACTGCAGTTAGAAGAGTCTTCCGCTGTTGTCAGACATTATGTTTAGCTTTTAGGCATTTGGTTTTTGGAGAACATGTATTCACATTTTATCAGTTTGATTACCGGATTGTAATCTTTCACTTAACTTAATACTATTTAAATACTGTTTCGTTATTGTCTTATGATTATCATTGCCTCGGGGAACCGAGATGGTAACATCTTCATACCTGAGTGGTCCTGGTAAGGCACTTGGAGTATGGGGGTGTTACAGGTTCCCGGGATGTGTATGAGTGAGGATAGAATGCGCTGAAAGGGACCCGTGTTGATCTATATTCCATGTGCACAGTCTGGTACCATGAGTGACGCTCCTTACACAGCCTGACAAGCTACCGTGAGTGACCGCTCCCGACCCAGGGTTTGGGCCGAGGTGTTACACAACAGCTACCAAACGTCAAAACAAATATATGAGATACCTAATGTCTCAAAAAATGGAACGGTGTACCAAAACAACGTACACAAGACTCCAAAACAAATCTCCTCGAAACTATCATGGCCAAATGTATCGTCGTACCAAATTGCCCAAAAAAAGACACATATGCCACGAAAAAATAATGTCTCACTTGAGTATACTAGGTGCCATGACCACCACAAACATGCTACACCAAGGCAACAAAACTTAAGTAAAAATCAAAGCAACATTCTAAGCGAGCACAAATCATCTCCAAATACTAGACTAACTAGCTAGTCTAACCCAACGCTCCAAAGAACAAACTCACGTCGACGTTTCAGACAACCCCTTAGTAGATCCAAGGAATATCTTTCAAGAGTCATAACAATTCCACCTTTAGCCCAAATCACCTCATTGAGGCGCGAAAACAGATACTGGTAGCTTATCTTGAGGATCCATTAGCTTGACCTGTAAAGGAGGAAACTTCACCTTACCGTCAACACTAACATTCTTAAACAAACTAACCAAACTCACATGTCAACTTTCATAATATTCGCTCCCGACATCTTTTCACCCAAAAAATAAACAAACTCAAATAACGCCTAAAAGACAAGACGGAAACAGAAGAGGCCTAAGTCTTGACCTTGGACTCTGATACCAATTGTTGTAACGGGGCCGTCCCATTACCCAATACTTAGTTGAAAGATGGTAAGAACAAAATAATAGAGATTTAACAAATAATTTTGTTGTCATCACACTAATATACTTGAAACCAGTCAAATAACTGGCTACGTCCAAACTAAAAGAGAGCAAATTCACTATTGTCGAGATAATAGTACAACAGTAGACCGATATACACGCGCTCAATAAAAGCCAAAAGTAATACCTCATTCTAGCAACAAATTTGGTAATCTAAAGATTACCCCAAATAGAGTTCAATTTGGAAAGAACTCACCAACGTTATGAAGGTCAAATGATCTTGAGGCTACCAAGATCCGAACAAACTCCTTTAACCTTTAAAGAGATTAGAAGAACATCAACCAATTTAACCGGAACAAACTAAAGCTTTCTCTTCGGAGTGAACCTCGCAAATTGACTCTCATACTCACAAATTATCTCCCTCTTTGATTAATCTTGATTAATATAATTAGTGTTTTTTATATAGATTTATCTATACTATATAATTAAAAGGTTAGGCAAAAGCAATAAATTTAATTCCACATGTCACTGCAATTAATTTAATTCCACATAGGCTTAGCAATCAATTTACTTTCTATACATTTTAATTATCTATTTAATTTATTACTAATTAACAAACCAAAAAGATGAGGAGACAAAGGAGTAGCAAAAAAATGACAAAAAAAAAGAGTAGTTTATTATTCACATTTCACCCAACCTCTATGATCTATATATATCTATAAAATTTACTTAAAAGACTACATAAACCATTTAGTTTTATTAATCCATAAAATATTATATTATTATTAATTATAGTTAAAAGGGTAAAGTTAAAAAAAGGTTACCTAAACCATTTAATTTTATTTCAAATGACATTTTATAATACATTACTTCGTACGATATTACTATGACTATATCTATACAATATTGTTAAAAGGCTTCTAAAAGCATTACATTTAATTCCATGTGGCGTACTCATTAAATTTCATTCTATGTTGCATTTTCATAATTTTTAAATTATATTGATTATTAAATTTACTAAAATTTCTTACAAAAGTGTCATCACATATTTTGTAACATATAAGTTAAAGTAAATCAAAGTAAAAGACTTTTAAAAGCGTTAAATTTAATTCCATGTGGCATAATCATTAAATTTTATTCTATGTTGCATTTTTATAATTTTGAAATTTGTATTGAATAAATTTACAAAACTTTCTCACAAAAGTGTCATGATATATTTTGTAACATATAAGTTAAAATAAATAAAGGGATATTATCATTATTCTTAAATTATTGTATACATTAAATATTTCTTGAGTTAAAAAAATTTCAAAAGTGATGTAATTTATACAAATTCCCTTACAAATTTCATAATTTTTGTAACATATAAGATAAACCAAATCGAAGGATATTAGCATTAATCTTAAATTAGTTTTATACATTAAATATTTCATGAGTTAAAAAAAATTCAAAAGTAATGAAATCTATACAAATTCACAAATAAAATTGAACATTTTAATTAAAGTTTTTGTAATAAAACCTGTTAATGAATTGATTAAAAGTCCTCCATACTTATTTTTCTAATTTATAAATTTGATTAAGTGTTTGTTAAAAGTGTTGTATTTTTTTTTATAAAGTGTTATACTTTACTTTCCTAAAATTAAAACCTTTTTAATTAAAAATAAAAATAATTTTGTAGTTTAATAACGTTCCTAAAAGTAAAAGTATGACATTTTACTTCAACTACTATTTAAAAACAAGGCAATTGAGAAACTATGACATTTTTCACATTAGTCCAATTTACTTATTATGTGAAAAACTATTCACGCATCTAAAAACAAGGCAATTGAACACCCACAATTTTCGTTAACCTTTTTCCTAATTAATTTACCTCTTAAAGTCCTCATAATAAATTATCTTATTTATTAATACTCATAACTCACAAAATAAATGAAAAGGAATATGAAAAATGAGAATCAATGGTTGTATAATCTTATTTAATAATACTCATAACTCACAAAATAAACAAATGAAAAGTAAAATGAAAAGTTTAAAAGTAATGGTTGTATAATGGATATAAAACTAATAGCTTCCATTCACTAATCCTCCATTTAATATCCATTGATCATAAATTTTCAAATTACATACTATATTTCATGGTTGAATATTATATTTAATTTTGGTGAGTATGAACATATGGTATATAAAAATGAATTAACATCTCTTATATGAAATTGTTATTGTTGTTGTTTTGTAGTATGATAAAGTATTTTAATTTTTTATGTTATTCGTACTTATGAATCGTTTGCTTTATATTGAAATTTATACTTTTCATTTGGGTTAATTTAAATGGTCTACATGTGAGAATATTTTGATTCTTTTGTTAAATGTTCGTCATGTTGATGTTTTCTCTTTGATCAATAAAACATGTGTAACAACTCTACATCATCAAAGTCACGTGAATGTAGATATGGTAGAGCCTCATGCAAGTAGTTTGAAGAAAGAAGATAATCAAAAGGCACAAGACTAAGGTGAAAACTAAAGATAAAACTTAAGGTATAAACTAATAAATTATTGATGTATCATTTTATTAGTAGATAAAGACAAAAAAAATGTACTTTGTGTCAAATGACAATGAGTTGTAAAGTTTGTATAACAGATTTTGGATAACTATTTTGTTCATATTAGGGTAATTTTTTTCACTTTCTCATATTTAATTTCGTAGATCAAACTATTTATGTTTCAAACACAATGTGTAATTATTGTATTGTACTACTATACTAATATATCTTCATTTGTGCAAGAAGTTGTTGTACATTTAGTTTAATTAAACATTATTATTCACTTTTGAGTATTAAGAAGCACGTGTAAATTTTAGTAAGAAAATTTATATTTATCTCGTGCATTGCACGGGTAAAAAAACGAATATACAATCAAAAGGCTACCTAAATCATTTAATTTTAATTCAAATGACATTTTTATAATCCATTCATTCATAAATTATTATCCTTATTATTACTATTATTATTATTATTATTACTATTATTATTATTATTATTATTATTATTACTATTTTTATTACTACTATTATTATTATTATTACTATTATTAATTATTATTATTATTATTATTATTATTATTATTATTATTATTATTATTATTATTTTCTATACAATAACATTAAAATGATATTGTGTGTAATTCCTTAAGTATCAAGTGAGATCATCTTACTCTAACTAAGTGATCATTTAAGAACCTTTATAAATTTTATAACATAAATATGCACTAAATTTTTCATAACCGTGACTAATGATCTTGGTAACTAAAAAGACAAAATAAAGATAAATATGCACTAAAATTTTCATAACTACATGAGTAATGATTTTGGTAACTATAAAGACAAATGCATGGGCCCGGGGGAGGGGTTGGGGGAGGGGGGTTGGGGAGGGGGGAGGGGGGGGGGGGGTGGGGGGGGGAGGATTCAACCCCCTCGCCATAAAAAAAAAACTATAAAGACAAAAAATAAAAATTGGCTAAATAAATGACTATGTAAGAACCTTAAAAAACTCTCTAAGAAATATGCATTAAATTTTTCATTACTCCATTATCGTTAATGATCTTGGCAACTAAAAAGACAAAAAATATTATTTGCATACTTTTGTTTAGTCTTTTACACTCTATTTAATTGGATTCTAATTTATTTTTGTATATTTTCAGAGTTACTTACCAAGGATCTAAACGTGAAATGTCGAGGTATAAACAATTAATATTTTATTCTTTTTTACTTTTATTTCAAATATACCAAGTATTTTTGTTTCGCTTAAGTAAGTTTAATTTAGTGGTTACAATGCTCGAATATTAAAATGGAATACTAACTTAGGGGTTGTCATTAAGACAAATCAAACCATCATACAGATTTAGGAGTTTTGGTGTCATTCCTCATTACATAGTTTTGGCTCATATCACAAAATTTCAAAATACCCTAACTATAATATATCTCCAAGTAAAAAAGAAAGTACAGAAAAAGCCTAAAAACACTTTCACGAACAATACACCGAAAATAAAACAACAAAAAAAGTCAAACCTTAACTAATTTCCTAATACGAATTAGCATTAGCAACAATTAGTAAAACCTTAACTAATTTCCTAAAGCCAACTAAAACCCAACAAAGCGTCTTGTTTGTGACGGATATTATTTGTCACAAGCTGAAGACGGTGTCTCTCTCACAATAAAGCAAATAGAAAGGCAAGTAGAGTGGAAATAGAGCACCCAATTAATAGTATCACTTGCATATTATGAGAGAGACACTATCTATCTTTAATTTATGACCGATAATGCCCGTCTTCAATGAAAATTTAAACCTACGAAGAAGACAAGGTAACATGAAAAATCAACCATAACTAGGAAAGTCCAAGTGGGATCCGTACCCACTAATTTCCTAGAAATAGGTCACGCCTTAGCTTAGTGTGTCGGACGTAGGAGACAAGCTGAAATGGAAGATCAACAATAACTAGGAAAGTCAAGTGGATCCATACCAAGTAATTTCCTAGAAATAAGTCCCGCTTAACTTAGTCTGTCTTCAACGCAAATTCAAGCCACCCAATTTATATCACTCCGTATTCACAAATTCTCATCTGTGACGGCGATATCCGTCACAAACTTGTGACGGATACCGTTTCCTCTCACAAATGATCCATGAAAAGTGAGTGGGGAAGCACATGGGGGATGCCCCACCTTGTCCCTTCTCCCTTTTTGTGAGAGGTTACAAACTTGTGACGGGATTAGCCCGTCACAAGCAAGACTAAACTAGCTCCAAGTATTACATTAGTACTTGTGTTTTAACATTCAACTAGGTTTAAACCTGTAAAAATTCAAGGGTTTGCTATAAAAAAACTCTCAATTAGCAATTATAAGTAATTATGTAAAACATACAAATAACTAAAAAACACAATTCATTGCTTTGTGATTATCAAGCAATTATAAGTAATTATGTAAAACATACAAATAACTAAAAAACACAATTCATTGCTTTGTGATAAAGATAAGTCAGGTTTAAATATGTTTGTAACCGATATAAAATTTGATATTTTGTAAATGTATCATTATTTTAACTTATTTGATTAATCTTTAGTAATTATATCATATTTGAACGTTAGGAGTAATCATTGCATATAATAGCACCAATTTTATTTTTGATCAAATACTTTATAATAAATATTTTATAACAAAAATTAAGTCTCTGTATATTATTATATATTCAAGATTGATAAAATTAGTTATATAGATGTATAGAGACATATTGCTATTAACACCTTTAAAACATTTATATGTTCATTCAAAATGAATGATTTCCATTTTCCACTAATTACCCGTAGTTGATAAGTTCAGCCAACTTTATCCTGTATATGTTTTCGGAAATGATTACACCTGTGTAATTTGGAAAAAAAGTACTTGAAAAATGATTTTCAAAAAAGCTCCTATAAAATTTATATTTGGATTACTATTATAGTTGTTCGTAAGTTAACTATAAAATCAACTAAAATATTTTTAAAGAAGATAGGGAATACATCATATTTTATTTTAAATTCATTTTTATTATAGGAAGCTTTAAATTTGTTGCCATATTTGTGTTTTGAACTTAGTTGTTTCATTAATTGACATGTCATCTTGAGATCAAATTTTGTGATGCCATGTCAGCGACTTTGACTTTTGCATTAGATAAATATATGATATGATGATGGATAAGGAAAGTTCGTCAATTCTCGCCTTATGTTTGTTTATCTTTGATTTCAGTTATCCACATCTCTCTCAAACATACTGTTAGACATTGTCATTAATATTAAGGACTATTCTTTTAATTTAATTTTAATAAATTTAGTTTAGTTCATTTTAACTTTATAAAATTTAGTTCAGTTCTGTTCTTTTTAAACTCCATTAAATTAAGTTAAGTTCAGTTCAAATTATTATTATTATTATTATTATTATTATTATTATTATTATTATCATTATTATATTAATTTATTTACTATTGTTGCTATTATTATTATATTACTATTATTATTATCATTATTATTATTATACTTAAAATTATTATAGTTAATATTATTATTGATAGGGCACGCTCCGCCGACCCGGCCCGCATGCCAACTGGGGTGGTTCAAGTGCTTGTAACCTCATACAAAAAAGTACATTTGAAGCTCTATAAATATCTTCCTTGGATCCATTCCAAAGGGGACACGTGCAAGACTCATGTATTTAAAAGATATCTCACTTAACAACCTTTTTCTCTAGAGATAAAACTACTCAAGCATCTAAGATAACTCCGGGACCCCTTCCTCAAGCGAGGTTTCGGCTATACGTCCAGTAACATACTAACTTAGGCATCGGAGAGGGCCTCTTTGGTAACCCCCGAGGCCCTATGTGTTGCCTGTGCAGGTCCCTCCCGAGGCAGCCGAGTATCAACCCAACATATATCCGAAAGGACCGCGTTGGCTCAACCCAGACTCGAGCAACGCTGACTCGATTGTTTTGACCAAAACAATTATACTAATATGTTATTATTAGACCTATTATTATTATTATTATTATTATTATTATTATTATTATTATTATTATTATTATTATTATTATTATTATTATTATTATTATTATTATTATTATTATTATTATTATTATTATTATTATTATTATTATTATTATTTTATTATAAGATGCGCGCAGCTTTCATTAAAATACAAATAAAAGGTTTACATGAAATTGGTGGGGAGCCGAGAGACAATCTGGGCTCCCACACCCTTAGCAATAGTAAAGCTAAGACGAGTAAAAATGTAAGCGGCTACCCGAGCCCCAGCATCCTGAGATACCGAGAATTTCGGATCCGCTGAGCAAGGCAACAAAGATCCGAACTCAGCTCCCCCAGTGAAGAGAAAGAGAAAGGTAGGAAACCATAACCCGCTACCGCGCACAAATCCCCATACTTATTATTATTATTATTATTATTATTATTATTATTATTATTATTATTATTATTATCATTAATTTTATTTATTATTATTTTTATTATTATTTATAATATTATTATATTATACTTATCATATTTATTTTATTTTTAGTTATTATTATTAATATATTTATTATTATATTATATAATTATTATTAATAATGTTATCATTTATATTAATATTAATAATATATTATTATTATTATTATTATTTTACTATTTTATTTTTTTATATATCTTAGATTATTATTATTATTATTATTATTATTATTATTATTATTATTATTATTATTATTATTATTATTATTATTATTATTATTATTATTATTATTATTATTATTACTACAATCTTTTAATATTATTGCAATTCATTGTTCAGCTCCATTAAATTCAGTTTAATATAGTTCAAATAATTTCAGTCCAAAAAAATAGGGTCTAAAACGACGGGTTAAGATTGACAAATTAAATTTCAAGCAAATTAAATAATTAATGGAGACTCATATACGTAAACTTTATGTGGACGATCGTTTTCCATAATGTCTAAAGCCGAGCCTATGTGTCGTGTACCAATTTGCTCCAAATATTTTGAAGACAACCTCTAAACACACTAAGGGGTTGTTTGATTCAATAGTATGAAGTGGAATGAAATATGAATCTGTAGAGGTAAAAAGTTCTAAGTTTTTTCATAAACTTGATTGGTTCATCTTAAAATTATAGAAGGGGGAATGAAGTTTGATACCAAGAGAGGAAGATGGTTATGAGATTACATGGGATTGGAATAGAGTTAGAATCCATTGGGTATCTAACTCCATTCCAAAATACTTCAATCAAATATTAGAATGAAGCAAATCCATTCCAAGAGCGCCAAAAAGAGAGGAAAAAAAAAAAAAACTCCAAGAGCAATAGCAATGAAGTTTCACAAAAGGAAACTTCAAAATAAAATTTGTCTTATTACAAAAAAAAAAGGTTTTGTTTCTTAAATGAATAAACTTAGTTTGAAAACAAGAACATGTTCTCTAAAAAAAAAGAAATTTTGTGATTCCTATTAAGTAATTAAATAATTATTTACATTAAATAATTAATATGGAAGTCCATTGTGACAAAAATATTTCATGCTTGAGATTGTTTAAAATATGACATGTTAAAGAAAGAATTTTATAGCATTAAAAGTAAAAGAAACTGGCATTAAATTTGATTGGAAAAAACGATTGGAAAATTTCTTGTTAAGGCCTGTTTTTTCGGCTTTTTAGAGCCGAATCGAATCGAAGTTGAATCGAATGAAGCCGAATCGAATCGAGCCGAATCGAATCAATGGAGCGAGCCGAGCCGAATCAATCGAGTGGATCGAATCGAATGGAATGAGTGAATCGAACTAAATCGAATGGAGGAGTCGAAATAATCGAATCGAACTAATTTGATTGAGTCGAATTGAATCGAAATAATATTAATATTAATATATTAGTAATAATAATAATAATAATAATAATAATAATAATAATTATTATTATTATTATTATTATTATTATTATTAATGTTGTTGTTGTTATTATTATTATTATTATTATTATTATTATTATTATTATTATTATTATTATTATTATTATTATTATTATTATTATTAGGTAGCCACCATGAACCACGGTTCACCATCAATCTAATTAGGTGAAATAATGGAGCGCCGATTTGGTAGATTGATGTTCAAAAACTAGCCGTTTATCATCCTAATTTGACTGATTTGGTAGCCATCACGAAGTACCAGCAATCCTAATTTAATTAATTAGATAAATAAAAATTGACAGACCCTAATTTTATCTTTAACAAATAAATAAAATTTGGTTCATTAATTAAAACTCAACAAATAATATTAATAATTGATAACAAGTAAATTAATTTATTATTTAATAAATTAGAATCCATCTTGTAAGTTTTAAGTCATTTGAGCAATTAAATTAAGTTTTAGGGAAAAATATTGATTTAAGAGTTCACTTGGTTCGGTTTTAGGTGAAAATGTTACAAAATAGAAGTTATGAAAAAGTGTATGTGAAAGAGTAAAGTTCGTATATGAAAAAATAATTACGTATTAATAATAGTAATATTAAAATTAACAATGTTATTAATAATATTAATAATAATAATAGTAATAGTAATAGTATTAATTATATTAATATGAATATTATTGATTTTAATAACCATAATACTCATAATAATTACAATAATGAGGATGACTAATTAATAATAAATTAATGACGATGATAATAATAATAATAATAATAAATAATAATAATAATAATAATAAATAATAATAATAATAATAATAAATATATAATATTAATAAAAACTATTAAATTTAAGATTCACAAAATTGAAATTGACTGAATTTAGTGGAATTGAATCAAGTGAGTGAGTGAAATTTGAGTGGCCGAATCAATCGAATAGATTGATTTGAATCGAATCGAAATTGAATCAATAGAATTTGAAATTGAATCAAATGAATAAAATAAGCAGGAAAAACATACTAAAACTTTTTGACTGAGTTGGCAGGAGACTTGGTCATATTGGAACACTTTTTTTTGCTGTACATATATAGGCATAAGATGGTTAAAAAAGGATATAAACTTATAAAGCATTTTATTCCCTCTTCAAATTCATGTGGCTTCTCCAAAGATGGATCATACGAATCCCAGCAACTTATGCTCCTCTGGATTTCGAGTTAAAAAAGTTCAAGCTTACATCTTTGGTATTGCACTTGTCTTAGTACTTTTTACTCCATTTACAATATCACTCTCCTTCAATTTTACTAGTTTTAGCAAAAACAATCCTGACATTGTCTTGTTGGGCGATTCGTTTATATCAAACGGAATGATCCAGTTAACAAACACATCCCTTCATTCGTTTATATCAAAGTTGTACTACTCTCGTCCTATACAACTTTGGGACGAAAACACTAAGAAAGTCACTGATTTTACCACCCATTTTTCATTCGTCATCTTGTGCGAAAACCCTCCTCAGTGCGGTGACGGTCTCTCTTTTTTCCTTACACCCGTAAACTCTTCAGTTCCTGACAATTCAACTGGTCCATATCTCGGGTTAGTTTCAAACCATTCATATAATGATCCAATCAAAAACCACTTTTTAGCTGTCGAGTTCGACACCTACAAGAATGTTTGGGACCCAAGTGATAATCATGTTGGTATAGATGTTAATTCCATAGTTTCAAGAGCTAATGTAACCTGGAAGAGTAGCATCAAGAATGGGTCAACAGCGAATGCTTGGATAACATATGATTCTTCTACACATAATCTGAGTCTTTTTCTAACTTATGCTCCTAACCCTATTTTCAGGGGCAATTCTAGCCTTTCTTATATTATTGACCTTCGCACTTACTTGCCCGAAAATATCCAAGTTGGTTTCTCCAGTTCTGCAGGACCAAATCCCGAGTGTCATAATATTCTTTCTTGGGAGTTCTACACAGCCTTGCCAGACATCTATGATGATGGTGGTCCAGCACATGGGCCTAGTAGCCCTGTACTTAAGAGTAAGGCCGCCAAGGCCGGATTGGTTGCTGGTGTGGTGGGGGGTATTTTCGTCTTGCTTGTAGTTTCGGGCATACTTTGCTGTTTTTGTAGGCGGAGATGGGCACTGGGTCCGAGAACTAAAAATGATGAAATTTATTTCGGTGAGGACGATGATGATGACTTTGAGAAAGGTACCGGTCCAAGGAGGTTTACGTATGAGGAACTTAGTAGAGCGACCAACAACTTTGCTGCGGAAGGGAAGCTAGGAGAAGGTGGCTTTACAAGGGTTTCTTGGGCGATCAAGGTAGAGAAATTGCGGTAAAGAGGATCTCAAGTGGATCCAAACAAGGCAAAAAGGAATATGTATCAGAAGTGAAAATTATTAGCCGATTAAGGCATAGGAATTTGGTTCAGCTTCTCGGGTGGTCCCACGATCGAGGGGAATTGCTTCTTGTTTACGAGTTTATGCCGAAGGGTAGTCTTGATTACCATCTTTACGGCAGTGTACAGGTTGCATTGCCGTGGACAGTTAGGTACAAAGTTTCCCATGGATTGGCATTGGCCTTGCTGTATCTCCATGAAGAATGGGAACAGTGTGTAGTACATAGAGACATCAAATCGAGTAATGTCATGCTTGATTCCAATTTCAATGCTAAACTCGGAGATTTTGGGCTAGCAAGATCAGTTGATCACGGCTTAACTGGATCACAGACAACCGTTAGCCGGTACTCTAGGCTACATGGCACCAGAATGTGCCGTCACAGGAAAGGCAAACAAAGAATCAGATGTTTACAGTTTTGGTGTGGTCGCCCTTGAAATAGCATGTGGAAGGCGGCCTATCAAGTTCAATGAAGACCCAAGTAAGGTGCAACTGGTAGAATGGGTATGGAGCCTGTACGGGGAAGGTATTCTTCTAGAAGCTGTCGATGAACAGCTAGAAGGAGAGTTTGATACAAAGCAAGTAGAATGCTTAATGGTGGTGGGTTTGTGGTGTTGTCATCCAGACTACCCTCAAAGACCTTCGATTAGACAAGTTATAAATGTTCTAAACCAGGATTCTCCTTTACCAAATTTACCCACGCGGTTACCAGTTCCTACCCAGGGGCGTCTAACACCCCGTGCAACCACGGGCGGAGGAACCGGGCCTCCGGTTTTGGACACCGAATTTATAAGCCTTATTGATTAAATTCAATACAAAAATCAGAATATAATACCCTTGTGTATTCATATTTGGGGCCTCATTTTTTTCTCGGTGCACCGGGCCTCCATTTGTTTGAAGACGCCCCTGTTCCTACCTATTTTGTACCTCCTATAAATATGGATGTATCCTCCAACAACTCCTCATCCGCGAACACAGGCAGCACTGACACCACAAGCTCTTCATCTCAGCCCGTCCTAGCCGCCATCGCCCCTTCTTTGTCTGAGAAAGCCAGTGTGTGATTGTTGAAAGTCCAACATTAATTAGGAATGCTATTTTAGGGAAAATTACAACTTACCACCTAGTATTTTCCGTATTTTACAATTTATCACCATGTATTTCGTTTATTACAACTTACCGCCGACAATACATAATATATATCCCAATTACCACCGTATTTCATTCCCGATCTACATTTTACTTAAATCCCGACTCATTAAGTTAATAAAAAATAAAATGACCAAAATACCCATACTTCTATTCACCAAAAACAAACAGTCAAACACTCACTACCTAAACTAATTATAAAAAATCATTTATCACCACCTCACTTCTATAATTCATCATCATCATAAGTTCATAACATATGGCCAGAAGCCCAGAAGGTTACCAAACACCACCAATAACAAAAAAAAATAAAAATCAAAGTATCGTTTGCCTTCGCCACCGCCACCGACCCACCGTACCACATGTCCCACCAGCTTCTTAGTCCTCACGACCTCACAACTCCCACCTGACCACCACCTCACTGCCACTCTATGCAAAATGCTAACCCATTCCCATAATCTCACATCGCACCAGTAGGCACCACGGATTTGCCACACGACTAGTCAACCTCCAAGCTATTGTCACCATAACCCCTACCCACAGGGTTTATGTGGGCGACAAAGAAGGTTTCATATGGTATTTCAGAGGAATTAGTTTTTTTTGGATTTTGTTTTTGTTTTGGAGATGGGGTCGGGTTCATTGTGTAGACACCTCGTTTCTGCACCCCTCGCAAACCACCCGGTGATGATTGGGCCGCATGTTTGATTCGCGGAACGATTAGTGACAGTTCGTAAGATTATCGTCAAGTGATTGCTCAAATATTAAATGTCAACCTCTTAGTTGTCATCTACGTGCCGATACGGTCGTTTTGGCAGTAATTAGAGTACATTCGAGTCGGGTCAAAAACCGTCTCCATTTTTCGATAGTTGTTAAATCCCGAGTCGAATGTTGGAATGTTCCGGATATTTCTATTCCATATTTATCAAATTTTATCTTTTGGCAAACAATATCCCGTAATATTCAAAAGATAATCGAATTAAATCCGTCCTACCATAACTTAAACACGGAAATCTTTCTTAAAAAGGAGGAAACCTCCTGGGAACAGACGCAAGGCAGTCTTTGCGCCTCTTCCAAGAGACGCAGTGGCTGCTGCGCCTCTTCCCAGGCCCTTCTTTGCATGATTTACGTATCTTTTTTTATATCTTTCCGAGATTCACTTCCAAAGAGTCTCCGAAACCCTATTCCTTCACGTGATTAGTATAAATAGGAGCTTTCGTTCCTCATATTTCTCACGCGAGTGTCCGCCCTTCTCTTCTCCCTTTGCATTCTAGACTTCGTTCTTACTAATTGGCGCCTACGTGCTTGGACTTCCGACCACGTAAGCTCGGATCTTCCGGTACCACCTCTCCGTTGCATGACCGACCAATTTGACCACTACACTCAATCAATCTAATTAATCAACTTGTTCAATCGTTTTCCTCTTACGAGGGCACTCTTTCCTTGCATTCGCGTCGAGCATTCACTAATCGATATCTTAGTTCTTCTCGTTCCGTCAACAACAAGTCCGAGGGTGTATATTCCTTTTATTTATTGTATTTTAATTATTGTATAACAATTGTAAGATTTATGTCGGAAGTACCTCATTAAAATCGATTTCTAAAAACCGTCTTTAAAATCTGTTTTTTGCGGATTTCCATGAGATGACGTCGAGAAAAGACGCAAAGAATCGCTGCGCCTCTTCGAAGGAGCGCAGCACTGCGCCGCCTCTTCGTGAGGGCCGCATTCTCGCTTCTTTTCTTCTTCCTCCGTCCCTCTGTAATTGGTACCAAAATTGTTCCTTTTGTTTTGTTCTTTAATTCTTCATCACGGTAATTTATAAATCATATGTATGTTGTATATAATTCATCATTCATGCTTAATTGGTCCTCAAGTCCGACTTAAATCCCTTATAATCCAATATTCGCGGGTTTTCGTCATTAAATTCAAGTTCCGGATTTTAGAGGTTCAATTCGTTCATATTGAGTTTATGGGATTCGTTGTTGATAAATTTGCATCTGTTTATTTATTGTTCATCACTAATTCGTCATCAATTCATCATGTTTAGTTTAATCAGTTAATCGTTTGTTAGTTTGTTCATTCATTAACATCGTCCTTTCGCATAGTTAATCCGTTTAATTCCGCCTCATTCATGTTTTATTGTTTTATGACCTAATTCCTATGTAAATAATCTGCCAATAACTTTCACCCGAGTCAATTATCAAATCAGTCCATTAATTTACCAATTAATATTAACGATTTGCAGTTCCGGCTTCACAGCCAGAACTCACCCTTGGAACAGACGCGCAAAGAATCGCTGCGCCTCTTCCAAAGGGCGCGATTACTTTTCTCGCTACTGTTCAGGTGATTTTGCCCCGAACTCCTTTTTCGCCTTGACGTAATTAATTAGTCTACGTATTAATTAACTAATATCCGTAATATCGCTAATTCCTGTTCATTAATTTATCCCTTTTATTCTTTTATTCGTTTTCTCAAATTATCCGTTTTAAAGGTATTTTCGACATAAATCGCCTATTCCGTTGTAATCATTGTAATTTTCATTCTTTTAATTTATAATTATTGTATTTCTTTTATTGTTTGTATGTTTTCACCTGTAAATCAATATTAACTTCTACTTCGACGTCAATTGTTTGCTAACTTAATTGTTCACCGACTTAGTCTAATTTTCACATGCTAGGATTAATCTAATGGATGTTGCATTGCATGCATATAACCGACGATATATCAAGTACGAATAAACTCCCTAATCATTAGTAGAGGCCGCTATCGAGGCGGGCGGGATTAGGTGTTCGATCAAAAGAGCTTCCTAATACGTACCCTCACCCCTTACTCCAGATCTCCGTGAGCACCCGTGTTCATTGGCATCCACGAGAGTCATTCTAGACATAGAATGCTAAGGGTAACGATTGCTTAGTGTTCATGTCACTACTTTGTGTCTTGACATGACACGAGGT
Source organism: Silene latifolia (assembly GCF_048544455.1). Taxonomy (NCBI): domain Eukaryota; kingdom Viridiplantae; phylum Streptophyta; class Magnoliopsida; order Caryophyllales; family Caryophyllaceae; genus Silene; species Silene latifolia. The sequence goes on along the minus strand of NC_133530.1, from coordinate 32,687,315 downwards.
ATTCGAACGGTTCCAATTTCCCATAAAAATTGGTGGCGACTCCATACAAAATGCAAACGCTTGTTTTCGAGCCCCTTCACCAAGCGCCCCCGTGGGCGGCCCGCTGTCCACAGTTTGGCGACTCCGCTGGGGATAATACACTTACGTGTAGCCAAGGGTGAAACTTGAACAAGGTTAGGGAATAAGTTTGTACAAGACAATTGTCGGTTTTCATAACTCGGTCTTCCTAGACCGTTTAATTCGGCCTTCCTAGGCCCAACCCAACCCATTCGACCAATCGTCCCGTCTAAACGGTCTTAATTCCTATTTGGGCCTAAGGATGGATAGCGATTGACGTCATCCATACCATGATGCTTACTCTTGTTTGTATCAAGGGCCTTCACTACTTGAGGAAATGGACTAGGAATCGGCCTTACTCTTGTTTGGCACGAGCCTCTCCACAGACTTCGGGTTTGATGGTTCGGTATGGCAACCCACCCTTTAAACCAAAACCCTTCTAAAAGCACTCAGCATCCCGTTATAATGCTTGTATAAATATGTAAACCTTACGTGATCACCACTTCTAAACAAAACCATGACGAATTTTCAAAAAATCAAAACCCAAATTTCAATCAAAAATTTCGAAAAATTAGGCCTTTAATTAGCGCAAAATCCGGTCAAAACTCTGTCCGTTTGTCAAGTCAAAATTCGGGCCGCAAGCCCATTTCAAAATCTCACTTCGAGTCCACTCCTACAACTACACTACAGTTGACTAGGACACACATTTTCAAAGACCTTGTCTTTCTTCAAGACTCACTCAACACAAGTGGCACACACCCACTTCACGAGTCAAAATTTTTCTTCTTTTAGCAAGTGTGATAGAATGGTCGATCGTGTTTTGATTCGTCGCCGATCTCTTGTCCAGTTTCCAAGATGCCTGGGTCAAGTGATGATACGAACCTCCAGCAAATTCAAGAAAGTAATGATCGAATCCTAGCCGCGCTAGCCCAAATGCAAGTCACCCAAAACCAAACCTATGACCGCCTCGAGCTCATCGAAGGCCGTATCTTTGACGTAGAGGGAAGGTTGCCTCCCATTAAAGGTGAAGTACTACAATTTTCCGACGACGAGTCTAAGGATGAGAATCCAATCATAGGGACAAACGCTTGGTGAGAAAAGACTCCAATACCTAGAGGAGCAATTGATGTACCTTAAGGGGGATGACATTTACAGGAGAACAATCGTAAGTATGAAGCCGTCAATTCCAAATTGCCCACTAACTTTAGCATGACGGATATCCCTAAGTTTAAAGGACACGAGAACCCTTTGAACCACATCCGTGCCTTCAAAGATTACATGTCTATCAAAGGCATCAAACCCGAGATGTTCTTAAGGATCTTTCCTTCATCTCTCGACACCATCCCAAAGCAATGGTTCTACACTTTAGATCACAAAAAGGTCGCTACTTGGGAAGACGCCGCCATCGAGTTCTCAAAACAATACGCGGATAACGCCGAGATCCAAGTCAATATGCGCACTCTAGAGGTTCTTACCCAGAATGACAAGGAAGGATTCACCGACTTTCTAAGTAGGTGGAGGAAGACTAGTACTCAACTAGTAGAACGCCCGGATGAGGCCACTCTTGTGGAAAAGTTCGTGGATAATCTCAAGCCCATATATGCCAACCATTTGAGATATCAAAACATAAAGACTTTCAAAGACTTAACCGTTTTAGGGACAGGAATTGAAGATGACATCCGCAAAGGACTCTTGTCCAAAACGGTAGGTCGAGGATACCAAGGGTCCACAAGTCGTTCATACGGCTCTACTAGCAAGACCGACGAAGTTAACCTTCTCGAGCCATCCAAGAAAACTAGCCCGCCAAGGAAGTTCACAAACCTTGGGGATACATACTCCAATGCTCTAAAAAGGCTAGTGAAGCAAGGCAAACTCCAACCCATTGGACCTACTCCCGAACCCGAAAGGAAATCCAAATTCGGGGACGAAAATCCCTCTTGTGAATACCATAGGGGCAAGGGGCACGACACGTAAAAATGCTACAAGTTGAAACACGTGCTTCAGGATATGATTGAAGACGGCCGACTTCCAATTCCACCAGGAGGTAAGCCCAACAACACTAAGAATCCTCTTGGAGTTCTAGTGATTACAAGTGATGAATCTACCTTAGATTGCTCACATCTCATTTCTCCCACCGAAAACGAAATTCATGCAATCGAGAAAGAAAGACTCTACTCTACCATCTCCCCTACCATTTCCGACTTCATCGCATGGGCAAGGAGTGTAGATAGACAAGTGTGGGAACTAGAAAACATGGTAACAACCTTGCGCAATCCCAATGCAACACCTAAAGAGCGCGTACCATTGGCCTTCCCTCAAAATGCCACTATGCAAGAAGTAGTCACCATGGTCGACAAGCTAGTTGATCAAATCATACAACTAGAAAGTGACATCATGAGGATGAGGGAACTAGCCGCAATCAATGGGGTTTGGGCCGATGACGATGAAGACGAATATCTCATTGAAAACTCCTTAGTCAAGGAAATAGTCCAAAATGGCGAAGACCAAGATGTGGATCACCTAACTCGCTCGGGTCGTCCATACCAAAGCACTACTCAAAACGGTCCAACCAACGTCATCACACCAAATGACAATGAAGATGACCCCACTGATCATTTGCTCAAGCAATTACAAAGAACCAAGGCTGATCTTTCAGTTTGGCAACTAGTGGCAAGCTCATTTCCACACCGCCAAGCTTTCTTTGCAAGCTTTGGCCAAATTGAATGTGGCACATAACTCTACTCCCGAAGATGTAGTCAACTTGGTCTTCCAAGAATCACCGAAGCTAAGTAATCCTATTACTTTTTCAGATGAAGACTTGCCACCTTTTGGCGCCAGTCACAACCTTGCTCTATACATCACCGTCATCTGTCTAAAGAAGAATGTGCCAATGACCTTGGTAGATGATGGCTCCGCGGTCAACGTCATACCCCTCAAAACGGCATACAAACTAGGCATGAAAGAGTCGGATTGGACTCCTACAAATCAAGGTGTACGTGCATATGACGGTACACGACGAAAAGTGGTAGGACTTGCTAACCTAACCATAGCAACGGGACCAATCGAACGAAAGGTCAACTTCCAAATAGTGGACATCGAAGCTTCATTCAACATACTTCTGGGAAGGCCTTGGATTCATGCTTCCAAAGCGGTAACATCCACCCTTCATCAAAAGATCAAGATCCCACTAAATGGCAAGGTTGTGACGATCACTTCGTCACCCATCAAGGCCATAATCGAGAAGCAATCAAACAATCAAGTCCTTGCGGATCCCATATACGAACTTGGGGGCTTCCAAAGTGTAAATGTCATAGAAAGTGAGTTGGCACCCTTATACTATAATCCCTACTCTAACTTGGTGGTCAACCACATACTCAAAAACCAGGGATACTTCCCTGGAATGCCTTTGAACCCAGTTCGGAAGAACACCTTCGCGCCATACAAGAAAGGCAACTCATCAAGAATACCACTTGGACTAGGGTACAAACCCACAACAGAAGAAGTTCTCGAAATGCTCGCCCAAGTCCAAAATCGCAAGTATGTAGGAGTCCAAATGAGGCCATATCTCCCTACCTTGAATGGATACTTCGTTCAAGAAGGAGGTTCGGAACTCTTTCATGGATTTCCCGAACCTTGGCATTACCTCGAGAAGAAGTTAGCCGGAATCGAGATCTTTCACGATTGCTACTTCATCCCTCCAGAAACGGTTCCTACCGTCAAAACCCGTCAAGCACCTTGCTTAGACGAACAAGCTGTTAGCCTCCTATTTGGAGAGGACCGATTTGTTAGGGCCGCGCAGGATGAGATCATTACTACGATACTTCAAGACGATCACTTCAACCCCACCGCCTTGATCACGGAAATCGACACAAAGCAGCAGAAAGGGTGGAGGAAATCAATCAAATGGACCAACAATCAAGGAAGACTCTTCAAGCTCACCACTGGAGAAGGAGAGATGTTCAAAGAAGAACCAGAAGACGACGAGTTCGAATCAGAGTCGGAGTCGGAGTCAGAGTCAGAGTCCAGAGGAGTCATTAGAGAGTCTACTCCTGTCGTCATCCCCACTCCCCTCGTTTCTCCTAGCTTATTTTCAAGTAGTCACAGTAGTTCGGGAAATGCCCCAATTACTGTCCCTTTGCCGCCACTATCCATCGATCAGTTGGCTCATTTGTTTCAACTTTACTCAAATCTTAATATGAATAAATCAGGTTCTGCTTACTCTTTGCGTTATTTTGAGTGCAATTCTGTTTATGATGATACTGAGGATGACCAAAACCCAGACTTGACCGAAATACCTCCCTACGTAGCCAAAGAAATACTACAGGAAGGGGAAGGGGGACCTGTAATTGAGGACACCGAACCCATCAATGTAGGAACTGAACTAGAACCCAAAGAACTTAGGATAGGGACTACCTTGAGCTCTACCGAACGGGCCGACTTCATAGACCTCCTAAATGAATTCAAAGACATTTTCGCTTGGTCCTACAAAGACATGCCAGGGATCGACAGGGATATCGCCGAACATAGGATTCCGATTAAGCCGGGTTTCAAACCCGTGAAATGAAGCTTCGACGAATGAGAACAGAGTGGGCTCTAAAGATTAAGGAAGAAGTTGACAAGCAATTCAAAGCCGGGTTCATCAAAGTTTCGAGTATTCTGACTGGGTAGCTAACATAGTACCCGTACCCAAAAAGGATGGGAGAATCCGAGTTTGTGTTGACTTTAGGGATTTGAACAAAGCAAGCCCAAAAGACGACTTCCCTCTACCTCACATTGACATATTGGTAGACAATACTGCAGACCACGCATTACTATCCTTCATGGATGGATATGCGGGTTACAACCAAATCAAAATGGCCATGGAAGACATGCATAAGACTGCGTTCGTCACCCAATGGGGAACCTATTGCTATCTGAGAATGCCGATTCGGATTGATCAACGGAGCTACATACCAACGCACCGCGACTACACTCCTACATGACATGATGCATAAAGAAGTCGAGGTATATGTGGATGACATGATCGTCAAATCCAAGGAAAGAGAGGGACATATTGCGAACCTTCGCAAGTTCTTCGCAAGGCTACGGAAGTACAACATGAGACTCAACCCTCAAAAATGCACATTTGGGGTAACATCTGGCAAACTCCTAGGATACGTCGTTAGCCAACGAGGCATAGAAATAGATCCTTCCAAAATCAAAGCTCTGATCGAAATGCCACAACCTCAAACAGAAAAGGAAGTCGAGGATTCTGGGAAAAGTGCAATACATAAGTCGATTCATATCGAAACTTACGATGATTTGCGAGCCTATCTTCAAGAAACTCAAGAAAACAGACCACACCATGTGGGACGACGATTGTCAAAAGGCGTTCGACCTAATCAAGGAGATATTGGCTAAACCACCGGTGCTCATGCCACCACAACGAGATCAACCTCTTGGTTTATATCTCACAAGAATCAAATCGCCATGGGTGCTATGCTAGCTCAAACCGTAGGAAGCGAAGAAAGAGCTATTTACTATCTAAGTAAGAAGTTCTTGGAATACGAGTGCAAATACTCACAACTCGAAAAGCCATGCCTCGCTCTTGTGTGGGCAACAAAGAAGCTACGTCACTACATGCTTAGCTACTCTGTCAAGATATTCTCCAAAATGGATCCAGTCAAATACCTCTTCGAGAAACCCGTTCTCAACGGACGTCTGGCAAGATGGACCATGATGCTCTCAGAATTCGACCTCAAATATGTGCCATCGAAAGTTATAAAGGGTCGCGCGCCGCCGAATTCTTCGCAGAAAATCCCATCAACGACGCACAAACCATAGATACTTGGTCATTTCCCGACGAGGATATACTTCAAACTGATGTAGACTCTTGGGATCTATACTTTGATGGAGCATCAAACCTAAGAGGATTTGGGATAGGAGTGTTGCTCATTTCTCTCCGAAGGTGAGCATACACCAATTGTCAAACTCGACTTCGAGGTGACAAACAACGCGCAGAGTATGAAGCTTGTCTCATTGGACTACAAGCGGCAGTAAGCTTAGGCATTAAAAACCTACGAGTGCACGGGGATTCGCCATCGATCATCAACCAAGTTACGGGATCCTGGAAAATCCGAAGTGAAAGCCTAGCACCCTATCAGGCTAGGATAGACCAAGTGGCTCAATTCTTTGATCATGTAACCTACTTACACTTACCTCGAGAAGAAAATCAATTTGCGGACGCTCTTGCGAAGCTTGCATCTTTGATAAATATGCCAGATTACATGATGGAAATGCCTTTGTGTATCGAACGACGGTCGGAGCCAGCGTATGTCCACCAAATTACCGATGAAGAAGAAGTCGCACAAGAACCCTGGTTCCAAGCAATCCTGAATTTCAAGCTTAATGGTACCTATCCACCAGATATGGACAAAAGGGGACAACGAGCTATACGCCTACTAGCTTCCCAATACATCCTAATGCAAGGAGAATTGTACAAAAGAACACCTCTTGGTGTAGTCCTACGTTGCCTTGATCATTCACAGGCACGAAAGGTAATGGAAGAAGTCCACGATGGAGAATGCGGTCCTCACATGAGCGGACCTATGATGGCAAAGAAAATCACACGTCTAGGGTACTATTGGACCACAATGGAATCCGATTGCATCAAATATGTGAGGCATTGCCACAATCACAAATCTCGGGGAACGACAACATGTCCCTCCTTCGTTGTTTCTATACGATGACATCTCCTTGGCCATTCTCCGCATGGGGAATTGACATAATTGGGAAAATAACCCCAGCCGGAACAGGAGGTCACTGTTTCATCCTAGTAGCAATTGACTACTTCACCAAATGGGTAGAAGCGGCTTCCTACACCGCCCTCACGGCTAAAAATGTAGCAAAGTTCATACAAAACAACATCATCTGTCGATATGGTTGCCCACATGAAATCATTAGCGATAATGGGTCCCACTTCCAAGCCGAAACCGAACAATTGCTAGCCAGGTACATGATCAAGCATCATCACTCCTCGCCCTATAGACCACAGACTAACGGCGCGGTAGAAGCGGCTAACAAAAATGTCGTCACGATCCTCAAGAAAATGACTGACAATTATAGAGATTGGCCAAGCAAAATACCCTTCGCTTTGTGGGGGTATCGAACATCCGTCAGGACGCCCACTGGGGCTACTCCTTTCTATTTGACCTACGGCATGGAAGCCGTACAACCAGTTGAGCTAGAAATACCATCTCTGCGCATCCTACTAGAGAGTCAAATCCCGGAGGCCGATTGGAAAAGGGATAGATATGAAGAACTCATCCTCCTGGATGAACGTAGGCTACGTGCCTTACATAATGTCCAAACATATCAAGAACGTATCAAACGAGCTTTCAACAAAAGGGTTAGGCCAAGAAACATCAAAGAAGGAGACTTAGTACTCAAATCGGTTAGAGCTCTTTTACCTGTCGACCCAAGGGGAAAATTCAAACCTAACTGGGCCGGACCATATCTAGTCAAATCCATACTCCCAGGGGGTGCGGTTAGAATCACAGACCTAGATGGGAATGAGTTCTCAAACCCCACAAATCTCGACCAACTGAAACGATACTATGCCTAGGATAGAACAGAAACGCGCCTCGCGTAAACCCACGTGTCGCTCTTGTGGCACTAAATAAACGGCCCCTGGCCTATTTGAATGTCACTATGCTCTTGCATCTTGGCAAACTTGTCATCCTCATATCATCAAACAAACTAAATTCGCACCTCCAGAGTAAGCAAAAGCTCATGCTTATTTTCTATGTTCATTACAAGCTCTTGCTTCGAACAATTATTCTTTTACATTTACTCGAACTACGCGCAAGGGTTTGATTTCGCTTTTTAAGTGAATACGTAGGCAATCCTTCACGGGATTCAACCCACCGTCATATTTAAAATGTAAATAGAAGGACATTTGCATTGCATTTGAAATTCGACAAGGATAATAATAGAAAATACCAACGGTTTCATAACCATTTAACCTTTTTATTTCATTCATCCATTTTCTAATAAAAATAGTACGACAAATAATAAAAATAGATAGGCTAGGATTCTAAAAATCCCTCCTTTTTATTACAACAATAATAATAATAATCAAATAATAATAAAAAGACTTGGGCTATTCCTCCATCTTTCCCTTGCCCTTGTCGTTCTTGTCATATTTCTTGTCACGACCTCGAGCCGGGCGCTCTTGCACCACTTCAGACCTAATCACCAACGGTCTTTCTCGAGGCCTGACTCTTCCGTTCTTGCCAACCACCATCTCTGCGACAGGAGTAGTCTTCGATTTCTTCGAAGGATGAATGACTTGAAAGCCGGCTTCTTCTTCTCCTTCGATCGATGCTTCTCTTTCTCTTTTCTCTCCTCGCGCACTTTGTAGTCAACGGGCTCACGCTTCCTCAGTCTTTCGCGCTCTTCCGAAGTTGCAGCCTTTCTCCACCTCAGATAGGAATCCGACACCCACAAAGCATTGGCGGAGAAACTCAGGAACCACATGTTTCTTTGGGCCCATTTCATAGCCCACTCTCTTCGGCTCTCGGTAGTCAACGCCATAGCGATCTGGGATGTGTCAAGCCTAGGGATCATCCGCTTCAACCCGACTTGCCTCATCAACCTCTCAGGAAAGATGCATACCATAAACTCCAATCCAGGAATGCGCACGGACCTAGTAGGATCCAAAGAAGACACTCCAGTGACAGACTTGAGGTGCCACCACGGTACAACCCACCTGATCAAAGGGCCATCATCAGTCTTCAGCTTGTTCTTCCAATAGTCACAGACCCGAGTGAAATCCACCATGTACAACCTCGTCCTCATCGAAATCATACGGGCATGATAGGAAAGTGCATGAACAGGGGGCTCGAGCAATCGGAGCCGTTCCATAAGCCAAACCTACCAAAACAGGTATTAGACACCCGCAAAAAAAAACGAAAAAAAAAAAAAAAAAAAAAAAAAAAAAAAAAAAAAAAAAAAGAAGAAGGTGTCTTTTACCTGTAGGATGACGGGACTCCCCAAAAATGGAAGATCGCGGTTGGATTTCCTATTATCCAAGCCCAAGATAATCTCCCCTAAGCATAGGCAAGCTGGGCTCCTGCGCAGCTCCATTTGCTCAATAAGACCCAATAGACGGGGATCACCTCGCAGTTCTTCGTCAACATGTCCCTGAAAGACATATACATGAAGCAAACAGAAGCCAAATGCTCTCCTTCTAGCAACGTAAGAGACAAAGAGGGTCGGCCTGTTGATGAATCGATCTATAAAATCCAACATCCGCACGCCTTTCAAAGTAACAAGACGATCCACCTCGAGTCGGGTCACCCAAGCAAATCTCTAAACTTGCTCTTATACCCTTGAGCAAAGAGAAGGGATGGCGGGTAAATGTTCGTGGTCCCACCCGCCAATAGCGACAATTTCCTCAGGAAAAGGACAAATATCACCTCCTGGGAACGCGAAAACATGATAATTTGGATCCCAATAATCAAGGCAAGCATCCAAGAACGGTTTTACAACCTTAATGAGTTTCAAACTCAACAAAGACCCAAGGTTATAAGCACCCATATCGTGTTTCTCAATGTTCGAAAACTCATTAGTCCATTCCTTCAAGCGAATTTCTAAAGTATTCATGATGATAATTTTCTCTTGAGAATTTGTTTTGAGAATTTTGTGTAATACTCCGTATTTATAGTCTTGGGGGTACTCTATCGAGTAGCCCTTACTCTGTCGAGTAAGGGCAAGTTGCGCAGATAAATAGTTTCTGACCTGTTGGGCACTCGATCGAGTAGCTGGGGCACTCGATCGAGTAGGGGGGGTACTCGATCGAGTACCTTGGGTACTCGATCGAGTGTCCGGTTTATCGGGGGAGTTTTCTCGGGTTTTGTTAATTACGCGATTAAGGTATATAAACATATTCGGCATTGTTTTAAAACACTTTTTACAAAACCTAAAACCTGTTTAAGAGAGAAAGCAACTTGTCTTCTTCCTAATCGCGTTCTTGACAATTCCCGGAGTTCAGACGGTCGGTTTGCACCGTAGTTCGTGTCGTTGGATTCCTTGCGTCGAGGGTAAGCTTTTAATGTAATTTATATAATGTTTTGTTAAGATTAGTGAAACCCTAATTTAGGAATTGGGGGTTTTTATGAATAGTAATTGAATAGTAGTATCTATGTGTTGTATGGTAGGAGGAGAGTTCATAGAAGAGGCGTTTTGAGACAAATTTGTAGATACCGTCTGCGTGTTGTGCTTTCCGGGTAGGATTTCCTACTCAGTATTAGTCCCATAATGGGATATTGGTGATGTCTTGTAGTTAGTTGTTTGATATGATGATTGTGATTGTGATTGTGATTGTGATTGTGGTTGTGTTTGTTGATGGTTCTCGAGATGCGTTCTCGGTGGTGGGGTCACTTGCGGGAGTGATCTCACGCCCTAGTTTCGCCTTCGTGGAACCCGCCACGAAGGGATGTGCACATTAATGAGCGGGGTTATCGCTCGTACGATGAGCGGGGCTTAGGTGGGAACGGCTGCGGTCCCCCCATCGCTGGTGGCCGGGTCCAGTGGACGATCGATGATTGAGACGGTTGGTTGGTTGGATGTGTGTGTGTGGCGATTCATTTGTCTGTTTGTCTTATTGTTGTTATCTATATTGATTGTGTGATTAGTATCGACCGGTGTTGTTTTGTAAAACTGCGGTGATCCATTCGGGGATGGTGAGCAGATATTGAGCGGTATAGAGATGATCTCGGGATAGCTGGGATGGCCACGACATGACGATAGAGTCTTCCGCTGTAGTTTAGTTTTATTTATGTTTCAGTTAAGAACAGTTAGTTTGGAATAATGTTTTGTTCTTTCAGTTTGGTTTCGAGGATTGTACTTATTCATTAAACTACTTATAGTAAATGTTGTTTCTGTTTTGTCTATTTGATTATCATGCCTCGGGCAACCGAGATGGTGATGTCTTCATACCTGAGTGGTCCTGGTAAGGCACTCGGAGTATGGGGGTGTTACATTTTGTGTGAGGCGACGAAGAAGAGACGGAAGAATTATATAATTTAAAGCTTCGTCGACGCTTCTATTTATACCAATTGCTGTTTCCAAAAATCCGTCGAATCGACCGCTTGGGAACAGCGCGCACTCGCCGCGCCTCTTCAAAGGGACGCAGCCCATGCCGCGCCTCTTCCCCAGACTCACTTCTGTGATTTCCGTGTTTGGATCTTTCCTAATTCTATAACGAATAATTTCCTATTCCTACGGGATTTTATTTTGGTAAATCCGAGAAATTTACCATGCTTCAGGTTTCCTAAATTCGCGGGCACGCATTTCGAGGCGACATCGACACTTCCGCCATTTCAGCACACTTTAAATTATATACCATACAGGACCCATCGACGTCCACAACAGCAGCCGACTCGAGCTCCTAGGACGAAGGACCTCAGCAACAAAAGGAGGCGCTCCAGCGTACTCCGCCCAAGGTCTGGGCACCCACTGCGACAATATGAAGGCAAAGGTCATTCCTATGATCAATTTAAAGCAAAGGACAAAAATATGAATGAATACAAATGGGATACTCACGCTTGCTCGGTGAAGGGCGTTCACATCCCGCCGGTAGACGTTGTGAGAAGAACGCTTGCTCTTCGTCCGGCACATGACCCAATCCCTCACCACGGGATAGGCCCTCTCCAACGGCTCCATCCTCTTGGGCGCGAGGCCCAGAAAGTAGGAGTACACCCACGCCTATAAAACAAAATAGTCAATGACGATCTTCCGATCTTTGATAAAAGAAAGGAATTACGTTGATCTAAAGGAAGGTTCATACCTCCAACAGTAGTCCAGGTCCGACAGCGCCAGGAGAAGTCCCCTTCTCCATCAACTCCGGACGAACCATGGCCCTCATGAAGCGGATGAGGACCGCAAAACCAGCAAAGATGACCGGTCCCAGCGCCCTAGGGAACTCAGTCGAAAGAAAGGGAAGAAGCTTCGTCGACAGATTGACCTCTCACCCTTGTCTCCGAGGTAGATCGAAGACAAGAACCACCAAAGCCACAGACAGAGCCCTGCTCTCATTTGTACAAGGAGGAGGAGCCGTCTCCCTCCCATCGATCACCACCGATGCTGGGGTCTTCCCCGCAAAGTAATCTCGAACATAGGTACTGGGTACCAAACCCGCATCGCAACACCTTCGGCGACAGGTTCCAGCCGATCAACCTCCTCGCCTCGGCCGAATCCGCCCTCATGCCAGTCTCCGGCCACGTCATCTCCTCGGTCCCACACGGCAGACCAGAAACCATGCCGTAATCCTCCAAGGTGACCCCCACCTCACCAAAAGGCAGGTGAAACGTGGAAGTCGTGTCCCAGAATCGATCCAAGAAAGCGCGGACCAGGCTAAGGTTGGCCCACAACTTCCTCTTCACGATATCCCTCCAGACCTGAACCAGAGGACCAAACGCTCCACGCTCAATCATGGCCCTCTCCTCCTCCGACAGCCGCTCGTAATGCTCCATCGCTGTCGTATACCCCGAGAACGACCGGATGTTCCCGGCCTCCTATTATGATTTGAAACAAAGCTATCTTTAGTTTTGAAATAAATTTAAAAGAGATTTGAACAAAAATAGAAAAGGATAGGTAATGAGTTAGGGAATTCCTATTTACCAAGCTCTTCACCGTCCTGTAGGACAAGTGACCCTCTGCAGCCCACACAAGGTGCCTACTCTCCCAGGTCTCAGCCCACGCAGGAGCACCTCTCAGCTGGCGACCCCCTCGTCCGAGATGGGCCAATTGCTGTTTCCAAAAATCCGTCAGAACTGACCTGCTTGGGAACAGGCGCGGCACCTGCTGCGCCTCTTCAAAGGGACGTGACCCCATGCCGCGCCTCTTCCCAGGACTCACTTCGTGATTTCCGTGTTTGGATCTTTCCTAATTCTATAACGAATAATTTCCTATTCCTACGGGATTTTATTTTGGTAAATCCACGAAATTTACCATGCTTGGGTTTCCTAAATTCGCGGGCACGCATTTCGAGGCGACATCGACACTTCCGCCATTTCAGCACACTTTAAATCATTTCTTTTTGACATAATTTTATTTTCATTTTAATAAATTCAATATTTATATTTCTCCATTTTCTAACTTATAGATTTCTCTTTTTTCTTTTTTTAAGGGGGTAGCCCTCCCTACCGTCCGGTCATTTAAACAAATTTTTGCATTTTGGTCCTTTTGAGTCTCATTTTGCACCAATTAAAGGCCTTATGTGTATATAAAATGTACGTGTTGCGTGATTTTTCTATGTAAATTCGCGAAAGATGACGGCGTAAACCGTTGTCTACCAAACCTGTTCAAGAACTAACCTGCAGGCACAAACAACACAACCCAAACAAAGAAAGGCACTCGGTGCCGTCGTATATGCATCAAAAAGCAAATGTACAAGCAATGGGGCTTGCGCCCGAACAAGGTACAAATGTACAAGCAACCGGGGCTTCGCCCCAAAAAAGCAAAAAGACCAGTAAATCGGGGCTCGCGCCCAAACCAAGTCCAAAAATGTTTCAAAATCAGATGTACAAAACTACACAAGCTATTGCTGGGCGCCCTCCAGCTCGGCAACCCTCGCCATAAGAGTAGCGATCTCGGCATCCCGAAACTCGAGCTCCCTCGACAGGCGAGCCGTCTCTTCCCGAGCCTGGGCCAACTCTCGTCCCGACTCGCGGTCACCCTGCAAACAGCAACGAATTGGCTCCTGTCAATCAACTCAATCAAAACTGGAAATCAAAAAAGGAGATCGAAAAATGGGTATAAAGGTTCATACCTGACGACCTCGACCGCCGACGAGTGCCTCAATGGCCGTAGCTCGTAGCCGGTTGGCCACCCTCCATAGTGCCACGAAACGAGATGGCGCGACCTGCATTGCAAAAGAATTCTCAGTAATTTAAACAAATTCAATCAAATGTGTTCTTACACGAAAACTATGCAAAATAGGAACTCACTCCGAATCGATCTTTTGATCATCTAGGCCAAAGATCCGTCACGCCTACGTCAAAGTCACGTAACTCGGAGATCGTCGTCCTCCCGGTAGCGTCAGTGTACTCGAGGGTCTCGGGGTACTCTAGGGGCTCGATGCCCGCCGCCTCAACCTCCTGCAAAGACAAAACGACTCTCATTAATCGATGATCCTTCGTCGTAATTTTCAAAATCAAATCAACAAGAAAACAAAGGATACTTACCACTACCGGCCAATAGGCCAACCTCCCGTAAAGGAACGCCGAGTAATCCTCCTCAGGGAGAAGAAGGTCGTCACCACCGACACTGGCCAAGTCCGCCTCCCTCTCGGCCCCGGAAGGCTCCTCGAACATCGTCCTAGGAGGATCGACGGGAACCGTCAACGCGCCCAGCACCGACGAGCTAACCGCCGCCGAGATACCATACAGACCCATCGACGTCCACAAGCCCGAACGACTCGAGCTCCTAGGACGAAGGACCTCGCAAAAAAAGGAGGCGCTCAGCGTACTCCGCCCAAGGTCCGGGCATCCACTGCTGCGACAATATGAAGGCAAAGGTCATTCCTATGATCAATTTAAAGCAAAGGACAAAAATATGAATGAATACAAATGGGATACTCACGCTGCTCGGTGAAGGGCGTTCACATCCGCCGGTAGACGTTGTGAGAAGAACGCTTGCTCTTCGTCCGGCACATGACCCAATCCCTCACCACGGGATAGGCCCTCTCCAACGGCTCCGTCCTCTTGGGCGCGAGGCCCGGAAAGTAGGAGTACACCCACGCCTGCAAAACAGAATAGTCAATGACGATCTTCCGATCTTTGATAAAAGAAAGGAATTACGTTGATCTAAAGGAAGGTTCATACCTCCAACAGTAGTCCAGTCCGACGGCGCAGGAGAAGTCCCCTTCTCCATCAACTCCGGACGAACCATGGCCCTCATGAAGCGGATGAGGACCGCAAAACCAGCGAAGTGACCAGCCCCCAGCGCCCTAGGGAACTCAGGTCGAAAGAAAGGGAAGAAGCTTCGTCGACCTCTCACCCTTGTCTCCGAGGTAGATCGAAGACAAGAACCACCAAAGCCACGCACGAGCCCTGCCGCACAGACAAGGAGGAGGAGCCGTCTCCCTCCCATCGATCACCACCGATACCGGGGTCTTCCCCGCAAAGTAATCTCGAACATAGGTACTGGGTACCAAACCCAAGACTGTGACCTTCGGCGACAGGTTCCACCGATCAACCTCCTCGCCTCGGCCGAATCCGCCTCATGCCGGTCTCCCGCCACGTCATCTCCTCGGTCCCCACACGGACCGAAACCATGCCGTAATCCTCCAAGGTGACCCCACCTCACCAAAAGGCGGGTGAAACGTGGAAGTCGTGTCCCGAGATCGATCCAAGAAAGCGCGGACCAGGCTAAGGTTGGCCCGCAACTTCCTCTTCACGATATCCCTCCAGACCTGAACCAGAGGACCAAACGCTCCACGCTCAATCATGGCCCTCTCCTCCTCCGACAGCCGCTCGTAATGCTCCATCGCTGTCGTATACCCCGAGAACGACCGGATGTTCCCGGCCTCCTATTATGATTTGAAACAAAGCTATCTTTAGTTTTGAAATAAATTTAAAAGAGATTTGAACAAAAATAGAAAAGGATAGGTAATGAGTTAGGGAATTCCTATTTACCAAGCTCTTCACCGTCCTGTAGGACAAGTGACCCTCTGCAGCCCACACAAGGTGCCTACTCTCCCCCAGGTCTCAGCCCACGCAGAGCACCTCTCAGCTGGCGACCTCCTCGTCCGAGATGGGCCCGTCTCGGAATCTCTTCCTCATCAGCGGCCTCCTCCTCGGGAACCTCCTCTGCAGCAGCCATCACCGCAGCGGTGAAGGCCTGCTCCAAAGCCTCCTCAACAACAGCGGCATCTACATCCATGGGATCTCTCCCGGAAGTAGAAGCATCGTCACCTGCAACGATTAAAGCAAATCCAGACCGCATCACATGATGACAAGCCTTTGTTAAGTAGTATTTCGAGCCTTCAAGGCCCGAAAATCGCCCCTTTCTGGCCATCCTTGGCCATAGTCCCACCAAATCAATCACTCATGTGATGAATAGGGTCAAGTCAAGTCCAAGTCAAGACCTAGTTCCGAGTTCGAGTCGAAAATTCGGCAGCATTTCGCTATAACGGCGATTATGCCCTAAAAGGTGTCCTGCAAAAGTTGTCACAAACCAAACTTCCGAGATGGTAGGAAGTTTACCCATCATCCAAGGGTCCCAAATATCAAATTTCATCACAAATGGGCAATCCTAAGGCCATTTTCGAAGCAATTTATGATCTAGCTGTGAAACCGTCTCAAAATTCGCTCAAGGGCTCAAAACTTGATAAAAATTCGAAAATTGCTGAATTGGGGAACAGACGCAGCAGGTGCTGCGCCTCTTCCAAGAGACGTAGCTCTTGCTGCGCCTCTTCCTTTGTTTCCCTCCATATGGATTTTCAAAAATCCGTTATGAGTTCGTTATTCGTGGGCCCATCTTTGGTGCGCCTCTTTCTCGATGACATTTTATCACTTTGGTCCGTTTCGACGATTTCCTTTCGCCCGCCCGCGTTTTATCCAAAGGCGACAAAGATTTTGCAAGTATTGTCCAAGTTCATTTTATCCCGTGCAGCAGATTTCGTGAGATTGCTCAATCATTTTACCCAGTAAAGAGTATTTTGCAAAGATTGCTCATTCGAGGGTTCCCCTACGACGATCAAGATGTTCCTAGTCGTCGATATGTTCCCCCAACAAGAGTTCGCTTGAGACCGACGCAAGCAGATTCAACTTCCAAATTTCGCCAGAGTTCGCTTGAGACCGACGCAAGCGGATTCCCCCAGCAGTTTCTACTGACGTCCTGCTGTTTTCAATATCTCTTATTCCCCGTGAAGTTCGATTAAGTCTCAGGTATGATCTCTTCTTATGGCTGGCGAGCTTCCTTACGTAGTCTAATGGACTTTAAACGACCCTCCCGATAGTCGATGGGACTCTAAAATGTTCCCGACGACGGGCCCTTGGCTCGGACCCCTTGAGCGCCTCGCGTCGCCATAGTCGCCGAGTTGTAATCTTGATTGACTGATGGCTATACTTTGACTTTCGCCTTGTCCAAGCCTCGGTCAAAGTGGTGGTTCTGTAGACACCTCGTTTCTGCACCCCTCGCAAACCACCCGGTGATGATTGGGCCGCATATTTGATTCGCGGAACGATTAGTGACAGTTCGTAAGATTATCGTCAAGTGATTGCTCAAATATTAAATGTCAACCTCTTAGTTGTCATCTACGTGCCGATACGGTCGTTTTGGCAGTAATTAGAGTACATTTGAGTCCGGTCAAAAACCGTCTCCATTTTTCGATTGTTAAATCCCGAGTCGAGAATGTTGGAATGTTCCGGATATTTCTATTCCATATTTATCAAATTTTATCTTTTGGCAAACAATATCCCGTAATATTCAAAAGATAATCGAATTAAATCCGTCCTACCATAACTTAAACACGGAAATCTTTCTTAAAAAGGAGGAAACCTCCTGGGAACAGACGCAACAGTTGCGCCTCTTCCAAGAGACGCAGTGGCTGCTGCGCCTCTTCCCGTGCCCTTCTTTGCATGATTTACGTATCTTTTTATATCTTTCCGAGATTCACTTCCAAAGAGTCTCCGAAACCCTATTCCTTCACGTGATTAGTATAAATAGGAGCTTTCGTTCCTCATATTTCTCACGCGAGTGTCCGCCCTTCTCTTCTCCCTTTGCATTCTAGACTTCGTTCTTACTAATTGGCGCCTACGTGCTTGGACTTCCGACCACGTAAGCTCGGATCTTTCCGGGTACCAGCCTCTCCGTTGCATGACCGACCAATTTGACCACTACACTCAATCAATCTAATTAATCAACTTGTTCAATCGTTTTCCTCTTACGAGGGCACTCTTTCCTTGCATTCGCGTCGAGCATTCACTAATCGATATCTTAGTTCTTCTCGTTCCGTCAACATGTAAGTCTGAGGGTGTATATTCCTTTTATTTATTGTATTTTAATTATTGTATAACAATTGTAAGATTTATGTCGGAAGTACCTCATTAAAATCGATTTCTAAAAACCGTCTTTAAAATCTGTTTTTGCGGATTTCCAGTAGACAGACGTCGAGAAAAGACGCAAGAATCGCCGCGCCTCTTGAAGGAGCGCAGACCGCCTTGCGCCTCTTCGTGAGGCTGCCGCAGTTCCTGCTTCTTTTCTTCTTCCTCCGTCCTCTGTAATTGGTACCAAAATTGTTCCTTTTGTTTTGTTCTTTAATTCTTCATCACGGTAATTTATAAATCATATGTATGTTGTATATAATTCATCATTCATGCTTAATTGGTCCTCAAGTCCGACTTAAATCCCTTATAATCCAATATTCGCGGGTTTTCGTCATTAAATTCAAGTTCCGGATTTTAGAGGTTCAATTCGTTCATATTGAGTTTCTGGGATTCGTTGTTGATAAATTTGCATCTGTTTATTTATTGTTCATCACTAATTCGTCATCAATTCATCATGTTTAGTTTAATCAGTTAATCGTTTGTTAGTTTGTTCATTCATTAACATCGTCCTTTCGCATAGTTAATCCGTTTAATTCCGCCTCATTCATGTTTTACTGTTTTATGACCTAATTCCTATGTAAATAATCTGCCAATAACTTTCACCCGAGTCAATTATCAAATCAGTCCATTAATTTACCAATTAATATTAACGATTTGCAGTTCCGGCTTCACAGCCAGAACTCACCCTTGGAAAGACGCAAGAATCGCCGCGCCTCTTCCAAAGGGCGCATTAGTTCGCCGCGCTGTTCAGGTGATTTCTGTCCCTGAACTCCTTTTCTGCCTTGACGTAATTAATTAGTCTACGTATTAATTAACTAATATCCGTAATATCGCTAATTCCTGTTCATTAATTTATCCCTTTTATTCTTTTATTCGTTTTCTCAAATTATCCGTTTTAAAGGTATTTTCGACATAAATCGCCTATTCCGTTGTAATCATTGTAATTTTCATTCTTGTAATTTATAATTATTGTATTTCTTTTATTGTTTGTATGTTTTCACCTGTAAATCAATATTAACTTCTACTTCGACGTCAATTGTTTGCTAACTTAATTGTTCACCGACTTAGTCTAATTTTCACATGCTAGGATTAATCTAATGGATGTTGCATTGCATGCATATAACCGACGATATATCAAGTACGAATAAACTCCCTAATCATTAGTAGAGGCCGCTATCGAGGCGGGCGGGATTAGGTGTTCGATCAAAAGAGCTTCCTAATACGTACCCTCACCCCTTACTCCAGATCTCCGTGAGCACCCGTGTTCATTGGCATCCACGAGAGTCATTCTAGACATAGAATGCTAAGGGTAACGATTGCTTAGTGTTCATGTCACTACTTTGTGTCTTGACATGACACGAGGTATTCGAACGGTTCCAATTTCCCATAAAAATTGGTGGCGACTCCATACAAAATGCAAACGCTTGTTTTCGAGCCCCTTCACCAAGCGCCCCCGTGGGCGGCCCGCTGTCCACACATTGTGATGGTGGCATAGTTGACCGATGGTGTTAGGTGGTGGAGTGGTCAACGACCTAAGAGTTCGAGATGGAGGTGGGTGTCAATCGACTGATTTAGTGAAGAGATTAGAGAACATCGGTAATGGGCGAATATCTGACGTCGATGGTGTGGAACAGGCTGACGCTGGCGGCGATAGTAGGGTGTTAACAGGTGGTGAGTGGTGACTCGTAGCAGTTGTGGTCGTGTTGGGTAGGTGACAGCTGAGAGTCACCAGCTATTAAGGCGGTGAAGACGGCTTCGATGGTGGATCTCGGATGGGAAGGAGAGGGTGACAGATGAATTGTGAGGGAGGGATGAGAGATTGAAGGGCATCTTGGGTATTGTATTTAATTTTTAATTGATTTAATTTTTTATTAACTTAACGAGTCAGGATTTAAGTGAAATAATATCGGAAATGAAATACGGTGGTAATTAGGATATATACTATGTAATGTAGGTGGTAAATTGTAATAAACAAAATACATGGTGGTAAGTTGAAAAATACGCTAAATACTAGGTGGTAAGTTGTAATTTTTCCGCTATTTTATTATCATTTATAAGTTGTAACTTTAGTTGGATGAAATTGAGAAGGATAATTATCCAGGAAATGTAAAAATTAAGTTGTAACTAAAGTTATAAATGTAGTTCATTTCTCTATTGTAAAAATATAGGATTGACTGATCAAATTGAGTGTGAATGATCAAATTGTTCATCAAGTTCATTCTCAAAATAGAAAAGACAACAATTGACTGAGACACCTAAAAATGAAAAAGAGCAACAAATGAGCAAATGTAAATACTTAGTTGAGTTGCTAATTATGGATAATGCATTTTCTTGTAATTTCATTACATGGATAAGGTTGCATAAATCGACCCTATTACACCACAACCAACAACCACGCTAGTATTGCTGTGATCGTAGATCACCTGTATTTACATCAAACCAAGAAACAATATATATTTTCCAATCTAACAAAGAATACAGCAATGAACAATTCAATGAGACAACAATTTACAGCATCACCTGTTTGGGCTAAAAATAGCATAATAAGGAAGGCCCACTTAATGAAATAAAAGGTTATGGGAGGAGTGATAAGGAGGAAGGAAGCCCGTAATTAGGAAAAGGGGGAGCGGGCTGAAAGAAGACCACGGGCCCATCAGAGAAGACATCCGCATTAGGGAAAGACAAGTTAGGGAGAAGTTAGGGAGAAGTTAGGGAGATCAGGGAGAATTGGGAAAGGCGGCCGAGTTTGGAAAGAGTCCATATGGAAATTATATTCCCTTTCCATAATCAAAGTAGGACATATCTAGGGTTCTTACCCTATAAATAGCCAAGGAAGCAAATCAAGAAGGACATACACATATTCACATATTCAACAACACGTTCACACATTCACATTCAAGAACACATCCACACCACGGCATTAGCATATTATTATACCCAAATATACATCCGTCCAAGATCTTGCAGGCCTGACGCCTAGCGCCAGCAGGATTAGCTTTACGCCCCAATTGTAATCATCCTCCTATTCAAGTAGTGCAATATTTGGCAGGGTACCGTCCCTCCCGCGGTTGTTCCCACATTGGGTTTTCCGCGTCATCAAATCTCACGTGTCAATTTACATTACGTACTTATTTTTCTATTTACTTATCAAACATACGAACAATCATACAATCAACCAACGAGTAAGACCGCATTGACCCTAATCAATCAACTTGGTAAAAAATACCTAAACAGTTTGGCGCCCACCGTGGGGCATTGTGGTCGTCAATCGTTGATACTCTAGATACACAATGGATAAGCAAGCATCAGACGCCGTGTCAGGGAGCAGACAGCCATCGCCACCACCACCCGCTACTCAAAATCCGGCATCAACAGTGGCTACACAAGCTCCCGGACACACCTCAAGAATCATACCTACAGCAAAAACCTCTCTACCTCCTAGGACCCCTGCTGTCGCAACCCAGGCCAGATCGGATAAAGGAACGTCAAGCTCAGGCCTCACCCCACCACCTAGTCCCACACAAATCTTGCTCACTGGCGTAGAGAATCTCCAGAAAGCAATGAAAAACATGAGAGAAGACCAGAAGAAAGCTAAAGCTGAAGCAAGAAAAAGGGACAGAGAGCTCTGGGCACAGATAGACATCCAAGCAACAAGACCGCCACCCCAAAGAAGCGGGCGGCACGTGGGAAAGTCTCCACTAGTAGATCTAACGCAGGGGGCATCAGGCAGCAAGAATCCACTTCGACAGATACCGGCTGAACTGATAACCAGATTGGATCTGTCCACAATACTCTCAGATGGAAGAATAACCCCACAAGAGCTGGGATACCTCACACCGGGTAACTGGCCTGCGGCTAGCTGTGTGAAGGCACGAGCAGGTGGCATCTCCGTCAGTAGCCCCACCACGATCGATCTGACACCTGGAGTAGGATCCAAGTCAAACCAACAAATGGACTAGCAGCAGGGGACAGTCGTTACAACAACTCCTCTAACAGCTGGAACACATCAGAATCTTCAAGAGCTCGGATCAGGAGACAGTACATTGAACCAGCAGGCAGCCGACAGGCGGGCCCCAGATTCAGGCACCATAACAAATCAGCAGTACTTGGAGTTAAATGAAATACTGAGCAGGGTCCCTGGGTTGCCACCCCCACTCGAGAAAGCAGCATTAGACAGCTATGCCGACTCACCATTCGTGGACACCATATCCATCACAGCCATGCCAAAGGGATTCACAAATCCAAATATGCCCCTCTTCGATGGCACACCAGATCCCTTTGATCATATAAACCAGTACAAGCAGAAGATGATGACAGTAACAGCTGTAGGGCAAGTCAAGGAGGCTTGCATGTGCAAAGGGTTTGGGTCCACCCTAACAGGACCGGCACTTCGATGGTTTGTGAGCCTGCCCAACAGGTCGATATCTACATTTGCTGAATTGGTGAACGCATTTACTCAACAGTTCGCAAGCAGCAGAAAACCAAAGAAGCACGCAGGAGATCTGTACAGAATCGTCCAGGGGGCAGGAGAGAGCATTGGAGAATACAATACTAGGTTCAACAATGAGAAGGTAGCAGTACGAGAGTGCGATGTCTCAACAGCAGTAGAAGCCTTCAGAAGAGGCCTCCACCACGACTCCAACCTATACAAGCAGCTAACTATGAATCCCTGCCATAGTTTCGAGGCAACAGCAGAGAAAAAATGCCGTAATCGATTGGAGGAAGATATTCTAGCGTGAGCGCCTTACTTAGCACGCCAAGTATTTCCAAAGACTCACCCGTGGAGAAATCGGGAAGAAAGCAAACCACCAAGCAAGAAGGATGAGAGGCATGACCATATGGAAGGGGAGTCACAGAATCGTGGAAAATCAAGAACTCCCCACTCGGGCAGAGTATGGATTTACTACGGTATCGGGGGGAATCTTGAAGGCACTCAAGGAGATGGGAGATGGAGTCAGGTAGCCCAACCCACCGAGGAGAGCAAGCATGGAGAAAGGATAGCAAGAATAAGTGTGAGTTTCACCGTGATATCGGGCACAACACTGAGGATTGCTACACATTACGAAGAGAGATCAAGCGCCTGTACGAACAAGGAAAGCTGATCCACCTATTACCACGTGGGGGCAAGCAGCAGGATAAGGTAGGCTCCGCCAAGCCTGCAAACCCACCCACATGCACCAAAATCATAAACGTGATAACATGCGGCTTTGACTTAAGCGGGCCGACATACTTTAAGTCAAGAGACGTGCCACCGAGACCAAAGGAGACAAAGCAGCCAATTCTTGCAAAATTTCTCACAAATGACCTACCACGGTCGCTTTGATGAAGGAGATACATACGACGAGCGAGAACATCACGACGCACTTATTATCACCTTATCAATGGCCAATTGCACAATTAGGAAGGTCTTGGTAGATACAGGAATCTCGGTCAACCTAATCATGCTGAAAACCATAGAAAACATGGGATTCAAGCGAGAAGGATTTGCAGAAGAAGACTATTCCGCTAGTAGGCTTCAGTGGAGAAACAGACCACCATGGGACGAGATAGTCATCCCAACCTATGTGGGAGGAGTCAACAAGCAAGTCGTGCACTGGTTATGATGCGGACCCTTCACCTACAATGTCATCTTGGGAAGACCATGGTCGCACCAGATAAAGGCGATCCCTCAACATATCACCGGTGCATAAAGTTCCCACACCATGGGGAGTAGAAACAATAAGAGGAGACGGAAGGAAGCTAGAGGCTGCTATAAGAAGGCACTTAAGTGCATCGCCCGCCCTCCCGCATAGCAATTAGAACCAGCCTATCCAGACGAATACATCGAACCCCAAAGCAGAGGAGCGGTTCAAATCAACCCGGACAAGTCGCACCCTAAAGAACCGTGCTCATTGGAGCGGGATGCACAGAAGCTTGAGACAAAGAATTCAATCAGTTCCTACAGGATAACATGGATTGTTTTTGTAATACCCGTCCTTTTAGAGACCCTTTGACCAGTGTTGACTGACCGTGGGAGCGGGAATAGTTCTTAGAAGTGCATGCCAAAACTATCTTGGGTTACGTGTTAGGAGTGGTACTCGATAGAGTAGAGGCTACTCGATCGAGTAGCGAGGTTACTCGATCGAATAGGGGGTCACTCGATCGAGTATGTTGGGTACTCGATCGAGTATCGAGTTTTCAGCGAGGGTTTTTAATCGCGTTTTGTTAAATCCGTAATTCATTTCCGCCTCATTCTTCCCATCCATCAGTCGCCTCTTTCCCTTCCCTTCACCACAAAAACCTCCATGGAAGCCCTTTGAAGGTCCTTGTGCCTTAGGAGAGCGTAGCTTGAGTCGGGTAGCGGTCTTTTGCCGGGTTTCTCCTTATAGGTATGTCATAATCATCATCACTATCCTCATCTTTGAAATTAGGGTTTGCTTGGTAGTAATAGATGATCGTGTTGTGCTTATAGGCTTTGCTTGGTTGCTGGTTATGGCATGTGTTGGCATGGATTGGTTGCAGTTGCTTAAAGGTGGGTTCGCCTACTCAGTTTCTGTAGATGGTCTAGTGTGCCGGAAGTTGTGGTTGTATTGTGGTTGTTGTATTTTATCGCATTCGTAGTGTGATGGTTCTGATTGTGATTGTGATTGTTTGTCTCTGGTTCTCGAGATACGTTCTCGGCTGAGTGGAGTCACTTGCGGGAGTGGCTTCACGCCCTAGTTTCGCCCTCCGTGGAACCCGCCACGGGAGGGGATGTGCACATTAATGGGACAGGGTTATCGCTCGGTATGATGAGCGGGGCTTAGGTGGGAACGGCTGCGGTCCCCCATCGTGTGGCTGGTCCAAGTGGACGATCGGTGATGGAGATTGATTGGAGTGGGTGTGTTTGTGTGTGTGACTGATTGTGTTGAGTTGTATTGATAGTTGTTGTTGATATTGTCATATATTATCTCAGTACTGACCTTGTGTGGTTGTCTTGTTTGTGTATGTGTCTGCCGTGATCCCTTATGGTGAGTAGTCTGTCTTAGCAGGTGTTGATATGGTTGATAGCTGGAGTTCGGGCAGGGATGAGTCTTCACGAGATTTGATAGTTATAGCAAGCAGTCTTTGAGTTGTCTCTTTATATCGTCAGTTGGTTTTAAATCACTTGTAAAGTAACATAATAGTTCTTTTATCGACATTTGATTATTACTTTCTCGGGCAACCGAGATGGTAACGCCCTTATATGCTAAGGAAGGCCTAGTTAAGGCTCCTCTGAATATGGGGGTGTTACAAAGTGGTATCAGAGCGACGATTTTGGAACCTGTAACAAATGAACTTAATGAATGTAGGGAGTAATAAAATGAACCTGGTGTATGTATAATGGGAGCCCCGCTGATGCTAGATTTTGGGTGAGTAGGCGCCCTCATTTCAATGTCTTGGCCCCATGATACTTAAGCCAGTCACATGGTACGGGAATGTGGAGTCCGTGTGTCTATGTGTGATGTGTATGTTAATTGTGCCGGAACTATCTCTGGTTAAGTCTTTTAAGGGGGGTGTGATAGTGGCATTTGGGCCGTGTATAGTAATCTTTGGTGGAATTAGTGAAGTTTTTGGCGTGATTAGTGAGCTTATACGATGGTATGATATACGTGATAAAGGTTTACGTGATTGAGATGCGTGAAAATGTGGAAGTGTATGTCGTGACTTGAAGAGTGAACATGTTGGTGTTTGCTATAAGTGATGGTGACGGTAGTCATATACGAGTTTATAAACCCTACTGTGATTACGATGATGATAATTATGGAATTATTGAGTTATAGCATGAAACATAGCTTATAATAATGCACATATGCCTTGTTTATTAGTTGAGATTTTCCGCTGCGTAATAATTGATTTGTGTAAAATGATTTACTTATGATTGAATGTGGAACATAATAGATTAAATTGTTATGAACAATATGCAATTATATGTTATATGAAAGGATGAACTAATGCTAATTTACATGTTTTAAGTCGAATAAACACAAATTTGGTAGTAACGTATAAAGTAAGTTAAGTGTAATATGATGACGTGATTATGTTTATGGAAGATTCGGTAGCAGGTAACCCGAGTTGGGCAACTTGAGTAGCGTAATGTGACATACACCTTATTTGTGGAAACGATATGTTATGCTTGAACAATTGTGGTAAGGCGTGAACAAGTGTGATAATTAGTGTCGAGTTCCGAACTTAGTTTGGAATCGACACGCGATGTTGTTTTTGCAGGAATCTTCGAATTATTTCGTATTTCTGGCCGAGTACTTAACTATACTTGACCGAGTGCGAGTTCTTACTAGACCTAGTAGACCTCACTCGATCTAGTTAGGAAGCTATGACGTCGGGATGTGGAAATTTTCTGCAGATACTCGACGAAATAGCTCCTACTCGATCGAGTAGGGTGGTACTCGATCGAGTACCCTAGACACTCGATCGAGTAGGTTACTGTACAGTGAATCCTACGGGTTTCTTAAAACCCCTATTCTTTCTAATCCTTCTCATTCTTCTTCTATATTTCGAGCCCTAAGCTTGTTTCCTCTCAAAATCCTCAAAATCTCTCATATCTTGCGTTGGTAGTGGTTAATTTGGGGTTATTTTCTTTGTTTAATTTCGTTCCTTTACTTTACTACTTGATCAAGGTATGATTTCTACCCTATTTACATGTTTTTATGCTTTAAACTTGTTGAGGATGATTATATAATCTGAAAATTTCGATTCATATGATCAATTTGATGCTTTTAATTGTTGAAATATGATTCACATGTCCTCTCTTCTTGATTGTTGATGATTAATTGCTGTAATATAGACTAGAAATCTGCAATTTGGGGGCCGAAATTTCTAGGGTTACAAAAATAAAAATCGATTTTGGGTGTTTTACATTGATTAGATGATAAAATTGAGTACTATACCTTGTATATAACATGTTGAAGGATGAATTTCGATGACTTTTACCTTAAAAAGTTGCCTTAAAACTCCATCTTAAAAGTGCCCCAAGTGGAAATTCGGTTGCTATACTTGAAATTTGGTGTTGTATATGACGGCTTAGGTAAAGGTAGAACTTCAATATGATAGTAGTGATGTTAAATGATGAAGAATATGTCAAAATAATTACAGCTGTAGAGACCGTCTGACAAGTTTAATTGAATTATTTGTTTCTAATATTGAAGGTGATGATGATATGTCCTAAATGACTTTTCCATGAGCTAGCACGAATGCTTCACATGTTATTACGTGGGTGTATAGAGTAACTTTAGAATCATGCTAGGATGTTGGAATTGGTTGGGTATGTGTGTTTTCCATGATAAAATTTTTTCACAACTATTGTCTATGAATTGCTCTAAACTGAAGTTATGTGTCAAATTGGGAAACTGTTGGTGAATGTGTGTACCTAGCTGAGTGTTCAAAGTTAATGGCATGAATTATGTGCTTCATATGTCGAACTTGTTAATGAATTTGTGTACTTAGCTGAGTATGTAAGGTCCGAATTGCGTGAGGTAGATGCTTTACATGTTTATGTAAGTTGCTTAAGTCATATGCTGGAACAGATGCCGAGACTGAACGTAGGGACCCGTCAGAGTAAACGGGGGAGGGTCACCCAACCTGAGATGGGGGAAGGGAGTGGACCCGTGGTACCTGCAGTTCCGGAATACCCTTCTGTTGTGTTTGTAGATTTCAAACAGAGAGAGCGTTTTATAGATTTGCAAAAACGCAAGATGAGACCAACGAGGTGTATAGATACTACACTGTTGGAGGAGTTGGGAATAGAGACGGATGTCCGTCACATATTCGAGACTTTGGGTTTCACGGGTTTGTATAGGCTGAGGAAACACTCTTATCCTTTTCTTACCTTGGAGTTTATGAGCTCCTTTAGTTATGACCCAGCTGCCCAGTGTAACACCCCGATTTATGAAGGAGTATTTAGCAAGACATTCCCTAATAAACCGGACTGTTACCATCTCGGTTTCCCGAGGTAGTGAATAACAAATTAAACTCCAAGGCAAATTACATAATTACTTTAACTTAATTATTATAAAACCTCTTTTACATCAAATTACTAAGAACTAACATGAATAAAAGTGAAGGTCTTCTAAATAATGATCTAGCTACTAAGTCTTCTGATCCAGTGTCTCACGCCCATCAAGCTCCCATCCTATCTCATAAACCTCGTCAAGATCGCTCCCCAATATTTGGATCATCACGGTGTTCACGAATACACAGTGGTCAACCACGAGGTTGAGTAGGGAATACAATGAAACAACAAAATATGATATGCATGCTCCTCCGTCACCTCCATCTCCATCTCAACTCATATCTCATAACCCGAACGCCCACCATACCGATCCCCACAGACTATCAATCGACCGTCGTCGATATACCACCGCAGATGAGGTTATCCAGGCAGGTGTCCGCAGAACCCGCCTTTGGGCCTTATCACAACATCACATCATATCACAACATCGTCACTACCACACCATCCTCCAACTACAATGCATATGAAATGCTCAACAGTAATCAATGCAACACAATATGTATATCAATGAATGAAATCATGCCAGCTACCAAATGTTGTGATAACATACTCAACGCGATCAATTCAGTCAACCACATTCCAGTATATGAATCAAAACATAAATCAACAACCACGAAACAAGTCAATGTTCACAGCTTGGTCATATGAAACGCAACAAGTCAACACAATTTAACAACAACGCTGATAAGTCAAGTGTAGTTCCCTACCTTTTCGCAATCCAAGCACACACAAGCAATCACTTATGATCCTTCACTTATCCATCACCTACATAACATAATTATGTATAATTACCACCTACTCAGTCAATTAATCATGCACATAACCTAGACTCATCATAACTTAATAGGATTATCAATTTAAAGAACAAACACGACTTTTCCTGATTTTCCTGCTCATGGCAGACTCGGTATAAAGTGAATAACTAATTCCAGAAAATTCGAATTGATGCAAGGCCAATTGAATTGGAACCCCATGAGTCTTAGCTACAAATTATATCTAACGTGTTTTTCTCAAATTCCAAACTTATCAAGGGTTTTCAGACTGATTTCCAAAAACTGACAGAAACCGTCGCATAAAAAGTATTGATTCATAAAACGAGTTTAAAACATTATTTTTCAGAAATTCCAAATCCTATTATCATCTAGACTATACAAAGATGATGTATGAAGAAGCTTCATAACTGAATCGACATAAAAATTAGGGTTTCAAATCATTTTCCACAACCAAATCAGATTCGCGGACTTTTCAGCGACATGTTCATAAATAAATTACCTAGGACAAACCATAAAGAATTTGACTACAAGATTTTATATGCATAAACTAGACATCAAATAAATAGGACTCTCTTTTCAAACTTTTCGAAGAAGACGACATTAAAACTGTATAAACAATGGAATGAAATCGACTTACAAACAGGGAAATTGAATTAGATTGAAATCGATGAGAAATCTTCAATCAAATGAAAGGCTCGACAATTCTTCTTCCTCTCCCTCTCTCTAGGTTTAGAAATGGTTTTATGAATGATAAAATGAAATTAGAAATGACTCAACTGTTAAAAATAAAAACCTTCGCCGAAACATAAAAGAAACCGTCAACTCGCTGAACCGGTTTACTCGGTCAAGTGCACTCGGCCGAGTAACACACACTCGACCGAGTACCAACCAAGTACTCGACCGAGTACCAACCAAAATACGGAGTATTACAATTGTAGATGGGTAAATGGGTGATACGATGTGATGTAACCCGACTCAACATATACGATATAAACCCGACTTAATAACATTCACGATATTACGATGCAACCAATATAAAATGTATAATAACTAATATATAATAATATCCGTTTAATCGATTATATAAAATACGGGGTATTACAGTCTTCCCCCCTTAAAATGAACTTCGTCCCGAAGTTCGCTCCGGTACTCAAACATCAAAAGGGTATTGTATATCGTACATACGGACATCACGCATTCCTAACACAGTTAACACACACTTTTGACACATCAATTAAATATAACAGACACGAAATGTTACATTCTACCCTCCTAAAAATAAACTTCGTCCCGAAGTTTAACTCATCTTCACTTAAGCCAATTAACTACAACTAATAACTACCTGAGAACACAAATGTATAACAACTAAATAACCACCTGAGAACACCGTCATCTTTCCATCTCAATATCGATTTCAACTCAAGTAACTCAATAACTCGACACTAGTAACCAATTTCCATCTCAAGTGCAACATAAACATTAAGATTTTACAATCCTACCCAACTAAAAACATGGTTACGTCCTCGTAACCTCTTTTCAACTTTCATATACATATACAACAACATCACTTGTCACAACAACATGTAATGTAAAAGAACACATGGTAAGAAATTGCGCATTAACATTAAGGTCGAAAACAAGGTTTTATTATGGAATTAACTGATTGTCAACAAATAACACTTATTACTTAGCTCATTCTTAACTTAAAAACACAGCCTCAAACTAAAAGAACAACAAAAAAAAACCAAAGGTTTACACGGTTTCATAACAGACCGATCATGGTGTTACTAGCTCTAACATACATGTCCTTAGATTGCGCTTAATCGACTCACGGTGGCTTAGACTCAGCGTTCCTTTCTTCTCCTATCTATCCCGGTCTATAACTCTTGGGCCCTTTCTAGGAAAGTATTTACTATAGATGTGCTCGTTATCATCGTCAAGCTCGTCAGTCCGCATTCCATCCCCTGTGACTTCTATGTCATTCCCTTCTTGGTTCACCTCCTCCCCAATGTCTGGTCCGGGTGGTTCATCGTATTTTCGGCATCGGTACATTAGCATAAAATTCGCACCTCAGGTCGCCGATATAAAGTCAAAGGTATGCTCGGGCGGGTAATCGCCCCGTCGCGAGAATTGGGGTCACGGCATAACCTCATGCAATGGGTGGACAACTCTCTCATATAGAAGTGTTTGCTGTCCTTTAGTATGCCGGAGTCAGGGATAGTATCAATAAGGGTATACGCTCTTAACTGGGTATTAGTTAAGTACTCAGGGTGTCCATTATGGCCATACTTGTCCATGGCAGCGCAAAGTTTCTCACAATGTTCATTGAAGTCAGCATCAAGTGACATGTAGCAGTCTTGCGGGTGTACATTGTAGGGATCCATCCTACAGAGTGGAAAGCTAAACAAATTAGGACACAAGGGTGCTACCGCAGAAGGGTGTTAAGATAAAGGATTCATTCACGAGGTTTAAGTGTGCGAAAGTTATATAACAAGTTTTCGTAGTAGTCATGTTGTAGTACCAAGGTTTTGGTCAACTCAAGATTATCACAGTTCGCATTATCTACCAGAGAACAACAACCTTAGAAAGATCAACCATAAGGATATACGTATACCAGCATACAATTTAACATTGACCCCACCAAATTCCTCTCCCAAACCAAAATTATTACTAATTCCGAACAATTGATCCATATGCGCATTCATTCCGCCTTACTACTAACAATCACCAGGAGTATTACAACATGCGGTGCATATGCACTACTTAAACACTTTGAAACCATAGAAAACATAACATGTAATGAAAACCATTTGACTCATCAGACATGCAACACGAATTAGTCAGTTTGCATGATATAAATTCTGAAAACATATTTCCCAATAAAAGTAACAACATATGATCCATGACAACAACAACATTACTTCCATATCACACATGTGTTTAACATTTTAGCAACCATATCATTCAATTGTGTCCAGCAACTTAGTATAACTCATTTTCAGCAAAACAAAAGATATCGCATAAATAGCTTAAACATATACATTTGCCATCATATACTTTGTAGAACATTATCTATGATAAAGATTAGCAACTTGAACAACTTCTCTGATTTGCACGATTTGAATAATTAGGCAACTCGTAGGCTCAATTAAATGTAACTATAACGACTATCATTTAAACCAACGCGTATCATGTGAATCATCAAAGGGTTATCCCATTATAATTGCCAACATAGTTATCATAAGCAATCTTCATTAGAATATAATTGATAGCAACGACTCGAGAATATAGATATGTCAAATGTCGTGCTACATCAAACAGTTTCCTTTATATCACGCCCATACAATTGCAAGAATCACTTTAGCATTTTATGACAATATAATAACGAGCATATCCAATAAGAAATAACAACACTATTTATTATCATGTCATAGGTTTAGGTTCAACTGAAATAATTTAATGCGATGAAGGTAATAAATATAACTATGGGCACACAAACTCACATAAAAGACATTAGAACTCAGATGACATCCTACATGTGTGAACATTTAGACATACTCATTACTACCCTCCAGGTGTAAACATTTAAACATAATTATTATAAATATTCATGCGAGTATATTAGAACAATCAAGTTAACATTTAACGCCACCAACTTTACCAAGATATGACAATATAGTTTTATATTTATATATATCCGACCACTATACAAATATGATGAACACACCAGAGATATTACAACATGCCAAACATATATAAAATATGCAAACAACTGGACTCGTATAAAATATGTCACCTTTGATTAAGAACCATATTCAGCTATTCAGTTTCACACATACTATCATGCCAACAATGCTATAAACTAAACTTTAATTGTTATCACTTGTTAAGATACATAACCAATGACTATGCGTGCTACTATCATCATATAAGGACATTATAAGGTCACATTAATAAAGCTCATGAAATAACCAAACAATTGTATGAAAACTCAACATAGAACGCACATTTTACAAGTCATGATTCACGTTGTAACTTCCAAAGGCCACGAACAATTAACCGTTCGATTAAAACTTGATTCATATTACTTTTATAAAGT
Source organism: Silene latifolia (assembly GCF_048544455.1). Classification (NCBI taxonomy): domain Eukaryota; kingdom Viridiplantae; phylum Streptophyta; class Magnoliopsida; order Caryophyllales; family Caryophyllaceae; genus Silene; species Silene latifolia. Next base: position 32,654,264 of record NC_133530.1, on the reverse strand, counting down.
ACGGAGAGTTAAAAACACAGGGGAAAAAGAATTAGGTCTAAAGCACAAAAATTCCATTTTTAAAGAATTTTACAACTCAGTTGGTCCAAACAAGTATGTGACAGGAATTGGTCCGAAACTTGGGTCAGTTTGCAAAACTTACCATTTAATATAGATACATCAAGAATTTTCGTGGCTTATCAATTTGAAAACATATGCGAATCTTCTGATCGATGGAGTTGGAATTATGCAAAAATTATTAATACAATTTAAATGAGGATTTTTACAAAATCGTTGGTCAAAACATCACTGCACAGGAACTTCCTGACCACAGCCCACTAAAATGTTTATTACTCCCAATCCGTATAACCTATAAGCATGAAACCAACGCCAAATGAACATAACTCACGAGGCTATCTCTCATAAAATTTTCATCCATAGGCAATAAACAGAAAAGAAATGGCAGTAAGGTCAATTAAAGAGTAAAATCAAACAAAACGAGTTTCAGCACTAGGTCATTCTTTACTATGTTACAAGCTCTTATGAACATACTATGTATACTAACCCATCCCAACTTAAATCTCACACTTTGTACTTACGTAAAAATCTATCCCATAGAATCCCTTCGCATCTCGATCCACTCCTTACACCTAAATCACGATTGCTATGACTAGAAACATGCAATTCAATAGTGTTTCTCGTTACTATCACAATACTATACTAGCATGGCTTCGGGATCACATAACCGCATATCACTAGACATAGTAGTACTATCAACACATCATTCAACATCCATCCAGATAAATATCATCAATTCGCAATTATTTTTCACGCTCGCGATTATCACAATCCAACATTTCATTGATTATCAACCTGAACACGAAAATTTTATTTCTCATCTCCACAACATCATATGATCACGCCATCATTCATACAAAATACTTACCGTAACGTTGTCCTGCAGCATGGTTAGAATATATGGGTCTCAAGGTGTACATCCACTCGATTATATCCAAGGTTTTCCTTCTAACTACCCCATTCACTCGATTTCTCTCGGGTTACCTGGTTCAAAACTGAGAGGGCAAAAGAGCACGCATTAAGGGCGCCTTCTTAACCGCACTGTAAGCTCCTAACAGTTTATTCCCAGGGGTTCATTTTATTTAGACATCTCCATCTCAACTCATATCTCATAACCCGGAACGCCCAGCCATACCGATCCCCGGCAGACTATCAATCGACCGTCGTCGATATACCAAACTCGCGGTGAGGTTATCAGTAGTCTGCTAACCGCCTGGGCCTTATCACAACATCACATCGTATCACAACATCGTCACTACCACACCATCCTCCAACTCCAATGCATATGAAATGCTCAACAGTAATCAATGCAATACAATATGTATATCAATGAATGAAATCATGCCAGCTACCAAATGTTGTGATAACATACTCAACGCGATCAATTCAGTCAACCACATTCCAGTATATGAATCATAACATAAATCAACAACCACGAAACAAGTCAATGTTCACAGCTTGGTCATTTGAAACGCAACAAGTCAACACAATTTAACAACAACGCTGATAAGTCAAGTGTATTTCCCTATCTTTTCGCAATCCAAGCACACACAAGCAATCACTTATGATCCTTCACTTATCCATCACCTACATAACATAATTATGTATATTTACCACCTACTCAGTCAATTAATCATGCACATAACCTAGACTCATCATAACTTAATAGGAATATCAATTTAAAGAACAAACACGACTTTTCCTGATTTTCCTACTCATGGCAGACTCGGTATAAAATGAATAACTAATTCCAGAAAATTCGAATTGATGCAAGGCCAATTGAATTGGAACCCCATGAGTCTTAGCTACAAATTATATCTAACGTGTTTTTCTCAAATTCTAAACTTATCAAGGGTTTTCAGACTGATTTCCAAAAACTGACAGAAACCGTCGCATAAAAAGTATTGATTCATAAAACGAGGTTAAAACATTATTTTTCAGAAATTCCAAATCCTATTATCATCTAGACTATACAAAGATGATGTATGAAGAAGCCTCATAACTGAATCGACATAAAAATTAGGGTTTCAAATCATTTTCCACAACCAAATCAGATTCGCGGACTTTTCAGCGACATGTTCATAAATAAATTACCTAGGACAAACCATAAAGAATTTGACTACAAGATTTTATATGCATAAACTAGACATCAAATAAACAGGACTCTCTTTTCAAACTTTTGGAAGAAGACGACTTTAAAACAGTATAAACAATGGAATGAAATCGACTTATAAACAGGGAAATCGAATTAGGTTGAAATCGATGAGAAATCTTCAATCAAATGAAAGGCTCAACAATTCTTCTTCCTCTCCCTCTCTCTAGGTTTAGAAATGGTTTTATGAATGATAAAATGAAATTAGAAATGACTCAACTGTTAAAAATAAAAACCTTAGCCAAAACATAAAAGAAACCGTCAACTCGCTGAACCGGTTTACTCGGTCAAGTGCACTCGGCCGAGTAACACAAACTCGACCGAGTACCAACCAAGTACTCGACCGAGTACCAACCAAAATACGGAGTATTACAATTGTAGATGGGTAAATGGGTGATACGATGTGATGTAACCCGACTCAACATATACGATATAAACCCGACTTAATAACATTCACGATATTACGATGCAACCAATATAAAATGTATAATAACTAATATATAATAATATCTGTTTAATCGATTATATAAAATACGGGGTATTACAGTCTTCCCCCCTTAAAATGAACTTCGTCTCGAAGTTCGCTCCGGTACTCAAACATCAAAAGGGTATTGTATATCGTACATACGGACATCACGCATTCCTAACACAGTTAACACACACTTTTGACACATCAATTAAATATAATGAGACACGAAATGTTACACCTGCACCGTTGAGTTTCGGTTGATGAACACCCGATTTTCGTTGACTATGGATCTCATTTTGCGTCTCACCTTGGGTTGGCCAAGCCTCCCAAGGATTCTATCACCGATATTCTGCTTTGAGTGCGGTGTCGCGCCTAATGCCTTGCTTGACCAGGAAAGCCAGCTCCCACCTCAAGCAACATGCTGACTAATGATGTTCAGCATGTTACCTTGAGGGTCTTTCTCCGTTCTCTTTCAAACCTCCTTTATGACAGAAAGGATATCAGCAAACTGAATAATCATGAGGTGTTGTTTCTGATGTCTTACCTCAACCCGGAGCGGGCCAGAAAAGTGGTCTTTAATGCTCCTTCCATCGTCTGTGCTGCCCTTGCCTTGATGGCTACTGCTTCTTCGCGGTACTTGAGCTGTGGCGCTATCGCCATTCGGTTAGCTGAAAAGCTAACCTCCTTTGAGGCTTCTTCAGAGTATGTGCCTCTAGCTACTCCAGTGCCGACTATGGACCGTGACTACTATGTCGACCTGAAATGGTTGAGAACTTTGGCTGACGGTAGCCTTGCCTGGAGGGTGTGGGACATGAGTTGGATGAAGATTCCAGCTCCTGAGCACCTTCCACTGACGGAGCCTTTGGAGCCGGCGGTTGTGGTTGTGGACTCTGATGATGAGGAGGAGGAGGAGGATGTTGATAGACCCCGCCAGCTGCAGACCTACCTCATCGACGACACGATTCTCGAGGTGATACCAGAGCCGACGAAGGGCGAGAACGCGGTGGTTGTGGTGGTGGAGAGACCCAGGCTGGGGAGAGGACCCCGTCGAGTGAGGGAGAGGGCATCGGAGACTAGGCCACAGCCGGTAGCACCTCAGCAGCAGCAACTCCCTTTGCCGTGCTACCCTTACCTTGACACCCCGGAGACGCGATCCAGCTACTTAGCAGAGAGAGTGTCATCTACCTTGACACTCAGGAACATGCACGAGATGGCGTACACTCAGGGGGTAGGGACCGAGGGACCGCATCCGGTTTGGTGGAGTGGAGTTGGGGACTATACCGGGGTTTTCCACTCCTACGGGGTGGATCAGTCGACGTGGGGGACACCTCAGTCCTTTGCCTACGGTGGCTTGACCCCATGGTACGTGAGTCCGGGAGCCGGGGCAGGAGTTGATGCGGGCATTGGTTCCTCAGGAGCGGGTACTTCTGGAGGTGGTGGTGATGATGAGGTGATGATTGAGCAGCAGCAGCAGGAGGAGTGATGCTCCTTGTTTCATCTTGATGCATGGTCGTTGGTAGTAGATGTTGGTAGTGCCGTTAGATTTCGGTAGTTATTTTCATTGAAACTTTGGTTATGGATATGTATTGTTGGCCATAAGGCTAGATTTGATATTTTGACCTGATTGCAGGATGTTGGGAGTCGGGGAGTCATCCCGACTCGAATTATATGACGGCTATGTATATATATGTTTGTTTATGACAGGTTTTATAAGGCATTTGACCTGTAGGTACTCGACAGAGTACCCCCATACTCGATCGAGTAGCTACAGGTATGACAGATTTGACGCATTCTAATCTCGTGCTACTCGATCGAGTAGCCAAGACACTCGATCGAGTAGCATGTCACTCGATCGAGTACCCTTACATACTCGATCGAGTATCACTGTTACAGAAGTGTTTCGAAAATTAAAAGTGTGCAATTGTTTTATAATTTCAAGTTTGATGTTTAATATAGTTGTTAGTGCGTAGTAACACCTTTCAACCGTTAGTTTCATATGTTGGGAGCCGCGCTTGAGTTTTATATGCATATTTGTCACAATTAGTGACGCGGTGATAGTTTCTTGTCACTTAAATGTTGCATCCGCCCTATTACTATCTAATTATCGGAGTTACATCTTTTCATAAATTTGTGCATACCATATTAACATGCTTTATCGACGGTGGCTAGTTATTCCGGTGGTTTGTGTATGATATCGAATTTAATAAGGATATGCTTAGCGAGTAATGTCCAAAACAAATAATATGGTTTTATTTTATGTTATGATGCAAGTAATAGGTAATGTGTGTTGTAATTTTTGGTGGTGAACTTCGGGGACGAAATTCCTTTTTAGAGGGGAAGAGTAATGTCGCAAAGTAAAAAAAATTTGAGTTCGAAATTGTGTTTTTGTTTGTTTATAATGTTTTGTTGTTTAATTACAAAATTTTCTAGTACTTTGATAACATTGCTCATACGAAGTGTAAGTGGTTACTTTAGTTCATTAAAGTGAATGTGAAGGTATGTTTTAAAGGACGGTCATGAAGAGATAGTTATGGTGCAATGGATCGTAGTTGAATCGCGTGGTTAAGTAACATGGTGGTATTAGTTGGTGGTGGTTGATATGAGACATGTTTCGAGTTGATAGTTGTTATCATATGGTGAGTGATCGTTGTTCGTGCTTTGCATTACGAGGTTGATGTTTTATATAACATATAGAGTAACAGTTGATGATGACAATGTGTGTATGATAGGCGTAAGAGTCGTTACGAATAGAGCGTTAGATAGTGATGATGATGACATGGGGGATGGTATTTCCGGGGAGTAATGACTCGAGTATGAAGGGTGGTGAGGTCGTGTTGTCCCGTGTCTTGTGTGTAGAGATAGGTGAGTTGAACTTCGGGGACGAAGTTCTTTTAAGGGGGGAAGACTGTAATACCCGTCCTTTTAGAGACCCTTTGACCAGTGTTGACTAACCGTGGGAGCGGGAATAGTTCTTAGAAGTGCGTGCCAAAACTATCTTCGGTTACGTGTTAGGAGTGGTACTCGATAGAGTAGAGGCTACTCGATCGAGTAGCGAGGTTACTCGATCGAGTAGGGGGTCACTCGATCGAGTATGTTGGGTACTCGATCGAGTATCGAGTTTTCAGCGAGGGTTTTTAATCGCGTTTTGTTAAATCCGCAATTCATTTCCGCCTCATTCTTCCCATCCATCAGTCGCCTCTTTCCCTTCCCTTCACCACAAAAACCTCCATGGAAGCCCTTTGAAGGTCCTTGTGCCTTAGGAGAGCGTAGCTTGAGTCGGGTAGCGGTCTTTTGCCGGGTTTCTCCTTATAGGTATGTCATAATCATCATCACTATCCTCATCTTTACAATTAGGGTTTGCTTGGTAGTAATAGATGATCGTGTTGTGCTTATAGGCTTTGCTTGGTTGCTTGTTATGGCATGTGTTGGCATGGATTGGTTGCAGTTGCTTAAAGGTGGGTTCGCCTACTTAGTTTCTGTAGATGGTCTAGTGTGTCGGATGTTGTGGTTGTATTGTGGTTGTTGTATTTTATCGCATTTGTAGTGTGATGGTTCTGATTGTGATTGTGATTGTTTGTCTCTGATTCTCGAGATGCGTTCTCGGCTGAGTGGAGTCACTTGCGGGAGTGGCTTCACGCCCTAGTTTCGCCCTCCGTGGAACCCGCCACGGGAAGGGATGTGCACATTAATGGGACAGGGTTATCGCTCGGTATGATGAGCGGGGCTTAGGTGCGAACGGCTGCGGTCCCCCACGCGGTGGCTGGTCCGGTGGACGATCGGTGACGGAGATTGATTGGAGTGGGTGTGTTTGTGTGTGTGATTGATTGTGTTGTGTTGTATTGATAGTTGTTGTTGATATTGTCGTATCTTATCTCGATCATCGACCTTGTGTGGTTGTCTTGTTTGTGTATGTGTCCGCCGTGATCCCTTATGGTGAGCGATCTGTCTTAGCAGTGTTGATATGGTTGATAGGAGTTCGGGCAGGGATGAGTCTTCACGAGATTTGATAGTTATAGCGAGCGATCTTGAAAGTGTATCTTTATATCGTCGATTGGTTTTAAATCACTTGTAAAGTAACATAATAGTTATTTTATCGACATTTGATTATTACTTTCTCGGGCAACCGAGATGGTAACGCCCTTATATGCTAAGGAAGGCCTAGTTAAGGCTCCTCGAATATGGGGTGTTACAAAGTGGTATCGTAGCGACGATTTTGGAAACTGTAACAAATGAACTTAATGAATGTAGGGAGTCTAATAAAATGAACCTGGTGTATGTATAATGGGAGCCCGCTGATGCTAGATTTTGGGTGAGTAGGCGCCCTCATTTCAAAATCTTGGCCCCATGATACTTAAGCGACCACATGGTACGGGAATGTGGAGTCCGTGTGTCTATGTGTGATGTGTATATTAATTGTGCCGGAGCTATCTCTGGTTAAGTCTTTTAAGGGGGGGTGTGATAGTGGTATTTGGGCCGTGTATAGTAATCTTTGGTGGAATTAGTGAAGTTTTTGGCGTGATTAGTGAGCTTATACGATGGTATGAGATACATGATAAAGGTTTACGTGATTGAGATGCGTGAAAATGTGGAAGTGTATGTCGTGACTTGAAGAGTGAACATGTTGGTGTTTGCTATAAGTGATGGTGACGGTAGTCATATACGAGTTTATAAACCCTACCGTGATTACGATGATGATAATTATGGAATTGTTGAGTTATAATATGAAACATAGCTTATAATAATGCGCATATGCCTTGTTTATTAGTTGAGATTTTCCGCTGCGTAATAATTGATTTGTGTAAAATGATTTACTTATGATTGAATGTGGAACATAATATGTTAAATTGTTATGAAGAATATGCAATTATATGTTATATGAAAGGATGAACTAATGCTAATTTACATGTTTTAAGTCGAATAAACACAAATTTGGTAGTAACGTATAAAGTAAGTTAAGTGTAAATGATGACGTGATTATGTTTATGGAAGATTCGGTAGCAGGCAACCCGAGTTGGGTAACTTGAGTAGCGTAATGTGACATACACCTTATTAGTGGAGACGATATGTTATGCTTGAACAATTGTGGTAAGGCGTGAACAAGTGTGATAATTAGTGTCGAGTTCCGAACTTAGTTTGGAATCGACACGCAATGTTGTTTTTGCAGGAATCTTCGAATTATTTCGTATTTCAGCACCCTCAGGGAATACAATATGAAGCTAAACCCATATAAATGCACCTTCGGAGTATCTTCTGGCAAATTCTTAGGCTATATTGTAACTTAAAGGGGGATAGAGGCCAACATCAAGCAGATCAAAGCTATCTTACAACTAGAATCACCTGAAAAGCCTAAGGATGTTTAAAGACTAGCTGGAAAGGTAGCAACCCTGAACAGGTTCATTTCAAGATCTTCAGACAAATGCAGGCTGTTTTACGACATACTAAGGAAAAGCCAGAAGTTTGAATGGACCTCGAATCACGAGCAAGCGTTCAGAGAGCTGAAACACTACCTCAGCAGCCCGCCGCTGCTGTTGAAGCTGAGCCAGGGGAACCACTATTCCTATACCTGGCCGTCACAGAGGTGGCAGTGAGTGCTGTTCTGGTCAGAGAGCAGGAAAAAGAGCAGAAGCCAATATACTACGTGAGCAAGTCTCTGCTGCCGGCAGAGACCAGGTACACATCTCTTGAAAAATTAGTACTAGCATTGGTAGTAGCATCTCGCAAACTGCGCCCCTATTTTGAGTCGCACATCATACATGTCGTGACCAACTACCCGCTAAAATCTATCATGAGGAAGTCTGAACTATCAGGCAATGTCAAAATGGTCTGTACACCTCAGTGGGTACGATATCCAGTATGACCCCAGAACAGCAATCAAATCGCAAGCACTGGCCGACTTCGTGTCAGACTTCACCAAATGACCATCAGAACCGGCGATTCGGAGATCCTCACCTTAGAAGGAAGCAAGGAGGCGGAAGTCCGGCGGATGCATATTGACGGAGCCTCCAACCAAAGGGGGCGGTGTGGGATTAATCCGCAATCACCACAGAGAGACACGATAGCGCAAGCGATAAGATGTGAATTCAAGGGAACCAACAATGAAATAGAATACGAGGCCTTAATATTGGGAATGAAGCTAGCTCTGGAGTTAGGGGTCAGGCACCTGCACGGCTGCACATATCCAGTGACTCTTTGCTAATAGTCAACCACGTAAATGATGAGTTCATAGCCAGTGACTCAACGATGATTGCATACTTGAAAATAGCGAAGGAATTAAAACAAAAATTCGCAATTTGCAAGCTTAGGTGATTCGAGAGATCGAGAATGTGGAAGCGGACGCCTTGGCAACTCGGGGGCAACATTTAAACCAATAAAGCTATCCAAAGATTCCAATAGCACACATCTTTGGAGCCTTCTATCCGTAGCGGATGAAGTAGACAAAGAAGAACTGGAGGATCCACGAGAATGGAGAAGGAGCCGGCGATTCTGAGAGGAAGTTGCGAGCTCACAATCACACGATCAAACATCTCGAGCAAGCGAGATGATCGGGATTGGCGTACACCTTACCTAGGGCTGCGCGTCATAACAAGCTGCCGCCAGACGACAAGAAAGAAGTGAGAGCTTTCGGTGTGAAGGCCTCCAGGTTCATACTCATTGATGATATATTATTCGAGAAAATCATGGCAGGCCCCTACTTGCGGTGCCTGGACAAGGAAGAAGCACGGATCGTGTTACATGCTCTCCACGGTGGCGAATGTGGAAACCATGCAAAGGGGCAGGAGTCCGGCAAATAAAGCCCTCGACAGGGATACTGCGGCCTACAATGAAGGCAGATGCAGCAGAGTACGCACGCAAATGTGACGTCCGCCGGCGCTCAAGCACCAATGATCCATCACCAACAAGAACCCTTGCACCCTATCATTTCTCCTGGCCATTCATGTCATGGGGCATGGACATAGTAGGACCTTTGCCACGAGCCACGGGGAAACAGAACACGGATGCGGCAATGACAGATTACTTCTCCAAGTGGATAGAGGCGAAGCATTCACGAAGTAAAAGATAAATGGTCATTTCGTTTATAAAACGAAACATCATTTCGGAGTTTGGTATCACATCGAAATCATATGTGACAATGGCTCACAATTCATCTCCAACGACACCAAGGGATCGTGCCGGTGGAATATCACCCTAAAAAGTCGGCACCAGGACCCCAAGTCCAACGGCAAGCTAAATCCAAAGAACAAAATCATCATGAACAATCCGAGAAGGAGGTTACGGGGAGTTAGGAGGAAAGTGGGCGGATGAATTGCCACTAGTATTATGGTCGGAATAACGACACCAAAAAGATAGCAACAGTCAAACACCCTTCACCTGGTGTTTGGCGCGGAAGCGATCATTCGTCGAAGTTCTAGTTCCCACTCACATGTATGAAAATATGACAGGGGAACTGAACAATGCAGAGATGATTAGAAGCCTGGACACAATTGACGAGCTGCGAGTAAGCGCAAAAATCCGTCCGGCGCCTACAAACAATCGGTGGCCGGGAGTTATAACAAGAATGTGAAAGTCGGGCTCCTGGAGGTAGGAGACCAGTTCTCAGAGAGGTGTTTCAAAACACCAAGAATCGAAAAGGCAAATTCGTCTATAAATGGGAAGGACCATACCGGGTAGAAGGAGTTGTTGGTCATGGTGCATACAGACTGATGACTATGGACTGTCAAATCATGCAACGCCCATGAAACATACTTCACCTGAAGAGATATTACTTTTAATAATAAGTAGACTTTAGCTTTCGGAATGATGTACTATGAAAAGCCAAATCATTTTTAAAGTTAAAATAAAAATCCGGTAGTAGGCATCGCCAATTTCACTTTTATTTCGGTGTCTCTAGCTCTTTTAAAACTTTAAACTACTATTAGATGGTGTGGTCGCGGCGTCCTGGGACCACAATTGCTCGTACCCCATGAGATGGCGGCAGTACTTCACATCATTTTAATAGATTTTCTTATTTTCGAGGCTTCTCTAAGTATATCACTTTGAATCCTAGTGTCTATGGTACTTTGAAAGGATGTCTAGCAGATCACAATCGCCAACGCGGGCGACAAGGCACATAACACTCCAACATGCCTAACCTATTTTCTCCACAAGGAGCACCCTCACCAGGTGGACTGTGAAACATACGAAAGGGAGCACAGTTGTGACTAAAAACGCTTACCCGCCTACCCTTGATACCACCCCCGGACGTAGCTCGCACTAATCGCAATTAATCGGGCCCCAAAGATGCATGCACACGAACATAGAACGTAGGGATATCTGCGCTACCAGAATCCTGCAGCGTCCCATTGGTCCTAGAATGACGATAAACTTGCCTAAATTACGCCTCTATTGGCTTAAAGCGTGATGAACACACCTTGCGTCATGAACAAGGTTAAGTAGTCCAAAACTGCGGTATACGCCTCAATCAGCCATCAGGCTGACACGGCAGGTAGCTTAGTCTGGATCAGCTTTTTCAGGCTGACCAAGTTGGTCTAAATCAGCCTCTTAGGTTGACACGGCTACTCCTCCTTATATTGCGGCATATGCCTAAATTAGCCATCAGGCCGACACGGCAACTAGCTGAGTCAGAACGTCAGCCTTTTCAGGATGACAGGACTCGCCTAAATCAGTCAAGCAAGCTGACACGGCAAACTTCCTAAACTAGGGAAAATAAATAACAAGCATACGATATGTAGGCTAAAACCTTGTCAAACTATGACAAGGGGCATTCCAAAACATGGCCCAAAATACGGCCCAAAGTTTAACCGCCACCTTGGCGGAGCAACCACAAAAGAGAGTTTTAAAAACTTACAAGTCTGCCACCTCTGGGCCAGACTGCCAAAACGTTCATTGATAAAAAAAATAACTTAATTATCGGTCACATTAATGACCTCCACCTCTGGCATCTCCTCTGCCTGCTGACCTCCCATTTCAGGTACCGCACCAGCTTGCACATCCTCAGCTGCCATAGCTTCCTGAGCTCCGTTAGCAGCGTCCTCGGACATTCCAGCGTCACCCCAGCAGCTTGCTCAGCCAATACAGGAGAATTCACCTCCCCAACTTCAGGCATCAGCGCACTTAGATCAGGTTGGGTGGGGTAGAGCATCTCCAGCTGCTTCTGCTCCTCCTCTATAGCTTGTTAGGTGGGAGCCTCCTCAAGAGCAGCACGCATCCCGCTGATTTTTCCCCGCCAGGTAGCATAGGCAACAACATTGGTGGCCAGGGAGATCAGCTCGCTGATCTTCTCATCAGAGCGCTTGAGGGAGTCAAAGAAAGTGTAGCACACCGCTTGAGTGCGAGCCAGCTGATCAGCCCCCTCCTTCAGGCTTCTTCTTGGTGACAGCAAGCTCAGTCTTCAGCTCCACCACACGCTCCTTCAGATCAGCCCGCTGCTGCGCCAAATCGGCAATAGTCCCCTTTAGCTCCTGGTTTTTGACGTTGGTAGCACGGCTAGTGGTCTGCACTATGTTGATCATCTTCCTATTATAGAGTGCAGACTGGAGGGTCTGGGGCAAGAAAGTCAGAATTCAGCAAGAGGAATCCAAGCAAAAGCAAACAAACAGGTAGAAAATGAAGAGTATTTACCATGAAGGCATTGTGCACGTCGTTCTCAGCCATCTACTCTGGAGAGAACTCTGAAAATGTCTCCTTCAGAGGAGGGAAGAGCAGTTGGTCGATCTCCGGCCAGTATGACACCTTGTCCACATTCCCAAAACCCTCTGGGAAATAAGCGGTAATGCCTCCACTGGATGAAGCACGAGGACTGGTAGGAGGAGTAGGCGGATGACGAGACAACGGGTCAACCTCCAAGGGCTCGGGTGCAGCAGAACTGGAAAACGTAGGAGGAGTCTGGAAGGAAGCAGCAGGAGCACTCCTCTTGGAGGCAGAGGCCACATCAGGGCTGGCAGAAGGTCTCTTCCTTTTGGCGCTTTGGAGGATGATTTCTAAAGGATCAACTTTTGAACCGCAAAGCAGATGTAGCCTCAGACGACAGGATACTTAGAAAATCAGGAGGAACAGCATGCAAATTAAAATGGTTGTGGAAGTCTCACCAGAAGACATACTGTGAGCCGACTGAGGAGGGTTGGAGGAGGAAGCAGGTGAAAAACCAAGGAGCAGGTCTGGGAACTTTCTCTCAGATTCAGAGATACTGAACAATTTGCTGCAGGTAGGGATCTTGGCACCAATGTGGGTCAGGTCACAGGGGCCTGCATGAAGACGATGAAGTAAGCTAGTAAGCGGCGAGATAAAATAAATCAGGTGACAGGAAGGCTACTTACTCGAAGTTAGAACCCATTTCTCGAAGATGTAATCAGCAGGAGGTTGGATGGAGTCCTTCCTCACAAAGAAGAAATCCTCAAACCATTTCTCATCACGGGATTTGGACACGTGTCTGAAGGGAGCCTCTCCACGGCTCCGGAATGAGAATTGACCCATACCCAGGGATCTGATGTTGTACATGTGGGCTAGATCGCCCAGAGTGATAGGTTTACCAGTGTTCTGACCGGCGGCCAGGGAGTAAAGAAGAACCCTCCAAATGGCAGCCGAAATTTGTGCCATGGCGAAGTTGTTGGTGAAGATGAAGTCTTGGATGAGTTTAGGAAAAGGAAAACGGAGGTCGTATCTAAATGGGTACAGATAAAAACTAACCCACCCCGGACGAAGGGCGTCAGCTTTCTGTCCCGGTTCAGGGATGGCAATGTCCACCCCATCACCAAGACCAAGCAGACTCTTGATCATAGGAATGTCGGCCGTAGTCAAAGCGGAGTCACAGTAATGGGGATGTTTAAAGAGCCCCCGAGAAGGAAAGGTTGGGTCAAGATTACGGTCAGCGGGTGCAGGGGTTGATGAGGATTGTCGGGTTTTACCCATGGCGAAGAAAGAGAAAATGGAAATTAAAGGAGAAAAGGGGAAGAATACCTGGTGAAAGAAACGGAGGGGAGTGGAACAGTGAAGCCGACAAGATGAAAGAGGAGGGAAGTCGAGGGTTTAGAGAGAAGGAAATTTTTTGAAATGATTTGGAGTTAATGAAAGTGAAAGGTGGAAGTTGGGGTTATAAAGAAGAGAGAGGGAAAAAGGTGCGAGAAAAGAGGAATAGGGCCGCTGACGTGATGGATTGCATGAGAAGGAGTGTAAAAGACGGCTTAGGGTTTTAGCATTCGATTACGTAAATTCCTTACTCGACACCTTAAAGCGTACTTCACAAGAAATTTGGGGCAAACTGTTTGGGCTAAAAATAGCATAATAAGGAATGCCCACTTAATGAAATAAAAGGTTATGGGAGGAGTGATAAGGAGGAAGGAAGCCCGTAATTAGGAAAAGGGGGAGCAGGCTGAAAGAAGACCACGAGCCCATCAGAGAAGACATCCGGATTAGGGAAAGACAAGTTAGGGAGAAGTTAGGGAGATCAGGGAGAATTGGGAAAGACGGCCGAGTTTGGAAAGAGTCCATATGGAAATTATATTCCCTTTCCATAATCAAAGTAGGACATATCTCGGGTTTTTACCCTATAAATAGCCAAGGAAGCAAATCAAGAAGGACATACACATATTCACATATTCAACAACACGTTCACACATTCACATTCAAGAACACATCTATACCACGACATTAGCATATTATATACTCAAATATACATCCGTCCAAGATCTTGCAGGCCTGACGCCTAGCGCCAGCAGGATTAGCTTTACGCCTCAATTGTAATCATCCTCCTATTCAGGTAGTGCAATATTTGGTAGGGTACCGTCCCTCCCGCGGTTTTTCCCACATTGGGTTTTCCGCGTCACCAAATCTCACGTGTCAATTTACATTACGTACTTATTTTTCTATTTACTTATCAAACATACGAACAATCATACAATCAACCAACGAGTAAGACCGCATTGACCCTAATCAATCAACTTGGTAAAAAATACCTAAACACCATCCTATTAATCAAGCCAGGTATCATGGACGAACCACAGAGTTTATACACCTTGCTGAAACTGGCCGCATAACTGAAAGAAGCCACCAAAGTTTAGAAGCCTTTCCAAGTTGTGAGAATTTCTTGAAAGACCTCAGTAATCAAATCTCTATCAGCACATTGAAGGAACATATTGAAGTCATCACGAATGTCGAAAATATTACCAAACTTGACCAAATACTTCAGACAATTATCCTTAAGCTCAGGAAGCTGATACAAGGCTGCATTCTGCAGCCTCTCAAGGACATTTTTAGCATCAATGTCCTCAAGGAGGCTTTCATGGCATGCCTCCTTGAGGTCGGAAACATCATACTTGTCAGCAGCGTGCAGAAGAGCAAGGCGGTGGGACTTGAAATCATTAGGGTCAATAGTGCCATAGATGTAGCTTAGGAAAGCTTGGCATGACTCAACTGACATGTCTGAAATGTTGATGGTAGAGTACTCCTTATCTTGAAGGTCGTGGGCGAACATGGTCTGGAAGACTGGTGACCGTGCTGCCAGGACAGCCCTGTGCGCCCCGACTGAACCATCGGACGTGTTGATTGTGATGTCCGTGTAGATGCCCTTGGTCAGCATGTGGTTAAGGCAATTGAGGGCTGTAGTATTGGATCTTTTCTGGGTTTGTCCTTCAGCCCAAATCGAGTAAGGCTCTCCGCCCTGTTATCATATTACTTGTTTTAGATAGATTTCGAGGCAGTTCACCAAACAGTTCAATAACTTCAGCTTGACTAGTGGCGGAACCATGATTTTTAATAAGGGAGCACAAAATTTAAGAGGACGAGGTAATATTGCAATAATGTAAACTAAGAAGAAAAATAGAAATACATTAGGCAACCGCCATATACTACACTACCAAATAGGTTTCGAACCCAAGACCAAGAAACGGAATATTGAACCCTCTTATGGATGGGAGTTGGTCTCCCTTAAGGCAGGCCATTTTGGTCTTTTTCAAAAAGACGGGATTTTGAGATCAATTTACAGTCAAATGTGACCACTTTTGGGAAAACAAGCGTATAAGCCATAAAATTATTTGGACCATTGTGGTTACATTTAACCAAAAAAAATGGTCATTAAATCCCGTCTTTTTGAAAAGACGAAAATGATATGTCTGAAACAACAATTTGTGTATCGAGTTGACGCGTACTTGTGGAGGAACAGTCTTTAAGTCGAGAAATTCAACATCAATGATGAATTTTCCTCCAAGAAGCTGAAGAGCAAGTGGCCAAACAAAGTCGTCGGCACTCTTGAGTTGTTGATCTTTTATTTCTGCACAAATTTATTACACTTTTGAAAATGACAAGCAATAATAAAATCGAGTTACCTGTAATTAGAGACGAATGTATGGATTGTAACACGCCAAATCATCGTATTTTATCATTTCATGAGTATATTATTTAGAAGTATGGGTTTGTATATCAATGATAACTACAATCCATATAATGTGGGGACTATTAAGAATTTAGTCCATTGTCCCATAACATAAACATTTAGGATACAACCAAAAAAAAAAAAAAAAATTTGGCTTACCTCCTCTTTTTTGTCTTATGCACAAACAAGGTTTAATCTAATTATAATTATAATTTTCCGCTTTGAGCCGGAAATGTAAAATAAATAAGTGAGATAGTCAAATAAGAAAAACGTTAAAAAAGTGACTGAGACGGAGGAAATACCAGGATGGACAAGGGGCTTGCGGTCACCGACGGAAGATAAGACACGGACGATGAAAGATGCAATTGGCGGATCTTCTTTACTTAGTTTGGAAATCTCGGGATAGAGCTTGATCATTAACAATCTATTCTTCTCCGTAACCAAATGCCTTAAAACCAAACAACCAAAGAATTCGGATATTTCAAATCACAATCAACAAGGCCAAAAGAGAATCTGCTGTAAATCATCTGACTATCAGAATTACTCCCTCCGTCCCTGTCGTTTTTATATCTTTGTGAGAAATGTTTCTGATGGGGCATATTCTGCACCGCTGACCAAGTCAACACATTGAGCAAGGTCAAGGGTATTCACAGCAAAGTCAACGACTTAGACAGTCTAGCCGGTGAAGCCCATCGGCTGTCACACGGGTCTCGGCGGACATCTAGCCACCGGGACACAAACCGCGTACTCATATCCAAGACCCTCGGCGAGCTCGCCACAGTCCATCGGCCGAGGGTATAACGGTCTTTTCACCTGATAGCCACTTGGCCACTACGTGACAAAAGGCGAAAGCCTATAAATACTCCTCAACCTTTATTGAGGAAAGGATCCAGAAATTGACCTAATAACCACTATTCATCTGGTAATATCTTCCTTATCTCTCTACAATACACTCTTAGCCAGGTTACAACAACCTCTCTCTAAGTTCACTGACTTGAGCGTCGGAGTGAGTACGCTCGGCCAAAGCCGAGCCCTCAGTTTGTTCATCGTTTCAGGAGACCGCAAGGAGGATTCAAGCAAGGACATCATTCTACTAGCTACGAGTGGTAACAAACACCTGCTCTGGAATTAAACCCGGAACAATTGGCGCCGTCTGTGGGGAAGGGAAACTAGAAGCTAGTCACATTCATTCCCAAACAACAAAAACAAAAACACAAAAAACCCACCCAAAAAGCTAAGATGTCGAAACAACAAGTAGTCGTGACCGACGAAACCGAGCTACACCAAGATGATACATTTCACCATTCTGGAGTAGTGCAACCCTCCACCGGCGGAGTAGTCCAACCGGAATTTGAGTGCCGATAATACGGACACACCGCCGTCCGCCAACCAGGTCACCATCATGGGACAGGTGGTTGACGTAGCAAAACCGAAGACACTCCTGGACCTGGTGGGAGTACACCGGCTCACATAGGCACGCCGACACGAGCGGCGGAAGCGCCCAGAGGCAGGGCCCGTAACGTGACTCAAAGAAACTTGAACGGAGCACTGGGAGAAGCAGACCCTACCAAGACGCCGGAGGAGCCCAAAGTGGTCGTGGTAAACGTAAGTCCTTCGCGCATTCGGGAGAGGACATCGCCGCCGCAACACCGACGAGGCACACCCCGGAGAACCGTGGCCCGACTCGGGAGAGCGGAGAAGAAGCCCGAGCCGGAGAAGAAGTCCTTCCCGCTACGAGGAGAGAAGCCGGACTAGGAACGCGAGGAGTCGGTCGCCGCGTGTCATCCGACACGTGGTCAAACAGCCCCTCAGTGATTATGTCCTAGACACCGCCGTGCCAACCAAGTCAAGTTGCCGCATTCACATATAAAGGAGACAAGCGACCCGACCGACCACGCCGAGGCTTTCGAGTCTTACATGTCGGTATGGGAGCAACCCGATGAGGTCCGGTGCGAGTCTTCCCAACGACTCGCATGGGATGGCTCAAAAGCGGTACAAGGGGCTTCCCGACGGTTCGGTATCTTGTTTCGCCGACCTAAAGGACGCCTTCTTAGCCCAGTACTCTTGCAACAAAAGGACGGTCGTGGAGACGTCGGACCTCCTAACTATCAAACAGAAGGAGGACGAATCTCTACGAAGCTATATGAAGAGGTTCGACGGCAAGGTCCAGCAGATTCGGGAAATCAATCCCGAACCGGCGGCTTCAGACCGATGAAGGGCCTCCCAAAGGGAAACTTAAAAGACGAGCTCATCAAGCACGGGGCCTGGGGCCTAGACGCTGCGAGGAAGATGGCCGACCAGGCCATCAAGGTGGAAGATTACCACAAGACGGGTAGGCCCCGGCGAGGCCGAGCCCTCGAGAGGAAAAGCCGCCGGGATGATAGTCCGGATGAGAGGCGCCGTGACAATAACAGGTCACGATCCGATGATAAACGCCGTGACAATAACAGTCACGGCCGATAGATCCGCCAAGAAACAGGGCCCGACGGCGCGGGGAAGTTCGGGAATGTTTTACCAAAGGCATTACCATGACAAAACCCCTCTGGTCGCATCGGCCGCCAAGGTCTTCGCCCGAGCGTAAACGAGGGCCGAGAAGTGGGAACGGCCTCCCAAGCCAAAAGGAGACGGTGACTCAAACCAAGATCTGCGAGTACCACGGTTGCGCCGGCCACCTCATCGACAACCGCCGGCATCGAAGAATGCCATTGAAGAGCTAATCCGGAAGGGGAGCTCGACAAGTATGTGGCCAAAGGCCAAGACCGACGCCGGCGGCTCAGATAAGACATCCGTTTTTCAACGGATAGGAGTTATCAATGTAGTAATCGGAGGTAACGAGAACGGTGGGTCCGCTCATGGGCACAAACGGCACCGAACGAGCGTATCGGGCTATCAACTTTGTGCCCAACGCGGCGACCGCCGCCTCCAGCGTTCCCAATATGACTATTGGAGGGAAGGACTACGAGGGAGTCATCGCCCCTCACACGACGACCCACTCGTAGTCAACTTGGAAATATCCAACCACCTAGTGAAGAGATGTCCGATAGACACAGCGCCTACACGAACATCATGTTCAGGAGTGCTTCCGCAGCCTCGGCCCGAGAATCAAGGACTTGAGCCCTGCGCCCATCCACTATCTGACTTCTCCGGGCTGGCCTGGTACCTCTGGGTTCAATCAAACTACCGGTGATGTTCGGCGAGGGGAATGCGGCCAAGAATGTCCTAGCCGAGTTCGTCGTCATCAACGGCACATCCGCCTACAACGTCCTAATAGGCCGAGTTACTCTGAGCGATGCCGACGCAGTGATGTCCATCCGAGCCCTGACACTAATGTATGTCTCGGACCGGGGGAAGCGCATAAGCTCGTCTCCAAAGACGAGAAGGACGAGGTGGTCAACATCCGGATATCCGCCGAGAGGATGCAACATGCAATCCTCAAAGTGGCGAAGCGATCGAGAGAAGGGGAAAAGCTCATCCTCACAACCGAAGGGCGACCTTATGGATGCAACCGACGGCTGACAGGGGAACAGCGCCTCTAGATAAGGCATTAGGAAACCGACAGAGACCTTGTATAGCGCGGAGGTGCCCAAAACATTTGTGGGCATCCCGACGCATGTTAATATCGAATGTAAAATCGACCAAGTCCCCCATGAAGATGTCCATTTTCCCCACAAATCACCGGTACGAGTAAAAAGCCGACGCCGTCTCATACTGTCGATTCGACAAGAGCGGATCGTTAAAAAAGCCGACGCCGTCTCATACTGTCGATTCGACAAGAGCGGCAGTCGTTAAAAAAGCCGACGCCGTCTCATACTGTCGATTCGACAAGAGCGTGATCGTTAAGAAGAAGCGACGCGTCTCATCCGTCGATTCGACAAGAGCTAGCGATCGTTAAAAAAGCGACGCCGTCTCATCTGTCGATTCGACAAGAGCGGATCGTTAAAAGAAGCCGACGCTCGTCTCATCTGTCGATTCGACAAGAGCGGCGATCGTTAAAGAAGCCGACGCCGTCTCATCCGTCGATTCGACAAGAGCGGCAGATCGTTAAAAAAGCCGACGCCGTCTCATACCGTCGATTCGACAAGAGCGGCGATCGTTAAAAAAGCCGACGCCGTCTCATACTGTCGATTCGACAAGAGCGATCGTTAAAGAAGCGACGCCGTCTCATACTGTCGATTCGACAAGAGCGGCGTCGTTATGAAGAAATGTAGCGCTGTGGCGATCACCCCAAATAGTAGGCGCTTGGCAGATCACTTAAAGTGGTAGACGCCGCGTAACACGCTATCCAGACGCCACTCACACTTGTCATAGACAAGAGCGGTGGCCCCCATGAAGAAATGTAGTCTTTGTGGCGGTCACCCCAAATAGTAGACGCTTGGCGATCACTTAAAGTGGTAGACGCCGCGTAACACGCTATCCGGACGCCGACTCTTCGTCAAACCCGACAAGAGCGGCGATCTCCATCAAAAAGAAGACACGCGCGATCGCGCAAGCGTAGATTGATAAACAAATCAAAATGCCTTAAAAGCGTTAAAAAAACAGTTGAGATACACACTCTAAGCGCGCTCGGCCAAACCAAGGCTCAAACAAAAAGAGACGCTCAATTAATAACGTAAGAGGACAACTCGGACAAAAACAAGAAAAGACCTCGGCCAAGCCAGAGGCAAAGTGGAAACACTAAATACCGTTGAGACGCTCAAAAGAAATAAGGCAAAGACCTCGGCCGCATCGAAGGCAAAAGAAACGAACTCTTATTTATAATAACGGTTTTGCGGGCGAAAAGAATGGAGATAACACAACCTACCAAAGGATACAAAATACAAGGAGAAAAGCAAAAAAACTACAATTATCATTTGAAGCACCAAAGGATGGCGGGGAGGAAGGGCTTAATAATCGGCCCCGAACAGTGAAGCAGATCTCTTGTAAACTTGTTCTCATCACGACAAGACATGATGGTATGTGAGGAGTCAAGCAGATCACTGTAAGCTTGCCCTCATCAAGCAACCTATGCCAGTGTCGCTTACCGTCGATAGCGATAGCCGCATCTTCTTCAATAGGCAACCCGGCAGCTTTCCTAGCGGCCTCGGCTTTGGCCTCGGCGTCATCGCCGCCCTCATTTTCTCGGCTTCCTCCTTGGCCACCTTAGCCCTCTCAAAGAAGAGTCGCTTTCTCCATGGCCGCCTCTTTATCAATCTTTGCCTTCACGACCTCCTTGGCCTTCTCCACCATGGCGTTCTCCTTAGCCTCGAGCTTGTCATCAAGCGACTTGTCATATCTACCCCACGGAAAGGAACCATCAAGAGGGAAGAGCTCCTCGATCACTTCCTTAGCAGCTCCTTCGGCCAAGTCCCGAAATTCAGCGCACAGATTGGGAAGCATGACAGTTTGGAGCATCTCAATGTCGGCCTCTTACCTTGATGATGGCCTCTTTGCCCCGAACCACCTCACTTTGGGCCTTAAACAGGCCCTCGGATTCGTTCCTCTTTGGAGATAGAGGTCGGCACGCCCTAGAACGTGGTTACACTTCTCCGGCGGCTTCGCGGCCTCTCAGGCTGCCGCAGCCTCGGCCTTGGCTCTCTCAAGAAGGACCTCTTTTTGGCGTCCTCCCGAGTTTTCTCTCGGCCCAAGAGCGCCTTTTCGGCATCTCCCTAAGCTTCCGCTCATTGAGGAGACCCAGCTTTGCCGACGCAGCCCACCGCTTAGCGGCATTACGCTCATGAACGGCTCGAGCCACGGCCTTCTCTGCTCCGTGAGACGAGCGGCGGAACCACGTTCCACCTTGCAAGCTCCCTAATTAGCTTCGTGCCTTCCTCTATAAGTGGGAGACGAAGCCTTCCGGGGATGAAGGGACGGTGGTAACAATTTGACCCCCAACTGCGGGCCGGGAGGAGGAAGCCTTCGGGATGAAGGGTTGACGGTGACGCTTGATCACCAACTGCGCAGAGGTCCCTTCCACCGCCGCCCAACGAGCGAGAGCGGTGCGGCTGGCCTACAAAAATTTAATAAAGACGTCGGTATCAACGAATATCGACATGTCGAAGCTTTGTCATCGGGAGCACCCAATGACTCGGCTAAATTTAAGCCACGGAATAAATAGGTACCGTGCTTCGCCTTCTTGGCCGGAGGAGGCATTTCCTTGCCAACGGTAGAGGTCGCCTCCTTCCTCTTTCGGATAAGGGAGATTCCTCCGCATCGGAATCCCCTCGGAAGGAATATCAACAACCTCCACCTTTTTAGAAGGGGGGGTGGGAGTTGGAGCCAACGTCGACGCCCTCGCCGCCGAAGACACTGTTTTCCGCGTCCGACGAACAACGCCGCCGATAACCTTCGCTCGAGCCTCCTCCACGCTCAAGCCCCTCACCTGCTCCATAAGATCACCGGCGACCTCCTACGGTCGTGGGTTTGAGCCTTGGGATGCAAGTTGGCAACGGTCCCATCTTTGTGCGGCCCCATTCTCGGAGAAGATCCTCGACAAGCCCTTTCCAAAGTGGTGCGAAAGAAACAAAGAAAGAGTTAAGTAGAGGAAATAAACCGGAATTCGAGGAGCAAGAGCATTAAGAGCGGCGATGGGCCTCACACCGACCCCACTCACCTGTGCTAGGGTAGGTATGAGGCCGACATGGCAGAGCGGCTCATCCTGAAGGATGATCTGCGTCGGAGGAATCCATCTTTTCGGCACCCCACTCTTGTCCACCTCAAAGAGCCTCATTGCCAGCCTCTCATCGTCCGGAGATAGACACCGCTAGCATCCATTTTGAGCTTCTTCCGGAAACCCATCTATCGTGCTCCGCCCGAGTCTCACACCGCAAGTTAACTCGGTCTTTGGAAAAACAGAGCGGCGGATAGTCATCCAAGCACCTTAACGTACACCCACTGGCCTTGCCGATCCTTGCGGAAGAAAGTTTGTTGTGAGAGACATAACCCGGCTCCATCTCCACACTTTGTACCATCCGACGCGCCAGAAAATGGTTTGAGATGGTGAAGCGGGCGGAATAAATTCACCGTTGGGGCCTCTCCCTTGAAGAGACAGAGCCAGACAAAGCCGATTATGGTCCTCATAGCCAACGGGTGCAGTTGTGCAACGGCAACGTTCATAGCTCTAATAATGGCCATAACGTGCTCATTCAACGGAAACCGGAGCCCATACTCCAAATGCCGCATATACACGCCGGTGTGGCCCGGTGGAGGGCAACAGACGGCCTGACCCTCCTCAGGGATAACAATTTTGTATCCCCTACCGAAGAAAAAATGGCCCTCGAAAAATTCCTCGCTTTGAACAATCGGCGAGCTTATGAGCCCAAGCACGGTCGAACGGACCTTACAGGCGTCGCCGTGATCCATAACATACCGCCTCCCTTCGTTAGGACGAGACCTTTCCTCTTCATCACCGAAATCATCACCAAAATCGCCATAGGAATCAGAGTCCTCCCATTCCTCAAGAATTTGAGGATCAACTTCAGGAGAAGGAGACCTAGGGCCCCCCGACGCGGGTTTACTAGGTCCAAGATCGTTGAAGACATGTTCACAACAAACTACAAACGAAAATAAAAGAAAATTTGTTTGATTACCTTGAAGAAATACACTCGCCGGATCGAAGACCGAAGATTGGAAGAAAAGAAAGCCCTTGAAAGTTTAAAGAGGAAGATTTTGGGGGAAAATTTTGAAAATTTGAGGAAATGAAAATAATGGCCAAAATCACGGAGTAACTACCCTATTTATAGGGAAAAGCCCATGAAGAAGGACCAATCAGGGCACAGCCCATGAAGCGTCAACCAATCGGCAAGCGGACACGTGTCGGACATGCAACCGCGGAATGTCAATCAACGCAACGATTGAATGTCAATCAATGCTACGATTACCAAGCGTATTCAACACGCCCATTCACATCTCTTCGCCTGTTCATCTCCCTCAACAAATTCCTAGGCTTTTGCTCTCGCTCTCCGGCCACATGATCGACCAAGCCGGAAGCACGGCCGGGGGGCAATCAAAAGTGACCGGCACTCTCACCTGGTCTCGCCGGCGTCATATTATTTCCACATCGGATACCCTTTACGCATCTATGTGGAGGGGGGATATATGGTACGGCCTAACAAGAACCACGCCGATGCTTCAGAAGAAGCCGATACCAAAAATTTTGCAAAAATACTTACGCAGAATATACGTTCACATACATCGAAGCCCATACCACGGCATAGACTACGCTGGGGGCAAATTGATGGGGCATATTCTGCACCGCTGACCAAGTCAACACATTGAGCAAGGTCAAGGGTATTCACAGCAAAGTCAACGACTTAGACAGTCTAGCCGGTGAAGCCCATCGGCTGTCACCGGGTCTCGGCCAGGACATCTAGCGGTAGGGACACAAATCCGCGTACTCATATCCAAGACCCTCGGCGAGCCTGCCACAGGTCCATCGGCCGAGGGTATAACGGTCTTTTCACCTGATAGCCACTTGGCCACTACGTGACAAAAGGCGAAAGCCTATAAATACTCCTCAACCTTTATTGAGGAAAGGATCCAGAAATTGACCTAATAACCACTATTCATCTGGTAATATCTTCCTTATCTCTCTACAATACACTCTTAGCCAGGTTACAACAACCTCTCTCTAAGTTCACTGACTTGAGCGTCGGAGTGAGTACGCTCGGCCAAAGCCGAGCCCTCAGTTTGTTCATCGTTTCAGGAGACCGCAAGGAGGATTCAAGCAAGGACATCATTCTACTAGCTACGAGTGGTAACAAACACCTGCTCTGGAATTAAACCCGGAACAGTTTCAATTAAAAGTATACTCGTAAATGATAGGGACGAATGATGATCACATAGACACATACCACTATCGACCGTCACTTCATGACGCAAAAAGCAGAAAAAAGTTTTCCTCTAGGTACTAGTGGTCTTTTATTTTTACTCGGGTAGTTTTGAGTTAAAGACGGATACCCACATCTTAAACAAGAATTTGTAAATTTCATATCAACAATTTTCTAAAGAGTGCATTTCATTTCGGAAGGATAAATAACTGCGTAATCACACGGTTTACACATACACAGCGACTCGTAATTACAGAGTACTAATCCTTCGAAATGGCGATTTGGAAATAAAAACCGGGCTGCGAAACATCGTCAACGTTTTATAACAAATCATCGACGTTTTTTTAAAAAAAGACGATCCTACCCTTGAACTCTCTCTTTCACTTTAATCTCTCTTTCCCTCAATCTCCCCCTTCAACCCGACACTACCAAAACTACCACACCTACACCCACACGCACCGCCGCCTCTGACCACCACCACCACACCAGCCCGCCGCACTCCCCACCCTACGCATCTCAGTCCCTCTTACCGTCTCTTTTAATCACTCAACTCGCCCTCTCTCTCTCTCACTTTCTGTTTTAATCGACAAACCACCACCATCACCACCACCACCACGCATCATCAGCATCACGCACCACCACCAACAGACAACACCGCAGCACCAACACCGACCACCACAAGTAAGTAATACACATCCAATTCTTTTGTTTATTATGAATTAGTTTAGGAAAAATTAGATTTTATAAATTCAAATGGATTTGGTATGTGAGAGGAGAATCTTCAATTAGTTTACTGATTTTATAATTAATTCGATTTATTGTTGTTGTCGTTGCTCGGTGATTTTTGTTGCCGTTGCATTTTTTCTTCTTGTTGTCGGATTGAATTTGGTTTGTTGTTGGTAGTTGTATGTCATGGATGGTGAGGGACGTTGAATAGCAACGTCAGGCTTGGAGGCTGATGTAGATTGCTCGCGTCGGGGTTGGAAGGTGACGTTTAATGTTCACGTCGGGGTTGGAAGGTGACGTTGAATGTTCACGTCGGGGTTGGAAGGTGACGTTGAATATTCACGTTGGTGAAGGTCGGGGTGACGCGTTGAAAGTCATCGTCGGGGTGGGTTGGGACGTGGCCATTCATGATACGAACGGGGGTGAGACAACGAGTCTCAACGTCCCGTGGGGAAGGGGACGGCGATTTATTCACGTCGGGTATGGGCGGGACAATGGGTTTCAACGTCCGTCCATGGTTCAGACATTTTAATTTCATTTTTGTCTTTAATTTTGTATTTTAATGGATAATTTATATATATTTCTTTGTTATAAAAAGTTGTTTATTTTTTTTATCTAACGTTTTAATATCGGTAATGCAGATGACGGATGATTCCTCGTTCGATGATTCGTTGTTTAACATTGAATTCGATTAACAAAGTTGTGAATTTTTTTTTTTTTTTTTAAGTTTGTTGTTTGGGAGGATTTGTGAGAGAATAGAGTAGAGAGAGGGTGAGCAAGGGTAGTGATGGTCTTTTTTTTTTTAAAACGTCGACGACGTTTCGCAGCCCCCAATAAAAAGTCCTCGATAACAATGGTATGACACCAAATATAAAGGTAGGGCCGCTATCAGATGTACACAGTCTTATACCTATGACCCAAATAAAGGAGAGAGGGAAGCAGGTGGGGGTGCCCCCACTTGTCCCCCTATCCGTTTTGTGAGTAACATTATCCGTCACTTACTCCGACCCATCTTCAGCAAGACTAACTGTTTCCTAAAGCCAACTAAAATCCAACAAAGCGTCTTATTTGTAACGGATATTATTTGTCATAAGCCGAAGACGGTAGTGTCTCTTTCACAATAAGGCAAATAGGAAGGCAAGTAGGGTGGAAATAGAGCACCGAAGGTAACATGGAAACTCAACAATAACTAGGAAAGTCCAAGTGGGATCCGTACCCACTAATTTCCTAGAAATAGGTTACGCCTTAGCTTAGTGTGTTAGACGTAGGAGACAAGCTAAAATGGAAGATCAACAAATAACTAGGATGTGAAATTAAATTTTTAATATTATTAAGGATGTGAAATTAGACCTTTATTTTTTTGATGAAGTGATAATTAAATATTACTTTCGTGAAATTAACAAGGTTGTTGACTTCATTGCTTCTATTGGACATTCATGTCCAACTCTTTTGAGGTGGTTTGATAGCCGGTGACTTCAACTTACCTCTCTTATTCGAAAAGATGAGATAAATTGGTCCTACCCTAGAGGATCAACCTAGCTTTCTTTCCTAATCCAAAAAAAACAAACAAAAAAAACAAAAAACAAAAAAAAAAAATAGGTAAGTCCAAGTGGAGATCCATACCAACTAATTTGCTTAGCTTAGTTGTCTTCGACACAAATTCAACCCACCAAATTAAATTTATATCACTCCTTATTCCATTTAGTACTTGTGTTTTAACATTCAATGGATAAGGAAAGTTTGTCAATTCTTGCCTTATGTTTGTTTATCTTTGATTTCAGTTATCCACTTATCTCTCAAACATACTATTAGACATTGTCATTAATTAGTTTTTGAACCCGTACACTGCACGGGTGGCAACAAAAATTATTATCAAAAGTAAAAAACTTACGTATTTTTTGGATTTAGTAAATTAATAAATATTAGAAAATGTTACTTTGTCTACCCATACACTTTTGATAAGTTTATGTTGCTTAATTTTATTCAAACTATTCCACTTTTTTTCTCGACTTTTTATACTTATGAGAGATGAAATCTGAAAAATAAATATAAAATAATCATAGATTTCATAACCAATTTACTTACGCAATATACAATGTTTTCTATTTTTTTATCATATTACTTCTGTTTGCCTGGTCATCTAGAAGCAGCATTCACTATCATTACCGACTACCTCGAGACCTATCCGTACATCCTCCACCGTAGTGATGACCAACGACGTCTCTCTCAACCCCTATCTCCTCAACCCCCCCTCCCCCCCCCCCCCCCCAACTAACCACCCCCTTGCAACCCTCCACCACCATTCTCTACGTCCCCCATCGTATACCCTCAAACATAACCACCATCCCGGCCTCATCCTGTGTGTGACTCCTAACCCTACTCGTAAACTTATTCGGTTCCTCTACCCCATCATTACCCACCCATAGCGAGTTCGCTTACCCTTCCTCTATCACGACTTCCCACCATCAACACCACCCATTCATTTGTCTTTCAAGTCGCCAAATACTAATTTTTTAAAATTTCTTTTTTTTTTTTTGTTTACTAAGTCATGCTAACACTTGCCTCTCAACATTGTAGAACAATTTCTCATGCAACACAATTAATTTGATATAATTTAAAATGGGAGATTGACCAATAAAATTAAAATAAAATATTTTTTTGTTAACACCTTTTTTACTACCTTTCAATGTCATAATGTTATGTATTAGTTATTAGATAGTTTTTAAAATTTATTCCAATTTATAAAAATTGAAAATAATACCAAGTATCTAAATTGATTTTATGATAATTTTGTACGAAGAATTATCTATTTCTCATGCTCTGATGTATATTATAGAATTACTTGATTAATTTTAGCTAATTTATATTTATTTCCTTTTTTTAGTTTTTTTTTTAAAACCAACATCAGAATAAAGTAAGATTGTTTCAAGGTAATCAAATATTTTCTTGAACTTCTTTCGTTAAATGACGCACTTTAATTTATGGAACGAATCAAAAAAATTTAAGTAGTAGCAACCTTACTCGTTATAGTAGTTTAGATGCGATTTTGACAATGGGACATTGTCTTGTAAGGAAATAAAGATTGGTTGTTAAATATTACAATTAATAATATGATTATGATTAATATTAAATGAACTTATAAATATGCCAATTTCTCATGTTTATGACACTCTATAAATTACCGATTTCAGCTACAATATAATATATACGATATACGATACGGAGTACTTCTTCTAACTTAAGAGAATATTTACATTTTTATTATTTGGTGAGGAGTTATACAAGACGCTTATTTTCAGTTGCAGGGTTACATTTTAACATTTTTATGATACGTAGTACGCTTATTTTGTAATTGGCAAGGCGCTTATTTTGGAATTGGCGATTTGAAAGAAAAAAATCGTCATTTTTGAACTCTTAAACAGGAGTTATGGCCTCTTAAAGTTTTCCAGATAATTATATTGGGTATTTCGTGCCAAATATCAAACCTGATCGATGATATCGTGTGAGTTTTTTGTTCTTGTTTTAACTGCACTCAAGATTTTATTTTTACCATTTATTACCAAGATTTTGTGACCTCAACATATTTTACATTTACATAGTATAATTATTTTTGACTTGCGACATTGTTCGCTCTATACTACTTAGAAAACAAAAGTGACTCGTTGATAGCTGAAAAAGACAAAAATACGTATTAGAGTTGTAATTCAAAGTACATTGAAATCTTTCTTTAGGCAAAACCAAAGCAGGAGTACACAAATTGTCTCTAAACTCTACTTCACTCTTTCACATACTCCCTCCGTCGTCCGAGTCGTCATCTGTTCGACTTTGATAAAGATACCCTCAATAAAAAATTAAATAAATGATTAGACAAAGAAATACATGACAATTAATGCAAATCAAATAGTTATAGTACCATATAACACTATTAAACAATAAAAATCATCATTTATCCACAATCAATTTTTACTACGCATACCATATAAAACTACAATGATGAAGAAATAAGATGAAACAATTATAGATTAAAATATATAAGGGCGCTGATATATTACCACTCCAACACCAAGATCAATATCTTACCATTTATTTTCATCTTATTTGACTTGAGTGTGTCGAATTCCTCCTTGTCTTAAGGACCGACTTCCGTAATCATAATCACTGTTATTATTAGAAGGACTCGACATTCATATTAGTTGTTATTTAACTATATATAAAATTAGAGCCCTGCTCAATTACAATATTAGAAAAAATAAATAAATAAAAGTAGTAAATGAAATATTAAAAAGGAGCACTGTCGACTTCTTCCGATTATCATACCTTGCGCTGAAAAATAATATTCTAAACAATTGGGCATGACTTTTTGTCTAACAGAGGCAAGGAGATAATGATGGTTGAAGGTGGCATTTGGAGGCAACCATAAAAATGGCGGCGGACAAACTCGCATATATTAAATTTGCGAAGTGTACGAACGGTTTAAATAAGGAGTCTTGATATTAAGAAGAAAAATGGCGGGAATTAGTAGTAATAAAAGTGTGAATATATCAGAAGATCATTTAAATATACGAAGTAGCTATTTTCTATATTTGCTCAATATAAAAGCTTACTTTAGCAAAATCTCAGCAACTTAATCCTCATATCAAATAGGAAGTGAATGCTTCGGTATCTTTTTAGTTGCATGAATCACGCCCAAATTTGAAATCAATATTGACGTGATTTTAAGAGATATTAATGGAGAAATTAGTGTTAAAACTTTCCTAATGATGCATAGATATATACGGCAAATCAAGGAAATGAAAATAAGATGCCAAAATTTAATGCAAACTTTCCATTTATGTAATTGTCATTCGAGTATGCTATAATTATAATTTATAATTATAACTATGGAAGTTAATAAAATTTACATTTACATTTAAACTTGATTGATTGATTGACATTTTAAATTAAGATAAAATCGCATGCTACCAGATAGAATCACACTTAGAAATTTTATACTCCGTATAATTTATATTGTTTCTATGATTAGAATACACTAAATATCTTCTAAAATCAATTATACGAAATATCTCTAAAATCATGTTTTCCATGTTTGGTCCGTGATTCACGCATCATTTCAGATTTTTGAAAATATACACTTGGAAATGGAAATTTTGTAGCAATATTGTTTGTAGAATATATTGTAGAATTTTTTTGCTTTATTTTGAGCAAAAATCTGTAGAATTTTTTTGCTTAATTTTTGTGACTATATTCACAAAAACTATATTGTTTGTAGAATATATTCACGAAAATCTGTAGAATTTTGTAGCAATATTGTTTGTAGAATATATTGTAGAATTGTTTTTGCTTAATTTTTTAATTTTAATCCATAAATAGTATTCAAAGACTATATTCTTTCCGTTTTTTAGGGGATTGATAGATGTAATTGAAGGTTTGATTTAGGAATTCGAAGATTTTTTTTGGTAATATTTGGTAACTTCTAAAATACTTCAAATTGGGCAGAAATCATATATTGGGCATAAATACTTCACCTGACATGATTGGAGATGTTAATTTTTTTTTTAAAAATAAACAATGACACGTGGCATCTGAAGAGACAGTGACACGTGGCATCTGAAGGGACAGTGACACGTGGCGATCAAAGAGGTTGGCGGTTATTGCTTTAATATAATATATGATATTAAGGACTGTTCTTTTAACTTAATTTCAAATTTTATAAATTCAATTTAATTCATTTTAACTTTATAAAATTTAGTTCTGTTCTGTTCTTTTTAAACTCCATTAAATTAAGGTAGATATAGTTCAAATAAGATGATGATGATGATTATTATTATTACTATATTCTTATTCTTATTATTATTATTATTATTATTATTATTATTATTATTATTATTATTATTATATTAATTTATTTACTATTGTTGCTATTTGTTTTGGTAAAAATTTACCGGTTTATGAATTAATTATGTGAATGATAGTGATTATTCTTAATGCCAATTATGGTTCAAATGCAACGATAGGAAAAACGAAATAAAGACGAACGAGAGAATGACACGGGGGATTTTTGGTGACGCGGAAAACCCGGTGTGGGAACAACCGAGAGAGGAGTCGGAATCCCACCAACTTTTCACTATAATCGAGGATAAATGCGTAAGTAAGGAAGTACAAGATTATTTTTGTAGCGGAGTATTGCTAAGTATAGACGGGATTTTTAGGAGTGATATGTTGCTTGAGATGTTTTTCGAATGCCCTTGGTATGTTGCTCTTCTCTTGTTTATATAGCTGCCGGAACCAGATTTTAGGGTTATGGAACTGCCCCCTGCTTCTGCTCCTAGATACTTGGTCAACTCCCATGAGAATAGGAGTTTGTTGATTGACTTGGTTGGTGGCCTTATGTTGCACGTGTGTTTTTAGCTCATCAATTTTGTGTTTGTTTACTTTTCAATCCCAAGGTCCCCTTTGTGCCACATCATCAATCCCCTTTTCTTTCCATCTTCCAATAATCGTATGCCACGTCGCCATCTTTATGCCATACTTTCTTCCAGTAAAAAAGTGCCACGTCACAGGTGATAAAATTTATTTTTTATCCCTAACAATTGCCCCCAAATTACCGTCTCAAATGATTTTAGGCGGGAATTTCTGTTTGCGATGCGGAGGACTGACGAAGTTTTAGTAGTTACCTTGGTTCTACAACTTCCTCCATTTAATGCTTCTCAACCGCCAATTAACTCCCCACTTGCCCTCAAACTCTTCTTTTTATACTACTCCCTCGGTATCCTCCTCCTTTTATATTCCCCAACTCCTCTCATCATTACCTCTCACTTTCCCATCTTTCTCACTATTCATCAACTGCTCCTTTCCCGGCCGCCGTGACAGGTACCCTGCCGTCCTTTCCCTCTTTTGCTTCCTTTTCCCTTTGTTTTATCATGTCCAATCAAGATGCTTCTTCGACTTCCGTTGCGGAGACTCCGGCGTCGGCCGACCTTTTTCCTTCCGGCGGTGTCCTTTCCGCCAAGCATTCCTGTGATTCCGACTTCACTCCAGAGGATCTTGCTTATATCAAGGAGACATTTGGTTTTTCCGACCATGTGGTGTTTCACATACCCGTTCCTGGTCAGAAAGCTGATTTTGTGAGGGAGGGGTGGATATGTTTGTATGAATATGCATTCCGCCTGGGCCTGAGGTTCCCGTTTCCTCCTCTGGTCCAGGAATTTCTGAATCTGAATAGTTTGGCTATCTGTCAAGTTGCCTCGTATACTTGGTGAACTCTGCTTGCAGTACATGCTATGAATAGCCGCTATGGCTATGACATTGGTCTTTCAGATCTTGCACATCTGTTCTCGGTCAGGTCCCTTAGTCGGGGCCAGGTGACCATTCAGGTGCGAGATAGGGAGAAAAGTTGCATCATCTTTCCCGTGAAACCTGATGATAGTAAGTGGTTCTCTCGTTTTATCTTCGTGAAAATTGATACACTTCCTCCTCCCACTGATTACATCGTCAGCACCTGGCGGTACTTGCATGCCCTTACTTTTTAATTTTTATTTTGACACTTATGTTTCCTTACTTGGCTTCTTGCGTAGGTTCGCATCATCTGATTCCATCTTCCAACGAGGTTGCATCTTTGACCAAACTTTTCGGGCCTCCGGAGGAACGCCGGACTTTTACTAATCTGGTTCAGGATTCTGTATCTGCTTCGAAAGAAGAAGAACTCGAAGAAGAAGGAGGAGAGGTGGAAGTACGCGAATCAATGTCGACTGGTATGCTACTTTGTCCCTTTTTCTGGTTCTGGTCATACAATACCTTTCTCGGTTTCGATTTGATTATCTCTCGCGCCAGGTTCCGCAAAATCCAAAATTTTCTTTGGATGACGCCCTGGCTCGAGGGAAAAGAAACGTGTTGAGGTTGCTCCTAAGCTCGCCGAGAAAAGAAAACCGTCCCCCCCCCGGTTAGGACCTCGTGCTAAGAGAAGATCTGCTGTTGTGGGTCAGGCTAAGGAACAGACTCCCATCGAAGCCACTCCTCTAGCCGCAAGGCCTCCAATTCCTGGGCATGGGTTGTCTGCTTCTGGGGATCCTCATGTTCCCGGACACTGCCCGCCTCCGCCCTGTCTCTCATTTATCGAATCTACATTGTCTCGAGTCCTCGCTCGGAGCTATTCGCATCCGAGCCGCTACATCGCTTCGGAGCTACTCCGCGTGGGGGCTATTCCTACTTCCAAATCGCTCCCGCTACTAGGGTTGTTGCCTTTACATTTCCGACGACTTTGGCAAGGCCAAATCATGCGCAACTGGGCTTAATGAAACCATTGCTTTGTTTCTTGCCCCAGTGTGCGTTGGGGAGCAGAGCTTTGCATGATTTGGTGGATCGTACAGCTGAGCATTCCTTTGAGGTGAATAGCTACTAACTGCTTCAAGCTTTCTCTTTCTCTGTTTTTTTTTCACTCTGCTCTGGTTTGACAGTCTTTCTAGATGGCTCTATTCCTGCGGGAGAAGGTACCTCTCCTGGAAGCAGAGTATGCTGATTTTCAGAAGCAGATGAGAGCAGCTGAGCAGGGCAGACTTAAAATCCAGGCTGATTTAGACAAGTCCCAGAGTCTGCTGCTGGAGGAGGTCGCTCGAAGCGAAGTTCAGAGTAGTCTTTCGATCTTTCAAGAACGGATTTCGGTGTCGAGAAGAATCTGCCGACGCTAAGGAACGTCTTCGAGGCCAGAAAGTCCGCAAGAATCGATCTTGAGAAACGTGCTTCCGATGCTGAAAAACGTGCTTCTAATGCTGAGAAGCGTGCTTCCGATGCGGAGGCTCGTGTTTCTCAGATTCTGGAAGAGAAGGCTTCTGAAGTGCAAGAGCTGAAGGAGAAGAATGCCGAGCTCGGGGAGACTTTAGTGAATGCTCTTTCTTATGCTGCTCTGGAGACGAAGATTAAGTGCATAAAGGCGTTCCAAAGTGGAGAGCATTCGGCTTGTGACTTGGGAGCTGAAGAGGAAAGGCTTGCTGCTGATTTTCCGATGGCTCGAACTGGATCGCTAGCCGGCCTCGGTAGAAGTTGGCTCGCTTCGCGATGATCCAGTCCGAGGAGGAGGTGACCTCTCCTGCTCGTGACACCCAGGCAGCTGCTGCTGAGGCGGTGGATCATGTTGATATAGACTAGCTTTTCTTGCGTCTGAAAAACTTTTATC
The DNA here is from genome assembly GCF_048544455.1 of Silene latifolia. Classification (NCBI taxonomy): domain Eukaryota; kingdom Viridiplantae; phylum Streptophyta; class Magnoliopsida; order Caryophyllales; family Caryophyllaceae; genus Silene; species Silene latifolia. The sequence continues at coordinate 32,619,524 of NC_133530.1, read as the reverse complement.
ATGCCTACTTAGTTTTTGGCCCTGCAGTGCGTAACATTTTAATTTCGAACATTCTGATGTATTTTGGTCTGGTTCCGGTGCCAGACATATTTTGCTTTTGAACTTAAGTGTTTTTCTGCTAGATATATCTTTGTGTCGTACCGTTTCTGGTGCTTTGATTTGTGCATGCACGTCGTTTGTTTGGCCATCGCTGTTTGATTGCTGGCTAAGGGGTCTAGTATGCCCACTCGTTCATAGGAGCCAGGCTTGCGTGGGTGCTAATGCATCGCGGAAGACTGGTTGTCCCGGTTGTACGTGCTTAGCCACGGACACACGCCTTCTGTAGTGAATACAGACTTTGCTAGATTAGTTTGCATTTTATTCACTTAGCCATTTATTTGAAAGAAATAGAAATGAATTTTTAAAACACTCAAAGTGGTTTTATAACTTGAGAATTTTATATTAAAATGCATGTAGAGTTATTTCAGAACCAGAAAATGTTAGGATCTAAATATGCTAGAAAAATTTCAGAACTAGGAAATGTTCAAAAAGATATTCAAATTCAAAATTGGTGTAAAGTGTTTAGAACCATAAAATGTTAAACTCGGAAATAATTTTTCAGAACCAGAAAAATATTCAGAGCCAGAGAAATATTTAAAGCAATATCTAGAACCTGGTGATCACCGTATCGGTAGGTGAGTACCCGATTCTTGACCATCTTTGGTGACTTAAATGAAATATTTTTCAAGTGGGTGATATTCCGGGATCTGGGAATCATTTGTCCTTCCATAGTCATGAGTCGTTAAACTCCATTTCCAATTGTACTTTCTACTTGGTATGGCCCCTCCCAGTTGTAGGCGAATTTTCCTGCTCGCTGGTTCTTGGTATTCTGGAAGACTTTCCTCAGGACCAGATCTCCTACCTGCAGGGTTCTTATTTTTACATTTTTGTTATATCTTCTAGCCACAGTTTGTCGGTAGGAAGCCATCCTGATCTGGGCGCAGGTTCTGAGTTCATCTATCGTGTCCAGACTGCTTGCCATTTTTACCGATTCCGATCTTGTTATGCATCCATATCGTGGGTTGGGACCCTAATTTCGGATGGAATGATCGCATTCGCTCCGAACACCGGATGAAGGGAGTTTGTCCGTTGCAACCTTGGGCGTGGTTTTGTCAGCCCAGAGAACCAGAGGTAGCTCTTCGCCCATTTGCCCCCAATCTCCTCCGACTTCTTTTTCAAATTTTCGACGATAATCTTCTTGCTGGATTGACTTGTCCGTTGAATTTGGGGTTCCTAGGAGTAGACTTCGCAACGAGATATTCCACCTAGCACAAAAAGCTTCAGTCTTATTTCCAATGAATTGGGACCCATTATCACATATAATCTCAGATGGAATGCCAAACCTGCATATGATATTGCGTTTAATGAAAGATATCACATGGGTTTCTGTAACCTGGGAGGATGATTCTGCTTCTATCCATTTGGAGAAGTAGTCCGTCATGGCGAGCATATAGACTTTGTTTCCTGGCGCTCTGGGTAATGGTCCCACGATGTCCATTCCCCACTTCATGAAGGGCCATGGTGAGATAACGTCTGACAGGCTCTGCGGCGGTGGCTAACGTGGGCATGCCTCTGACAAGCGTCACATCTTTTTGCGAATTCCATGGCGTCTTTGTGCGTTGTGAGCCAGAAGTATCCCTGCCTCAGTGCCTTGTTGGACAGGCTTCTGCCCCCTGCATGGTTTCCACATTCTCCATTGCAGAGAGCATGTAAAACAGCCTGAGACTCTTCCCGATCCAGGCATCTGAGGTAGGGTCCAACGAGGGATTTCCTGAACAAAACACCATCAATTAGTATGAATCTGGATGCTCTCATTCTGAAGCCCCTTACCTCATTTTTATCTGCTGGCAGGATATCATTCTGCAGCCAGTCAAGGTATGGTTTCCTCCAGTCTAGAGTATTTTCTTCACCGCTGGTGCTGCACACCACTTCTGTTTCCTGCTGAGATTTTAGTGTTGCTGGCACCATCACGTGGACAATTGGTATTGTGGAGATGGCTCCTGTTTTGAAGGTTGCCCCCAGGATGGCTAGTGCGTCTGCTTCTGCATTCTGATCCCTGGGGATTTGCTTGATGTTGAACGTGACAAATCTGATTTTCAGCTCCTTTGCTACGTCTAGGTATGCCATCATCCTGGGATCCCTGCCCTCATAGCAATCATTAAAATGGTTAACTATAAGCTTAGAATCACTGCAAACCTGGAGGTGTCTGATTTTCAGATCCAGAGCTAGCTTCAGACCCAGGATCAATGCCTCATATTCTGCTTCATTTTTTGTGGCTTTGAATTCACATCGTACAACCTGGACTATGAGATCTCCCTGGGGCGACTTGAGGACCAGTCCTACTCCTGCTTCTTTGGCATTGGAGGCTCCGTCCACATGTAGCTCTCATACTTGTTCCCCTTTATCTTCTTCCAGACTCAGAATGTCCTGTTCTGCCTGGGTCTGGAGAGCTGGGCAGAAGTCAGACACAAAGTCTGCCAGAGCCTAAGACTTTATGGCCATACGGGGTTCAAACTTCAAATCGTAACCGCTCAAGTGCACGGACCATTTAGCCATCCTCCCTGACAATTCTAGTTTTCTCATGATGGTCTTAAGAGGATAGTTAGTTATCACAGAAATTGTATGAGACTCGAAGTAGGGACGCAATTTATAAGATGCAGTAACTAGTGCAAGGATAAATTTTTCTAGTGACGTGTACCTGGTCTCCGCTGGAAGCAAAGACTTACTGACGTAATACACTGGGTGTTGTGATCCTTCCTGCTCTCGCACTAGTCTTTGCCGATTGCTACTTTTGTGATCGTGTGTGCTGAGGGAATAGTGGCTCTCCTGGTTCTAGATTCGATAGGAGTGGTGGGGTGCTGAGATAACGTTTCAGCTTCTGAAATGCTTTCTCATGTTCCTCCGTCCACTCAAATCTCGGCTCTTTCTAAGTACATCATAAAACAAAACGGACGGATGGTCCGAGGATGCGGATATGAATCATTTAGGGTGCCACTCTTCCGTCAGTGCGCTGGGCGTCTTTCGGTTTTGTGGTGACTCGGTGCAGAATTGCTCGATTTGTTCGGTCTTTGGCCTCTATTCCCCTACGGGTCACCATATACCGCAGAAATTTTCCTTTGGATACTCCAAAGGTACGAGTTTATCGGATTGACTTCATTTGATATTTTCTCGAGGGTATTGAAAGTTTACACTTGAGATCTTTGGTGGTCTTTGTGAAGCTGCTTCGATTTGACGACCATATCGTCTATGTATACTTCCATAGTTTGGCCTATTTTCTCTTTAAACATCATGTTCAATTTGTTGATAGGTAGATCCTGCATTTTCGGTCAAAAGGCATGACATTATAACAATAGATACCTCGCTCGGATCCGAATCTTTGTCTTTTCCTGGTCACCGGGGTGCATCTTTATCTGCGGTTATATCGCTCCGGACATCCGGGAATGTCGGCATCTCGTGGCTGCAGAGCATCCACCATGACATCTATGTGTGGTAATGGAAATGGATCCTTTGGGCAAGCTTTATTTAAATCCGTGAAATCGACGCAGACCCTCCACCTGACATTCTTCTTCGGAACCACCACCACATTAGACAGCCATTATGGATATTTTACTTCTCGAACCTTTCCTGCAGCGAGCAGGTTATCTACTTCCTGGTTTATGACCTGGTTCCTTTCAGAAGCAAACTTTCTTCTTTTCTGCTGCACGAGTTTATAGCTTGGATCCACACTTAACTTGTGAGTTATCACACTTGGGTATATCCCTATCATATCATCATGTGACCAAGCAAAGCAATCTATGTTAGTTCTTAATAATCGAACGAGTTCTTCGCGAATGTTACCTGTACATCAGATCCAACGAGCACGGTCCGTTCTGGATGCAGCGCGTCCAGGATGACTTTGTCCAGTTCTGCCTGCTGAGGCTCAATGTACTCGTCCTGGATGCGCTGGTTCTGTAATTGCTATGCAGGCGAGCTAGTTGTTGACTTCAGAGCCACTTTATAGCAATCCTTAGCTTCTTCCTGGTCCCCACGTATCTCTTGCACCCCCCAAGGTGTTGGAAACTTCAGACATTGGTGGTACGTTGAGGGAATTGCTTTCATCTCGTGGATCCAGGGCCTGCCAAGGATCACATTGTAAGTAGAGGGTCCGTCAATAACCAGATACCTTACCTGCTTGTTTACACCTCCGACATAGGTTGGGATGGCGATTTCTCCTAGGGAGTGTTTTGTTTCGCCACTGAAACCAACCAAGGGGACCGCCTTTTTTGCTAGATCTTTCTCGGTAAATCCCATGCCTTTGAGTGTCTATAACATGACCAGGTTGACGGAGCTTCCGGTATCCACCAGGATCTTTCTCACCTCGCAATTTCATATAGGAAGCGTGATGATTAGGGCATCGTGGTGTTATTCTGGAGCAGACCCTGCATCTGTTTCGTCAAAGGTGACTGATGGCGGATTCTGGCGGTTAATCCTGCAGGAGCTTTCTGGTCTGTCTCCCTTAGTTCTGGTTGCGTGCCTCTTTCTGCGGAATATGTCAGCCCACACAGCTCCGATCCACCTGTAATAAAATTCACAGTTCTAGTGCATTAAGGAAGAGGAGATGGCAGAACCTGATCTACTGAGTTCACTCTGGTTGTGTTCCTGGGTAGGAGGTGATCCAGGTTTCCTTGATCATAGTGGAACTTGACTTCCTTTCTGAGGGAATGGCATTCATCGGTGTCGTGGGTGTTGCTGCCGTGGAACTCACACTTCTTGCCTGTGTCCTTTCTGCTGCTGGGGTATCCTTCTGCTGGAGGTTTTGGCCATCTGAATTTGCGTCCGAGCTCCTTCAAGGCTTTAAATAACCCTGCAAGATTAGTGGTAAAACCATGCTCACTTACCTTCGGAGGCAGATCTGCTTCGCTCTTTCCTTCAGAACCTCCAGAGACTTTGTTCACGCTTCTGCTGTAGGGCTTGGATCTTTCATTCCTTTTCTCTACCGGAGCTTTCCTGGATACTGGGTCTGCATCGTATATGCCTTTGATGGGTGCAGAGTCTTCCTCCAACCATATGACAACAATTGCCTTTGACTGTACTTCCTCAAAGGTGGTGCAGGGGTGCTTCGTCAGGTCCTTGTAGAGATCTGAATCCTGGTGCAGTCCTCGGCGGAAGGCTTGTATAGCGGTTGCTATATCACATCTCGGGATTGCCACCTTCTCCTTGTTGAACCTGTTCAAGTAATCACGGGTGGACTCCTCGAACCCTTGCACTATCCGGTAGAGGTCACTGGTCTGCTTCTCTGGCTTTCTGCTGCTGGCAAACTTCTGTTTGAAGTCATTGACTAGGTCGGCGAAGCTAGATATGCTCTTGTTCTGCAGGCCGACGAACCACTGCAGGGCTGCTCCTGACAAGGTTGATCCGAATCCTTTGCACATGCAAGCTTCCTTCAGAGATCCAGTTGCGGTTATCACCATCATCTTTTGCTTGTAGTGGTTGATATGGTCGAGTGGATCCGTGCTTCCATCATAGAGCGTCATGGCTGGAGGCACACATCCTTTAGGGACACCGATTAGGGCTATGTCATCCACGAATGGTGAGTCCGCGTAGCTGTCTCTGGCTGCTTTCTCCAACGGACGGGCTACACCTGGTATCCTATACATCAGCTCCCTCAGCTCCTGGTATTGTTGCTCCAGCGAATTACCTGCTCCTGTAAGAGGGTTAGAAGCAGGCGGAAAAGAACCTGCAGGTGTACCTCCTAGCCAGGGCACTCCAGAAAATTGGCCTGGTGCTGGATGATTAGTTACTGGTGTTGCACTGATTATGGATCCAGGTTGTCATCCTGGTGTCTGCTGTAGTCCTTCGAACCAGGCTCCACTGGTGAACTGGCTGCAGGATGGAGCTGCTGCGTTGATGACAGGTCCAGATTGCCATCCTGACGTCTGGTGTGCGGGGGTACCTGAAAAAGGTGGAAGATCAGATCCTGACGGAGTGTTAAACAAAGCATTACCTATTGTCTACTATAGACTGAATGGATTATCAAATGATAGGCATCTCAATCCTCTGGGCTCAATTGGTTCGCTGGGTTCTACTCCCGCAAGGTTCAGTCTGGTGACTAGTTCTGACAGAATTGATCGACTCGACCCTCCACCGCTGGTCCTGGTAGGAGCCTCTGGTGCTGATGTTCGCTTGGTTTGAACCGCGGTCACGATCTGTGCAATCAGGTTCTCGTTGTCCTTCCTCAGATCTTCAACGGCCTGACGTAGAACATCCATCCCCTGGATCATCACCTGCATCAGGTCAAGCACTGGGGATCTTCTGCTTCTGAGAACTTCTGCACCTGATTCCTCCTGGGTCGGGGCTCTGGATGCAGCTTCACCTCTACTGGGGTTGCTTTCTCTGCTGGATCTGGACTGACTGAGTGCGCCTGCTGCTTTGGGTATCTGCGGTGGCTTCAGAGGCAGAGGCAAAGGCATGGTTCTGGGGGACATGCTGACGGGGGTCATCTGACTAGACGCTGGAGATGCACTGACTGGTCCTACAGATACAGGAATAGGTCCTGCTCCAGAAGACAGGGGTGACATGCTTTGGCTGCTTTAAAGATTCTGGCTGGTTCTAGACATTGTGACGGCTGGTTCGGTTTTGCGAGATTTGGCTACAGAAAATGATCACTAGGCCCCACGGTGGGCGCCAAACTGTTTTGGTAAAAATTTACCGGTTTATGAATTAATTATGTGAGTGATAATGATTATTCTTAATGCCAATTATGGTTCAAATGCAACGATAGGAAAAACGAAATAAAGACGAACGAGAGAATGACACGGAGGATTTTTGGTGACGCGGAAAACCGGGTGTGGGAACAACCGCGGGGGGAGTCGGAATCCCACCAACTTTTCACTATAATCGAGGATAAATGCCAAGTGGGGTGGTTCAAGTGCTTGTCACCTCATACAAAAAAGTACATTTGAAGATCTATAAGTATCTTCCTTGGATCCATTCCAAAGGGGACACGTGCAAGACTCATGTATTTAAAAGATATCTCACCTAACAACCTTTTTCTCTAGAGATAAAACTACTTAAGCATCTAAGATAATTCCGGTACCCCTTCCTCAAGCGAGGTTTCGGCTATACGTCCAGTAACATACTAACTTAGGCATCGGAGAGGGCCTCTTTGGTAACCTCCCGAGGCCCTATGTGTTGCTTGTGAAGGTCCCTCCCGAGGGTAGCCGAGTATCAACCCAACATATATCCTAAACAACCGCGTTAGCTTAACCCAGACTCGAGCAACGCTGACTCGATTGTTTTGACCAAAATAATTATATTAATATGTTATTATTAGACCTATTATTATTATTATTATTATTATTATTATTATTATTATTATTATTATTATTATTATTATTATTATTATTATTATTATTATTATTATTATTATTATTATTATCATTAATTTTATTTATTTTTATTTTTATTATTATTTATAATATTATTATATTATACTTATCATATTTATTTTATTATTAATATATTTATTACTATATTATATAGTTATTATTATTACTGTTCTCATTTATATTAATATTAATATTAATATTAATAATATATTATTATTATTATTATTATTATTATTATTATTAATATTTTACTATTTTATTTTATTTATATATCTTAGATTATTATTAGATTTGGGATCATATGAGAACAACCCTTTAGATCCACCGGAAAAGTCAAAAAGGTTGTTAGTGAGGCTTGAACCCAAGACCTCTTGGTTGAGATATGCTTGCTATTACCACTATGCCATAAGCATCTTGTTGCTATTTTAGTATCTATTTTGATATATGTATGTATGTTAAGACCTGAGTCAAAACTATATGTACCTATAATAATTATTAAATGTACTTCTAACTTATATACAATGTACATTCAGTATAAAATCAATGTAATGCTTAGTTAGTTAAATATATTTGATAAAGATTAAACAAAATATCGTATGTACGTATGGTAATTTGTACTTATCATTTATATAATTATTATAAAATTTACATTTGTTATAGGTCATATTATTTTAATGAAAAATGTACGTACAATATATTTATGCCGAAGGTACATTTTATTTTCAATGGAGGTACATAATATATTCCTATATGACATGTCATGTATATTTCAATTATTTATTAAATTCATATCATTAATTCTTTAGGTTCATCAAATATATATGTAAGGGGTACATTGACCATATGATATAGGTACATCTATCTATAATAAAGGTACATTTTGTAATAATTATAGGTACATATCATGTTTACTACAATTATTTATTAACTTTATTTCGCTTATTCATCGGGGACACATTATTTATATTGGAGAAACATTAAATATTAAGTATAGATACAAAGAATAATTATCACAAGTACATAAAATATGATGTTTAATTTTTGTCAAGTACCCTTAACTAACTCAACAAGTACATTGATTTTATACTAGAGGTACATTTAATATAAGCTAGAAGAACATTTAATAGTATAAAATCAATGTAATGCCCAGTTAGTTAAATGTACATGATAAAAATTAATCAAAATATTTCATGTACTTATGATAATTATTATTTGAACTTATAATTTTTATAATTTTTATAAATTAGCGAAAAATTTATATACGTACAATATATTTATGTCAAAGGTACATTTATTACCATTGAAAGTACATAATATTTTTTCTGTATGACATGTCATGTATATTTCAATTACTTTTTAAATACATATCATTAACTCGTTATGTGCATCTTAGATATATATATATGTATGTGTGTGTGTGTGTGTGTGTGTGTGTGTGTGTGTGTGTGTGTGTGTGTGTGTGTGTGTGTGTGCGTGTAGGGCGTACATTGACCATATGATATAGGTACATCTTATATGGGTACATATCAAAGTATTTAAGTTTATTTAAATTATTTATCAATCACGTTTCAACAAATCATCAAGTACGTTTAATTTGATTAGGAGGTACATTAAATATATCTACAATAGGTACATTTATTATAGATTCATATCATGTTTATTTTAATTAATTATCTTGCACGGATGAATAAATCATTTACATTTTATGTATATGAGAGGTACATTAAATTTATAATATAAGTCCATATAATACTTATTAAAGGTACATATCATGTTTATTTTAATTAGTTATCAATTATGACTCGATTTTTTATTATGTACATTTTATTTATATAAGAGGCACATTAAATATATATTAGAGGTACATATAATAAATATTAAAGTTACATACCATGTATATCTTAATTAGTTACAAGGCATGTTTCAATAATTATTTGAGTACATTTTAATTTAGAAGAGACATGAGTTATATAATAAATGTACATTTTAATAATTATAGCTACATATCATATTTACTACAATTGTTTATTAACTTTATTTCACTTACTCATCGAAGACACATTATATATATTGGAGGTACATTAAATATAAAGTATAGATATAAAGAGTAATTAACATAAGTACATAAAATATGTTGTTTAATTTTTATCAAGTACATTTAACTAACTCATCATGTACATTGATTTTATACTGAATGTACATTAAATATAAACTGGAAGTACATTTAATAGTTATTAGAGATATATATTATTTTAACCCAGGTCTTAACAAAGATATATATATTACCAGAGATATAGAAACAACAATAAGATGCATGTGTCACAGTGGTAAAAGTAAGTGCATTTCAACCAAAAGGTCGTGAGTTCAATCCCCATCAACAACATTTTTGAAGTTTGAAATTGTTGATCATCATTGACCATTGGTGGCTGTTGACCACCTTCAACCACCGGTGTCCACCGTTGACCCATCAGCTTATTCCGGCACCACCGTTGACCACTGGCGGCCATCCTTGACCGGTACGACACCACCATTGACCACCGACAGCCACCATTGACAGGCAGTCAACCACCCTTGACCAGTGTAGACTTTTTGTTCATTGACTTTTGGGTGGATTGTGTGTAATATTAAAGCTTAACCTTTAAGATGATGTTAAATCATGTCCCTTAGATTAAAATTGAATGGTGGAGATTGGTTCTCGCCGTTCTCGTGATAAGCCCCGTTCTCACCGGAACTCTACCCTGTAGATACCTCATTTCTGCACCTCCCGCAAACCACCCGGTGATGATTGGGCCGCATGTTTGGTACGCGGAACGATTTGTGACAGTTCGTTAGTTTATCGTCAAGTGATCGCTCAAACATTTATTACTACCTCTTAAATGTCATCTACGTGCCGATACGGTCGTTTTGACAGTAATTAGAGTACATTTGGAGTCCGGGCCTAAAACCGTCTTCATTTTCTGACAACCATTAAAATGCCGAGTCGGAATGTTCTGGAATGTTCCGGATATTTCTATTCCATATTTTATAAATCTTTTAGTCTTTGGTAAACAATTTCCCGTAATATTCACACAAAATATTAAGGAAAACCAAATTATTTCGTTATTCCATAAACTAAACACGGAAATCTTTCTTCCGCAGGAGGAAACCACTTGGGAATAGACGGCCAGTGTCTGCGCCTCTTCCAAGAGACGCAGTGCCTGCTGCGCCTCTTCCCAAGTCATTTTCTGCGTATTTTTCGTATCTTTTCATATCGTTTCGAGATTCACTTCCAAAGTCTCTCCGAAAAACCCTACTTCCTCCACGTGATTAGTATAAATAGGAGCCTTCGCTCCTCATATTTCTCTCGCGAGTGTTCGCCCTTCTCTTCTCCCTTTGCATTCTAGACTACGTTCTTACTTTTTGGCATCTACGTGCTTGAAATTTCGACCACGTAAGCTCAGATCTTTCTGAGTACCAGCCTCGTTTTGCATGACCTACCAATTTGACCAACTACACCATAATCAACTTTAATCAACTTTATTCGTTTTCCTCTTACGAGGGCACTTTCGTCTACATTTGAGTCGAGCATCACTAAACGTTAACTTAGTTCATCTCATTTCGTCAAACATGTAAGTCTGAGGGTGTAAATCTCTCTTTTACTTATTGTTATTTATCTTTTGTAATCATATTGTAAGGTTTATGTCGAAAATACAATTAAAACCGATTTATAGAACCATGCTTTAAATCCCTTTTTACGGATTATCAGAGGACAACCGTCGAGAAAGGACGCAGCAACCGCCGCGCCTCTTCGAAAGGACGCAGTACTTGCTGCGCCTCTTTGTGAGGCTGCCGCAGTTCCTGCTTCCTTTCTTCTTCCTTCATCTTTTGTTAGTTCGTTCGTTTCTTTTGCTTTCTTTTGTTCCTTATTTTAATGTAACAATCCGAACATAATAATTTGACATGTATATTGTTCATCGTCATTAACATTAATTCATCTTTTAAATTCCCGACTTCAATCCCAAGTAACCAATATTTGCGGGTTTTCGTCATTAAAAGTCAAATCCGGGTTGTAGAAATTCGATTCATTCATATTGAGTTTCTGGAATTCGATCGTTGATATATTCTCACCTGTTTATTATCATATTCATCATTAATAACCTGTTTAACCTAATTAATTAGTTTAGTTTGTTAATTTGTAACTAATCCTTATAAATCATATATAATTCATCCTAATTCCGTTTCATCCATGTTTATTTCTTTTATGACCGTTAATCATATGCAAATAATCTGCTAATCACTTTCATCCGAGTCAAATAATATAATCAATCATTAAATCACCAACGAATATTAACGACTTGCAATTCCGTCTTCACAGCCAGAACTGAGCCAAGGAACAGACGCAGTGAGTACTGCTGCGCCTGTTCCTGGTTGACTTCTGTCTCGGAACTTCCGTTTTTGCTTTGACCTAGTTTATTAATTACGTAATTAATTAACAATTATTCGTATTATCGCCTTAATTTCTGTTCGTTAATTCCTTCATTTTGTTCTTTTCCAAATTATCCGTTTTAGAAGTATTTTCGACATAAATCAATTAAACCCGATGTAATTATTGTAATTTTCTTTATTGTAATTTTCCTTTATTGTATTATTATTGTATCTCTTTATTATCACTTGTATGCTTTCACATGTAATCAATCTTAAATCCCGACTTTGACTCAAATGCATGTTAAATTACTTGTTCACCGACTTAGTCTAATTCTCACATGCTAGGATTAAAACGTTGGATGTTGCATTGCATGCATATAATCGACAATATATCAAGTATAGATAATTTCCCTAATCACTAGTAGAGGCCGCTATCGAGGCGGGCGGGATTAGGTGTTCGATTAAAAGAGCTTCCTAATACGTACCCTCACCCCTTACTCCAGATCTCTGTGAACATCCGTGTTCATTGGCATCCACGAGAGTCATTCTAGACATAGAATGCTAAGGGTAACGAGTTCTTGGTGTTCATGTCACTACTTTGTGTCTTGACATGGCACGAGGTATTCGAACGGTTTCCAATTTTCCACAATAAATTGTTTGGCGACTCCACTGGGGATAAGACACTTACGTGTAGTCAAAAGGGTGAAACTTGAACAAAGTTAGGAAATAGTTTGTACAAGACAATTGTCGGTTTTCATAACTCGGTCTTCCTAGATCGTTTATTCGGCCTTCCTAGGCCCAACCCAACCCATTCGACCAATCGTCCCGTCTAAACGGTCATAATTCTTATTTGGGCCTAAGGATGGATAGCGATTGACGTCATCGATACCGTGGTGCTTACTCTTGTTTGTATCAAGGACTTTCACTACTTGAGGAAATGGACTAGGAATCGGCCTTACTCTTGTTTGGTACGAGCCTCTCCACAGACTTCGGGTTTGATAGTTCGGTATGGCAACCCACCCTTTAAACTAAAACCCATTTAAATGCACTCAGCATCCCGTTATAATGCTTGTATATTGTTTGTACCATACGTGATCACCCTTTTCTAAATAAAACCATGACGATTTTTTTTGTAAAATTCAAAATCCTTCTTTAACATGTAAAATTTCGAACTTGGGCCTAATATTAGCGCAAAACAAGCCGAAACTCTGTCCAATTGCCGAGTCAAAATTCGGGCCTCAAAACCCATTTCAAAACCTCACTTCGAGTCCACTCCTACAACTACACTAAAGTTGACTAGGACCAACATTTTTCAAATTTTGTCATTTCCTCAAAGCTCACTGACACAAGTGGCACACTCCCACTTCACGAGTCAAAACATTTCTTTTCAAGTAAGTGTGCTAGAGTGGTCGATCGTGTTTTGATTCATCGTCGATCTCCTATCCAGTTTCCAAGATGTCTGGAACAAGCGACGTGAACTTCAATCAACTCCAAGATAGTAATGATCAAATCCTAACCGCGCTAGCTCATCTCCAAGTTACTCAAGACCAAGTGTATGATCGCCTTGACACCATTGAGGGCCGAATATATGTCGTAGAAACGAGGATGCCTCCTCGAGAAAGTGAAATCGTTGATGACTTCGTGAATGACTTCGGGGACGAAAACCCTCTCATGGGTATGACTGCAGCTGAGAAACGACTCCAATACTTAGAGGAGCAATTGATGTATCTTAAAGGGGATGACATTTATAGGGAGAATAATCGCAAGTATGAGGCCGTGAGTTCCAAGTTGCCAACCAACTTCAACATGACGAATATCCCTAAATTCAAGGGGCATGAAAACCCTTTGAACCATATCCGTGCCTTCAAGGATTACATGTCTTTCAAGGGCATTAAACCCGAGATGTTCTTAAGGATCTTTCCTTCATCTCTTGACAACATCCCAAAGCAATGGTTCAATTCGCTAGATCACAAGAAAATCGCTACTTGGGACGATGCCGCAATCGAGTTTGCTAAACAATATGCGGATAATGCTGAAATCCAAGTCAACATGCGCACCTTAGAGGTTCTTACTCAAAATGACAAAGAAGGTTTCACCGATTTCCTAAGTCGGTGCAGGAAGACTAGTACTCAACTTGTTGAACGTCCGGATGAGGCTACCCTTGTGGGGAAATTCGTGGACAATCTAAAGCCCATCTAAAGATTTGACCGTACTAGGGACAAGGATCGAAGATGCCATTCGTAAAGGGCTCTTAAACCAAAACGATAGGTTGTGGATATCAAGGCTCAACAAGTCGTTCTTACGGCTCTACTAGAAAGACTGATGAAGTTAACCTCCTTGAGCCATCTAAAAAGAGTACCCCTCCAAGGAAATTCACAAATCTAGGGGACACACATTCCAACGCTCTGAAAAGATTGATAAAACTCGGGAAACTTCAACCCATAGGCCCTACGCCCTGAACCGAGAAAAAGAAATCCAAGTTCGGGATGAGAATTCGTCATCTGCGAATACCATAGAGGTAAGGGACATGATACGAGAGAAATGCTACAAATTGAAAAATGTACTTCAAGACATGATTGAAGACGGTCGCCTACCAATACCACCTGGAGGTAAGCCTAACAACACTAAGAATCCTCTTGGAGTTCTAGTGATTACAAATGAAGAATCTACCATAGATTATTCACATCTCATCTCCCCAGTCGAAGATGAAGTTCATGCAATAGAAAATGAAGGGAACTACTCCACCATTTCCCCAACCATCACTGATTTCATCGCATGGGCAAAAAGTGTGGATAGACAAGTCTTGGAACTAGAGATTGCAGTGGCAACCTTACGTGGCCCCAACGCCACACCTAGAAAACGCGCACCACTATTTTTCTCTCAAAACACTACAGTGCAAGAAGTAGTAGCCATGGTTGATGAACTAGTCGACCAGATTATCCAATTAGAAGCTGAAATCATAAGAATGAGGGAACTTGCTACCATCAATGGAATATGGGCCGACGATGACGAAGATCTGAATCTCACTGAACACTACTTAGTCAAAATCAGTGAGGAAATAGTCCAGAATTGTGAAGATCAAGATGTAGATCACCTCACTCGTTCAGGACGCCCATACCAAAATACTTCTCAAAATGGTCCCATAGCAAACGGTCCAACCAATGTAGTCACACCAAGTGAAAATGAATAAGGCTCTACCGACCACCTACTAAAGCAACTACAAAAGACAAAGGCTGATCTTTCAGTCTGGCAACTAGTGTCAAGCTCATTCCCACAATCGCCAAGCTTTGCTGCAAGCTTTGGCCAAACTAAATGTGGCACATAACTCCACACCCGACGATGTGGTCAACTTGGTCTTCCAAGAATCACCAAAGCTAAGTAATCCTATTACTTTCTCGGATGAGGATTTGCCACCCTTCGGTGCTAGTCATAACTTGGCTCTTTATATCACCGTCATTTGCTTAAAGAATAATGTGCCAATGACCTTAGTAGATGATGGCTCCGCGGTCAACGTCATACTCTTGAAAACGACATACAAATTGGGCATGAAAGAATCAGATTGGACTCCTACCAATCAAGGTGTTTGCGCATATGATGGTACACGACGAAAAGTGGTGGGACTTGTTGACCTAACCATAGCCACATGGCCAATTGAACGAAAGGTCAATTTTCAAATAGTGGACATCGAGGCATCCTTCAACATACTTCTGGGAAGACCCTGGATTCACGCTTCCAAAGCGATAACATACACACTCCACCAGAAAATAAAAATCCCACTAAATGATAAGGTGGTGACGATTACTTCGTCGCCCATCAAGGCAATCATCGAAAAGAAGTCAAGCAATCAAGTCCTTACAGATCCAGTACATGAACTTGGGGGCTTTCACATCATAAACGTCATAGAGAGTGAATTGGCACCATTATACTTCAAATCCCTACTCTAACCTAGTGGTCAACCACATACTCAAAACCCAGGGATACTTCCCGGGAATGCCTTTGAATCCTATCCGAAGGAGCACCATTGCCCCCTACAAGGAGGGTCACAAAGAATACCCCTTGGATTAGGATACAAACCCACCAAAGTGGAAGTCCTCGAGATGCTCGCTCAAATTCAAAACCGTAAGAATGTGGGAATTCAAATGCGACCCTATCTCCCCACCCTAAATGGATACTTCGTTAGGGAAGGAAGTCAAGAATTCTTTCATGGATTTCCCGAAACTTGGCATTATCTCGAAAGGAAGCTAGCCGGAATCGAGATCTTTCACGATTGCTACTTCATTCCTCCAGAAATGGTTCCTACCGTCGAGACTCGTCAAGCACCTTGCCTAGACGAACAAGCAGTGAGTCTATTATTTGGAGAAGATCTATTTGTTAGAGCCGCACAGGACGAGATCATTACTATGATACTTCAAGATGATCACTTCAACCCTACCGCATTAATCACAGAAATCAACACCAATCAGGAGAAAGGATGGAGAAAATCGATCAAGTGGACAAACAACCAAGGAAGACTCTTCAAGCTCACTACTGGAGAAGGAGAGATGTTCAAAGGAGAACCAGAAGACGATGAATTCGAGTCAGAGTCAGAGTCGGAGTCAGAGTCAGAGTCTAGAGAAGTTCCTAGAGAGTCTCCTCCTGTCGTCATTCCCACTCCCCTCGTTTCTCCTAGCCTAGTGTCGAATAGCAACAATAGTTCGGGAAATGTCCCAACCGCCGTCCCTTTACTGCCACTGACCACAGAACAGGTGGCTTATCTGTTTCAACTTTTCTCAAATCTTAATATGAATAAATCAGGTTCTGCTTACTCTTCGTGTTATCTTGAATGCAATTCTGTTTACGATGATGATGGGAATGACCCAGACCCTGACTAAATCGAGATACCTCCCTACATAGCCAAAGAAATACTACAAGAGGGGGAAGGGGGACCCGTGATAGAAGATACCGAACCCATTAACGTAGGAACTGAACTAGAACCCCAAGAACTTAGGATAGGGACAAACCTGAGCCCCACCGAAAGGGCCAATTTCATAGACCTCCTACACGAGTTCAAAGACGTTTTCGCTTGGTCCTACAAAGATATGCCAGGGATCGACAGGGAGATTGCAGAGCATAGAATACCAATCAAACCAAGGTTCAAACCCGTGAAACAGAAGCTTCGAAGAATGAAGACGGAATGGGCTCTTAAAATCAAAGAAGAAGTCGATAAACAATTCAAAGCCGGGTTCATCAAAGTTTTCGAGTACTCAGACTGGGTGGCTAACATAGTACCCGTACCCAAAAAGGATGGAAGAATCCGTGTTTGTGTTGACTTTAGAGACTTAAACAAAGCAAGCCCTAAGGATGACTTTCCTCTACCACATATCAATATATTAGTGGATAATACAGCGGATCACGCATTGCTATCCTTCATGGATGGATACGCGGGATATAACCAGATCAAGATGGCCTTAGAGGACATGCATAAGACCGCCTTCGTCACTTAATGGGGAACCTACTGTTACACGGTCATGCCGTTTAGGTTAATCAACGCCGGAGCTACATACCAACGCACCGCAACTACGCTCTTACATGACATGATGCATAAAGAAGTTGAGGTATACGTAGATGACATGATTGTCAAGTCCAAGGAAAGAGAGGGACATATTGCGAACCTTCGCAAATTCTTCTCGAGGCTACGGAAGTACAACATGAGGCTCAATCCTCAGAAATGCGCATTCGGAGTGACATCTGGCAAACTCTTGGGATACGTGGTTAGCCAACGAGGTATAGAAATAGACCCTTCAAAGATCAAAGCTTTAATCGAAATGCCTCAACCTCAAACAGAGAAAGGAGTTAGGGGATTCCTAGGCAAGGTTCAATATATAAGTCGATTCAGATCGAAACTCACCATGATCTGCGAACCCATATTCAAGAAGTTAAAGAAAACAGATCACACCATGTGGGATGATGACTGTCAGAAGGCTTTCGACCGAATCAAGGAAATACTAGCTAAACCACCAGTGCTCATGCCACCTCAACGGGATCAACCTCTTGGTTTATATCTCACGGTAACTGAAACGGCCATGGGCGCCATGCTAGCTCAAACCGTAGGAAAAGAAGAAAGAGCCATCTACTACCGTAGTAAGAAGTTCTTGGAGTACGAGTGCAAATACACACCACTCGAGAAGAGATGCCTCGCTCTTGTGTGGGCAACGAAGAAGCTACGCCACTACATGCTTAGCTACTCCGTCAAAATATTCTCCAAAATGGATCCTGTCAAATACCTCTTCGAGAAACCCGTTCTCAATGGACGTCTAGCGAGATGGACTTTGATGCTCTCTAAGTTCGATCTTAAATATGTACCTTTGAAAGTCATAAAGGGGCGCGCCGTTGCCGAATTCTTCGCAGAAAATCCCATCAATGATGGACAAACGATAGACACTTGGTCATTCCCGGATGAGGATATACTCCAAACAGATGTAGACTCCTGGGACCTCTATTTTGATGGAGCATCGAACTTGAGAGGATTTGGAATAGGAGTGTTGCTCATTTCTACTGAAGGCGAGCATACACCAATCTCTGTCAAACTCGACTTCGAGGTGAGAAATAACGCCTGAGAATCTGGCTTTGTCTCATTGGATTGCAAGCGGCAGTAAGTTTAGGCATCAAGAATCTTCGAGTACATGGGGATTCCTCTTTGATCATCAATCAAGTTACGGGATCTTGGAAAATCCGAAGCGAAAGCTTGGCGCCTTATCAAGTCAGAATAGACCAAGTAGCCCAATTCTTCGATCAAGTAACCTACTTACATCTACCTCGAGAAGAAAATTAATTTGCGGATGCTCTTACAAAACTTGCATCTTGATTAACATGCCGGATAGTATGGTAGAAATGCCTTTATGCATCGAATGACGATCAGAGCCAGCTTATGTGCACCAAATCACCGATGAAGAGTAAATTGCAGAGGAACCCTGGTTCCAAGCAATCCTAAACTTCAAACTCAACGGCACCTATCCACCAGAAATTGACAAAAGGGGACAACGCGCTATCCGCTTACTAGCTTCCCAATACGTCCTCATGCAAGGAGAGCTATACAAAAGAACACCTCTTGGTGTAATCCTACGTTGTCTTGATCATTCACAGGCATGAAAAGTGATGGAATCTGATTGCATCAAATATGTGAGACATTGCCATAATTGCCAAATCTTAGGGAATGTGCAACATGTTCCTCCCTCATTGCTTTACACCATGACGTCTCCCTGGCCATTTTCTGCTTGGGGAATTGACATCATCGGCAAAATCACTCTAGCTGGAATAGGAGGTCACTGTTTCATCCTAGTAGCAATCTATTATTTCACCAAGTGGGTAGAAGCGGCTTCCTACACCAGTCTTACAGCCAAGAATGTGGCAAAGTTCATACAAACCAATATCATCTGTCGATATGGTTGCCCACATGAGATCATCAATGACAATGGATCACATTTCCAAGCTGAGACTAAACAATTGATAGCCAAATACAAAATCAAGTATCACCACTCCTCGCCATATAGACCACAAACCAATGGCGCGGTAGAGGCAGCAAACAAAAACGTTGTCACAATTCTCAAGAAAATGATTTACAACTATAGAGATTGGCCGAGCAAGATACCCTTTGCTTTATGGGGATACCGTACATCCGTTAGGATGCCCACTGGGGCTACTCTTTTCTATTTGACCTACAGCATGGAGGCCGTACAACCAGTCGAGCTAGAAATACCATCCTTGCGTATTTTACTCGAAAGTCAAATACCCGAAGCCGATTGCAAGAGGGATAGATATGAAGAACTCGTCCTCCTGGATGAACGAAGGTTACGTGCATTATATAATGTGCAAACATACCAGGCGCGTATCAAATGAGCCTTCAACAAAAGGGTTAAGCCAAGAAACATCAAAGAAGGAGATTTGGTCCTCAAATCCATTAGGGCTCTTTTACCTGTCGATCCACGAGGAAAATTCAAACCCAATTGGGCCGGGCCATTCCTAGTCAAGTCCATACTTCCAGGGGGTGCGGTTAGGATCACAGACCTAGACGGGAAAAAATTTACCAACCCAACAAACCTTGACCAATTAAAACGTTATTATGCCTAGAATAGGAGCAAAAAACGCACCTCGCGTAACCTCACGTGTCGCTCTTGTGGCACGAAATAAACGGCCCATGGCCAAGCTGAATCAAGCTAATGTCATCTTGCTCTTGCATTTTGAGAATTTGTCATTCTCATATCATCAAATAAACTAAATTGCATTTTCAGAGTAAATAAAGCACATGCTTAAAGTTCATTACAAGCTCTTGCTTAGAACAATTATTCTTTTACATTTACTCGAACTACGCGCAAGGGCTTGATTTCATTTTTTAATGAATACGTAGGCAATCCTTCACGGGATACAACCCACTTAATCGCTTTAAATGTAAATAGAAGGACATTTGTGATACGTGCA
Organism: Silene latifolia; assembly: GCF_048544455.1. Lineage (NCBI taxonomy): Eukaryota > Viridiplantae > Streptophyta > Magnoliopsida > Caryophyllales > Caryophyllaceae > Silene > Silene latifolia. Next base: position 32,599,260 of record NC_133530.1, on the reverse strand, counting down.
TTTTATATAGTCTTATTAGCCTATTTTATGCACGTATTTATATGCTTTTATCGTGGTTTTATGCTACGAAATGCCCCGAATATGCTACTTTGGTTTGTTTTGTCTTATTTGCAGGAATGAACCCAAAAGTAGTGAAATCAAGCCTTTTACCATCCTTTTAGCATGCATTTGGAGGAAGAGTGAATTTGGTGCGGGAATGAAGCTATTTTGAGATGCGCATTGGAGTAAGGAAGTTAGGCGAGCCAAGAGAGTGCTTCAATTTGCTAGTTCCTGCTTGTAAGAGCCATATCTCGAGTTCTACAACAGATATTAAGGTGATTACAGTTGGAGGTGAAATCTTATCCTCTTAGCTTTCCAACGCCACCAACCACGCCCTATTTGTCCAAGTAACGAAGGAATGGCAGCCGTTTGAAGTTCAGTGCGCGAAGCAGGAATTACGCGCTGAGAAGTGCTCGATCGAGAAGTATTTCTATTCGATCGAGAGCCCATTTGCTCGATCGAGAGCTACTTCTTCTCGATCGAGTGATTAAAGGGAAAGAAGTCTTCGATCGAGAGGAATGCTAAGGAATATCACTCGATCGAGAGCCTTAAGTGCTCGATCGAGCAACAATCCTCGATTTTTTGGGCTTTTAAGCTTTATTTTCCGCAATTAGGTTAATAATCCTATTTTTCTTATAAATAGGATAGGAGGTCGACATAATGAGGGGACTTCTCCTCTCTAATTACTCTTAATACTCTGTCACTTTTTTACACTTTGTTACTTTGCTCTTTCTTTTAGGATCACTTAATTCAATAATTTCTTCCCTTATTCTCTTTTAATGCTTATTTCTTCTTTAATTATTGTCATTGCTTATTTTATTATGTGTAGCTAATTCCCCGTAGTATGTTAGGATTAGGGAAGCCGTGGTAGCAATGTTTTAACTGACTTATATAGATTAGTCTTGCGATAGGAATTGTATTAGGCAATTTAATTGTTATCCGGTCGAATGAATGCATGCAGGAGACCATAAATTTAGTTAACCCCGACCTAGATCGAAAGATTGGAAGGGAAGGCTTGCTTAATTACAATAGGGTATTGCAGTGAGGGCGAAAGTTAAGCTGTTTACGCTCTAGGGCGGTTCAAGGACCGAAAGGTGACGACCATAGCTCTTCTTATCAATAGTCTAATCGCCTTAGTATTCCCGATAGTATAAGATCTGATAGCTGCCACGGTAGACCCGACTCTAGCATACTTCCTTTCTCTTACTGTTAATTCTCTTATTCATTTCCCTCGCCTTAATCTTTAGTTTAGTTAAATCAATCAAAACCCCCAATTGTGACATTTAGACAGATAAATAGACAAATAGATAGTACATCGCCTCCCTGTGGAGATCGACCCTACTTACCGCTGACTTCTGTTAGTTGTACTTAGGTATTTTATTTTTGGTACGAAACGACAGTATCAATTTGCAAATGCATTTGAAATTCGACAAGTATAATGAAAAGAAAACCACAACGGTTTCATAACCAATTAACCTCTTTTATTTCATTTCATAATAATAATATGCTATTGTAGATACCCAGTATCTGCTGAGACTCCAACAAACACCCGATGATTATCGGACTATAACATGCTTTGGAATCACAGCGTTTGATCGACAGTTTGTGTACAACTTTACGTCGGAAAACTTAAAACGATTTCGAAAATAAAACATTTTAAAACATTTCAAAAATACCTAGAGTGTTTAATGCACGACGACGGGGTCGCAATGACACTAACTAGAGTCAAAACCGACACCGGACCAAAAATCGACTCAAAAATTCAAATCCCGACTCCAACAACGAGTCAAACCGAGTCAACCACCAAAAGCAAAACATTTTAAACCTTCTACCTTAAGTTTTCCCGGATTCATGAATGGTCAAGTACCAAACATGTGACTACAAAACCTAGGATAGAACAAATCATGATTGCGTTTGTTGTGAAAGCGACAACTCACCTCGAAGAACCGCGACGTAGCTCGCGCCTCTTTGAGCAGCCCAGGTGGCCACGTCGGTCAAAACTCACACAACCACTCATTCTCCTATAAATACCCCTCAAATGCCACCCATTTGAGACTTACGCGAGTGTCCGCCCCCTCTTTTCTCCCTTAAAATTCTCGACTCGACTTCTTAAGTCACAACCCGACGCGTATTTACGACCTACCAATCGTAAATACAAGCCTTACACATTGTTTGGTACCGTCATCGTGCATTAAATCACTTGACCGACCACTTCGACCACTACACCGTCTCTAATATTAAAAACACTCTCTTTACTTACCAAAACGGTTTTAAACCGAGTTTTTTCCGATCAAACGAGTTGTTACACTTACGTCGGTCACTCGCCATAACCAAACATGTAAGTATGAGGGTGTAAAAATCCTCTTTTATTATGTTTTCATTTGTTTCATGACTATAACATGCTAAAACGTGCATAACATGAACAAAAACATGGAATAAATGAGCCAAAACTGATATTTTTGGCCTGAGAGAGAAGCCCCTTAGGTCGCCAGCTTGCTCGTGCCTAAATGGGTGTCCAGGTCAGAGATCAACCGTGTTTGTTCTCGCCATTTCCCTTTAATCCATTTTCACATTTGTAATCGGTCTTTACCATTCCAAATACTTTCGAACCCTTTCTATTTCATTTGTTTTGACCATAAAGCATTTTTCACCCTTGGTTCCATATACCATGACGGTTAAATCCGTGTTTCGGTGATAATATTTGGTTAATAACATTTAAAAGGTATTTTAAAGCCTTTTATTTCATTTCTTTGCATTTCTAAAAACAAACATATTAGTCACCAACACAAAGTCATCCTTGGTTCTACATACCATGCCGGATTTTAACCCGGGTACGATGATGAGTATCGACTAATTACATTCAAATGGGCTTAAAACAATTAGTCCATAATTACTTTCAAAATTATTCATGTCAAGTTTGTCAAACCGAACCCGACACCGAATATTATCAAGATAATGATGATTATTCGAGTCTAGTTCTTCAAATTAACAAATGCGGTCTAAACGACCCCTTCAAATCAAACCGGGTTCAAATACCCATTTTCAACACGTTTTATAACGTTTTCTAAAAATTCAGAACACGGCACATAAACCGTGGGCTAACCCGCGCCTAAACAGGCCCTTCATTTCTCATTTTAAAAACGAGGGAGAGGCCCCTTACACCGCCGGCTGACTCGCACCTCATATAGCTGTCTGGTACAGGGTCTGTCCTCTTCCAGCATTAGTCTAGGACGATCCCGACTCCGGTTAGCCCGGATACAGGACGAATCAGATGACTATATACTCGTTCAAAATCATGTTCACACTTTATTAAGACAAATGGATCATGTTATGCACCCTAAACCTAATACGGTAAATGGATGTTTAATTTCCGTCTTGCATGCAAATCAATCATTGATCCAACTCGGCATCTTATACTTGATACTTGGATTAAATCAACTGACTTAGAAAGCTCTCACATGTTAGGTTTAAATTATTGGATGCGCATTCATGCATTTAAACCGTTTTATCAAATTTTGCATTCAACCAACCAAGATCGATCAGTAGAGGCCGCTAAACGCGGGCGGGATTGGGTGTCTGATTAAAGGGCTTCCCAATACGTACCTTCACCTCTTACTCAGAAACTTTGGATAGTGGACGACCTTATCCATGGCGTACGAGAGTCATTCTAGAGATAGGATGCTAAAGAGGGACGATTTCCTTATATTTAGTACCTATGTCAAACGCTGCTTTGTACTTCGATTTGACCGAGGTATAAAGTGGATTTTGAACGGGTTCCAGGCATCCCACAAATGCTTGGTGGTGACTCCGAACATCTCTAATCGTTTCGAGACCCTTACCGAGACGAAACCGACCGATCTAAAACGATCCGGTCGAAATCATTTTTACGCCGCCGAGCGTGGCTTTCAAAGAGACCGCTGTACGTCCACAGATCGGCTGGGCGCACAGGTGGGCCATGTCCACAGATTGGCGACTCTGCTGGGCAAAACTAGGACACTTACGTCTTTGTGATCCCTAGATGGTGAGACTCGAACGAGGTCTTGGTTGGAATGCATTAATTGATATTACGGTCACGGTCGGGTCTCTTGTCCGGGCCCACAACCTAACCCTTTTCGACCAATTGGCTCGTCTCGTCGGCGTGAGTTTTTCTCATCCCCGCGTTTCGAATCCCGATTGAGTCAAGCATACCATTGACGTTACACATTTCTGTTTCGTCAAAGAGCTTTCATCACTTTCGAGCACGAGGCTAGGGCACCCTCCTTACATATTTTGTTTGGATTGGTATCCCTCTCGCAAATCGGGGTTTGATCGCTTGGTGTGTAACCCACCCTTTTAAGCCAAAACCCGTGTCAGCATTATGCATAATATAATGAACTGTGAGTGCTTATGTGCTACTTGATCATAAGTCCTTCCGTGTCATTTTCAAACTTTCAAAAAACACCTTTTTGCGCCGTTATAATGGCCGTTTCAAACCTCGGTCTTTTGCCGACCGTTACACGCCTTTCTAGGCCGTTGTAATGACAATTTTCAAACCCGGTTTTTTATAACCATTTCATCACGCCTTTCTAGGCCGTCGTAATGACGATTTTCAAACCCGGTTTTTTATAACTATTTCAACACGCCTTTCTAGGCCATCGTAATGAGGATTTTCAAACCAGGTTTTTATAACCATTTCAACACGCCTTTCTAGGTCGTCGTAATGACAATTTTCAAACCCGGTTTTCTACAACCATTTCGAATCACCTTTTTTACGTCATTAATCGCCGCGTCTAGACACGGATTTTAACCCGTTTCGCGCCGACAATGGCTCTTTCAAAACCCGAGAAAAAAGCACACACCCTTTTCTCGAGACACTTTCGGGATCCCGAGGACCATGCACCGTCCCCGAGACCTCTTCAAACATTTCAAACTCGATTTTCAAAACATACAATTTTGAATTTCAAAACCGTCTTGGGAGACAATGCACTGTTTTCCGAGCCGATTCAAACTCAAACCGTCTTTTGCAAATAAACTTAAGACAATTCTTTCAACTAACCGACTTGCGGAGATCTCTATCTTCAGAAGCCGTCCATTAAATCGACAAATGAATATTTTTTGAAAATTTCTATTTTCGAAAACTTCAGTCCGCCATTCCAATTCTGCCTCGTGTCTATCGAGTCGAAGCAAACGTACTTATGGGTCTTTACTTATGAGTCGTCTCACCACGAGACCCGCCCAATGGCGTCGCGCTGTTACGTTGGACTCGTGTCAAAGGTTCGGTCAAACACCGTCACGTCACAAATCGAGTCAGCACTGAGGAACCACACACGGTCACCCTCGTCTTGTTGAGTCTAATCTTTGTCTCGTCCTTTGTGTTGTCTGCGTTCGGTCTTGGAACCTTGTCGGATTGAGTTGTAATGTGAGCCGTTTTTCTGCCTCAGAGCCATGGCCCCGTCTTCAGCTTCGTCCAACAACAATGATAACAACAGAGATGTCTGTAGACATGGCCCACCTGCAAACCCACTTCGATCTGTGGACATACAGCGGTCTTTTGAAAGCCACGCTCGGCGGCGTTAAAAATGCTTTCGACCGGATCGTTTTTAGATCGGTCGGTTTCGTCTCGGTAAGGGTCTCGAAACGATTAGAGATGTTCGGAGTCGCCACCAAGCATTTGTGGGATGCCTGGAACCCGTTCGAATTCCACTTTATACCTCGGTCAAATCGAAGCACAAAGCAGCGTTTGACATAGGTACTAATGATAAGGAAATCGTCCCTCTTTAGCATCCTATCTCTAGAATGACTCTCATACACCCTGGATAAGGTCGTACACTATCCAAAGTTTCTGAGTAAGAGGTGAAGGTATGTATTGGGAAGCCCTTTAATCAGACACCCAATCCCGCCCGCGTTAGCGGCCTCTACTGATCGATCTTGGTTGGTTGAATGCAAAAGTTGATAAAACGGTTTAAATGCATGAATCCACATTCAATAATTTAAACCTAACATGTGAGAGCTTTCTAAGTCGGTTGATTTAATCCATGTATCAAGTATAAGATGTCGAGTTGGATTAACAATTGATTCGCATGCAAGACGGAAATTTAAACATCCATTTACCGCATTAGGTTTAGGGTGCATAACATGATCGATTTGTCTTAGTAAGGCATTTTGCAAATATGATTTTGAATAGTCATCTGATCCGTCCTATATCCGGGCTAACCGGAGTCGGGATCGTCCTAGACTAATGCTGGAAGGGAACAGACCCTGTACCAGACGGCTATATGAGGCGCGAGCCAGCCGGCGATAGAAGGGGCTTCCCTCTGGATTTGAAAATGAGAAGTGGAAGGCCTGTTTAGGCGTGGGTTAGCCCACGGTTTATGTGCCGTGTCCTGACCTTTTAGAAGACGTTATAAACGTGTTGAAAATGGGTATTTGAACCCGGTTTGATTTGAAGGGGTCGTTTAGACCGCATTTGTTGATTTGAAGAACTAGACTCGAATAAATATCATTATTTGGATAATATTCGGTGTCGGGTTCGACTTGACAAACTTGACATGAATAGTTTTGAAAATAATTATGGACTAATTGTTTTAAGTCCATTTGAATGTGATTAGTCGATACTCATCATCGTACCCGGGTTAAAATCCGGCATGGTATGTAGAACCAAGGATGACTTTGTGTTGGTGACTAATATGTTTGTTTGAAAATGTAAAGAAATGAAATAAAAGGTTTTAAAATACCTTTTAAATGTCATTAACCAAATATTATCACCGAAACACAGATCTAACCGTCATGGTACGAGGAACCAAGGGTGAAGAATGCTTTATGGTTAAAACAAATGAAATAAAATAAAATAAAAAGGGTTCGAAAGTATTTGGAATGGTAAAAACCGATTACAAATATGAAGATGGTATAAAGGGAAATGACGAGAACAAACACGGTTGGTCTCTGATCTAAACACCCCATTTAGGCGCGAGTAAGCTGGCGACCTAAGGGGCTTCTGCCTCAGACCAAAAATCAGTGTTGGCTCATTTATTCCAAGTTTTGGTTCATGTTATGCACGTTTTAGCATGTTAAAGTCATGAAACAAATGAAAACATAATAAAAGAGGATTTTTACACCCTCATACTTACATGTTTGGTTATGGCGAGTGACCGACGTAAGTGTAACAACTCGTTTGATTGAAAAAAACACTCGGTTTAAAACCGTTTTGGTAAGTAAAAAGAGTGTTTTGATGTTAGTGATGGTGTAGTGGTCGAAGTAGTCGGTCAAGTGATTTAATGCACGATGACGGTACCAAACAATGTGTAAGGCTTGTATTTACGATTTGTTCTATCCTAGGTTTTGTAGTCACATGTTTGGTACTTGACCAACATGAATTCCGGGAAAAATTAAGGTAGAAGGTTTGAAATGTTTTGTTTTTGGTGGTTGACTCGGTTTGACTCATTGTTGGAGTCGGGATTTGAATTTTTGAGTCGGTTTTTGGTCCGGTGTCGGTTTTGACTCTAGTTAGTGTCATTGCGACCCCGTCATCGTGCATTAAACACTCCAGGTATTTTTGAAATGTTTTGAAATATTTTATTTTCGAAATCATTTTAAGTTTTCCGACGTAAAGTTGTACACAAACTGTCGATCAAACGCCGCGATTCCAAAGCATGTTGTAGTCCGATCATCGGGTGTTTGTTGGAGTCTTAGCAGATACTGGGTATCTACAGAGCCCCCACTTTGACTGAGGCTTGGACAGGGCAAAAGTCAAAGTAGAGCCCCCAGGTCAATCGAAGATTACAACCTGGAGACCCAGGCGACGTCGAGGCGGCTCGAAAGGATTCGGGCCAAGGACCTGCCGTCGGGAAGGGCGACGCCAAGGCGACTCGAGGGTACGAGCCAAGGACCTGTCGTCGGGAACAGTTTAGAGTCTGTCGACTATCCGTGCGGGTCGTTTAAAGTACATTAGACTACGTACAAAGGCTCGCCAGCCATAGGAAGGAGTCATACCTGAGGCATCTTCGGATATGTCCTTGCACGTTTGCGGACAAAGGCTCGCTAGCTGTGGTAAGGAAATGTACCCGAGGCATCTTCGGGATGTGTCCTTGAAAGGTTGCGGACAAAGGCTCGCCAGCTGTGATAAGGAAATGTATCTGAGGCATCTTCAGGATGTGTCCTTGAAAGGTTGCGGACAAAGGCTCGCCAGCCATGACAAGGAAATGTACCCGAGGCATCTTCGGGATGTGGCCTTGAAAGATTGCGGACAAAGGCTCGCCAGCTGTGATAAGGAAATGTACCCGAGGCATCTTCAGGATGTGTCCTTGAAAGGTTGCGGACAAAGGCTCGCCAGCCATGACAAGGAAATATACCCGAGGCATCTTCGGGATCTGTCCTTGAATATTTGCGGACAAAGGCTCGCCAGCCACGACAAGGAAATGTACCCGAGGCATCTTCGGGATCTTCCCTTGAAATGGTTGCGGACAAAGGCTCGCCAGCCATGAGGCGGTCGATTAATGGACCATGGGAATAGCCGTGTCAAGTGGGCTTGTTTTGAAAGTAGCGAACTCACGATGCGCATTTGTGGAAATAGCGAATTTGAATTTTCACTATCACTGTTTTTGAAATGAGGGGGTTCCATGAGGAAGCCCCCTGCTGGTATTTGAAGGAATAGTGAATTGGGAATTTTCACCATTCGTCGTTCTTCTTCGAATTTGGAGTGGCGGTTTCGATCGCCGTTCGTTTGAATTTTGAAGGAAAATAGCAAATTTTAAGTCTGTTATTACGTTTGAAGTGACGGTTTATGTGCCGTCGTTGACATTTGATGGAAATAGTGAATTTGGAATCTTCACTATTGATTGAAGTGACGGTTTGTGTGCCGCCGTTGACATTTGATGGAAATAGTGAATTTGGAATCTTCACTATTGATTGAAGTGACGGTTTATGTGTCGCCGTTGATATTTGATGGAAATAGTGAATTTGGAATCTTCACTATTGATTGAAGTGACGGTTTATGTGCCGCCGTTGACATTTGATGGAAATAGTGAATTTGGAATCTTCACCATTGATTGAAGTGACGGTTTATGTGCCGCTGTTGACATGTGTGGTGAGAATAGTAGAATTCAATTTCCAGCTATTATTTTGAAAATGACGGTTTTAATTGCTGTCACTTGAAATTTAAAGAAATAGCGGATTTTGAATTTTCGCTATTATTTTTGAAATTGAAGGAAAATAGTGAATTTGATTTCACCATTATTTTCGAAATTGGCGGTTTTGATCGCCGTTTGTTTGAAATTCTCGAAAATAGCGAATTTAAATTTTCACTATTTGTTTTTTTTTGTCTTTGAGGAAATGACGATTTTCAATACTGTTAATGAAAATTCAAAGTTTAACATGGGAAATTGGGCTAAAGCCCAAATTTCGGTGAAAAGAGCAAGTGGACACCTGATTGAGGCACGAGCCATCTTGCGAGTCAAAGGAGCTTCCCTTTTTTTGTAAAAGACGCGAGTTCAGCCTGCATCCCATTCATCATCACGTCTTCTTCATTTTTCGACAAAACAAGCCAAAATCGCCATTGTTGGACCTTCTAGCTCGCCTGAATTCGTTCTATCATCAACAATGTCATCTCACGGTATGTATTTCCTCTTGAATCCATTTAAATTTGTTGATCTTTAGCTTGATTGAATTAGGGCGGAATTTTACCCTAGAAAAATCGAATTGGGCGTTTTTGATTGAGCCCATTTCGAGCGAAATTGGTGCTTGCATTAGGTTAGAAACCTGTTTAGGAGTATAGAGGTGCTTTTGGTCCCCGTTCCCGCTCCCTATGCTCGAAAAACGTGAGTGAGGTGAGACACCGTCTCATTTCGCAATGCCAAGTTTATTTACTTAGGTAGTGGGTCCCACTAGGTTACATTGTAGTTGGGAAAACCCGTATTCGCCATTATGGACCTTCATTGGGTATTGTGGGCAAAATTGGATTTTTGCCTTTTGTGACGGTCTTATGTCTGACAAAATAAGCGTCTGTTTGGGCTTGAATTGAGTCAGTTTGCCTTGAAATGGACCTTATTGGCAATTTAGGTCACCTTGAGGCGTGATAAAATCACGTCTGCCTTTTGCGGCCGTTCTTGAATTTTTGACCGGTTTGGACTCAAATTAGTGTATGAATTGCCTTTTTGAGCCGTAGAAAAATACCCCATTGTGTCGGGAATGTATTTTGGTTTGTTGGCGGACCCTATAGGGGTCTTGAAATGCCGTTTTTGTGGTTTTGACTCGTCTTTTGCTTGAAAAGATGGGCGAGTCGTTTTTTTTGTGTTTTTTTCTGAATTGTTTTGTCTGGTTGGATTTTGGGCGGGATAGCCCTTGTTTTGTATTGTAGGTTGTGTTTTTTGGATTTATCCATTTCATGCCGTCGTAATGCCGAAATTTTGGCTGACGTTTTTGCTTGTAGGAGAGTGTTCGGGACATGCCGAGTCCCTTGCTGCGACTTTTGAGGAGTTGTTCGGGACGGGCCCGGTTAGCGCTCCGGCTAGCACGCCCGCCGTGGTTGTGGAGGACGTTACCTTGGAAGAGAGACCTCCCGAGTAGGCTGTTGGGGCCGTGGGGGCCGTCGAGGAGCGTGAGGTGCCCGTTGTTGGGGCCACTGTCACTGGGAGAGCTCATACTGGGTCTGAGGCTGGTACCCTGGGTAGGAGGATTTCTACGAGGCCGCGCCGTCCTCGGGCGACCAGACGGTCGTTACAGAACGTCACCAGGGTCGTTGAGATGGGCCCTACCCACCACGTTGAGTCCCGCGGCCATAAGAGACGGAGGGTGGAGACAACCGAGGACGATGCCGACGTCGCGAGTTGAAGAGCCAGGCGAGCTACGGCCCCGCGGGGGTTGCTTTTACGGGCGGCGCCTGCTTGGGCCGAGGGTTTTGACGGCAGCCAGTTGTTGCTTCGACTGGACAGACACCTCTCCTACCGTGCTCACGAGGGCTTGGTGAGTCGTGTTCCTCGATTGAATTTTGTCGCTTTTGAAGTATCGGGCCTGGATAGGCATTCTGACGTTGTTTGTTTTTTATTTCAGGAGATTGGCACCATGAGGACTTTCTCGGGCTTCTCTATCTGCTTGGGTTTCTACGACGTTCTCCGAGCCGGGACAAGGGCGTTGATAGAGAGGTTGGCTTTTGGGCCGCTGGTGGCAGCCTGGCGGGATATTCACAGGACTTCGATTAGAGCGAACCTGTGTCTGATCCGCGCCATGTTGGATCGGTACTGGGATACGACGTCGTCGTTCCATATGGAGTTTGGGGAGGTTGGCGTGACTTTAGAGGACTTTACCATGGTATCCGGCCTTCCCTGTGGCGAGTTGCCCATTGAGTTTACCGAGACGCCGGAGAGAGTGTCCTCTCCTGCGGTTACTGCTTTGATCGGTACTGCTTTGCCGGAGCCTTCTGACGTCACTCCGTACTTGATCGCGAGTTCGTACGTGAAGGACCACTTCACTGGGAGGGTGGCAGGTGTTACTCCGGTGCCGTTGGAGAGTCCGGAGGCAGAGGTTGAGGCCGACACGAAGGAGGCGCGGCTGTGGTTGTGGTACTTCTTGGGTGCCACTTACTTTGGCGACAAGGGTGAGCGCTTGTCGACCAAAGTGCTTCCTCTCCTCACTGACCTTGACACTTTGGGTCGGTTTGACTGGGTTACGCCAGCTCTGGCGAGTTTCACCCGGTACTTGCACGCGGCGGTGCGTCCGGAGACAGTGGGAGAAGGTAGTGCTCCTGCTTTGGTTGGTCCCGGCCTCATCTTTGAGGTACGAGTATTTTTTGTGGTAGTTTTTTTTTAGTTTGATTTTGATTTTGGCAATTTTTTGAGAAATTGGCTGATTTGTGTTTGCTGTGTTTGATTACAGGCTTGGTTGTATGCTTACTTCACTCCTCTACGTCCGGGGACCACAGACGGTGTTCCCTCGACTTACCCTGCTGTGAGGGGTTGGACGGTGGCTCGGAAGAAGTCAATTAAGTCGACTTACGAGGACTGTAGGCGTCGCGTGAACAAGCTTCGGGTTGTTGATGTAAGTTCTTGCTCTCTTCCTCTTCTCCTTTATAGAAATAGATAGAGATAGGATGATTAGGTAGCTTATGAAGCCCCCAATTAGCTGAGTAGCTTTGTTTTGAATGCAGTTGGTTGGGTGGCCTTGGGAGCACTACACGGGTGTACCGGCTGCCATCAGGGAGCGTTTGCGACCTCGTAGCTCCCTGCGTTTGTACTTGGAGACGGCGATTGAGCCGGTTTGGTACTTGGGCGAGCGCTTAGTTCGTCAGTGCTTCACCGAGACTTTCGTCGTGCCAGTTGACCCGCCCAGGGTGTTGTTCCAGGAGTCGACCCCGGATGAGGTTGAGGAGCACCTTCACGGTCAGGGAGGTGAGGAGTTGTTGCTGCGGGACGTTGACTACGACACCTTCCGGTTGTCGAGGCTTGCTTGGTACCCGATCGAGGTATGTTTTCCTCTGTTTTTTGTTTTCATTCTCCCTTACTAGGAAGGTTTGTCATCTTTGATGTGGATCCAAATGGTAGGGAGTCGACCTGATGATGAGGACTCAGCCCCCAGCTTTCCCGACGGAGACCACTTTTCAGGGACCGGGTGGCGAGGAGCTTCAGTTGCGCTTACAGGAGCTCGCGGCGGCCGAGGTGACCGATGTTGGCATGGAGTGGAGGTTAACCGTTCTGAGGGTGAGTTCCTGACCTGAACACTTTCCTCAATTACTCCTTGCCTTACATTGTATTGAAGGACATATTGATTCGTAGGTGACGACTGTTAGTCACCAGGACTTGTGGCGGATGGCTAACCGCTGGAGGGCGCTTGCTGGTGACCTGGCTGCGAGGGAGGCTCGGCTTTCTCACGTACTTTTGTGTGCTTTTTTTGTGTGTTTTGTGTTGTATTTCATGTTTTTAGATCTTGAGGATCTGTTATTGTGTTTTGTAGGGCACTGCGGATCCGGTGGAGCTTGCTCGGGTCCGTGCTGAGTTGGAGGCATCCAGGTCGACGATCGAGGGCCAGGAGCTGGGGATCATCCGTCGGGACCAGGACTTGAGGCGTCATGAGGACGAGCTGCGGAACCGAGGCGCGGAGATTGCCTCTCTCAGGGCTCAGTTGGATGCGGCGGAGGAGCTTCGCGTCGTGATGGAGCAGGAAACGCTGGAGAATTCTCCAGAGAGGGAGTCTGAGCAGGTGGTGGTGTCTGCGTTGGCGGCGACTCCTAGTGAGACCAGGACTGGTCCGACAGGAGACGTTGAGTAGTTGTTGTAGTTTGTCCGTGTCTTGGACTCTTGTCTGTACATATTTACATTTTGCGTGAGGCGATTTGTATATATGTGTTTTTGGATTGTGGTTTATTCTGTGATTTTTGGCTTTTTGTTATGTTTTGGAGGAGCGTTGTCGGCTGTCAATTCTCCTTTTGCTTTGCACCAGTTCCTGCATCGTTAGTGTAGAAAAACAGGCAACAGATAGCACATATGCAAAAATGCAAACACGTAGAAGCATTTGATCGTAAACCAAAATTGACCAAGATGACTTGAAGTTAAAATTGAAATTTTGAAATGAATTTTGAAAATTCCGTGACAAATCGTCACGTTCGGAATTCAAAAGGAATTGATTTGAAAATTTGAGCAATTAACTCGTGTCATGAATTAAATTGTGTCGAAATTATTAAAATTGACTCGAAAAATTCAAACTCAAACCGTCAGGAAAGAATTTTAGAAAATGATTTTTGCGAGTATATTTGATTTATGATTTTTGAGGTCAGGCTCGAATTTGTGAGTGCTTGAATTTTGATGAAAATTGATGTCGTGTTATCAATTCTCGATTTTGATTTTTGATGGAAAATTGCGAAAAAGCGAAAAATTTTCGGAATTTCGACTGACATGGAAACGATCCATCGCGGATCGGGGCGACTAGCCCTTCCCTCCTTAAAAAAAAGAATAAAAGAAAAATCCGTATATTTAAAGCTGCGTCATGGAAACCGTGTCGGATTTCGTAAAACGCGAAAACAAGGAAATTTGAGTGTTAGGAAACACAAAATATCCTGAATCATCCCGAAGAGGCGCGAGCTTCCTGGGGGGAGGTTTGAGGTGTCAGGATAAAACACAAGTTGAAAGAGACAAGTCAACAGCGGGAATCCTGGGGAGGCCTCAAAGAGGCGCGAGCCTCCTGGCGATGGAAGCCAGCTTTCCCCTTTTTCTGAAAAACGCGCTGATCATTTTGTATAAATAGGGACGTTTGCGCTTCTTTGTTTCATCATCCGAAACACAAAAACATCTCTACAAAACCTCTTCTTCTTCCACAAAAATATTTCATGGATGCTTTTGAGAACGCATTGCGACAATGGTGCCGGGATTTGTCGCCTCTCGAAAAGTATCAACTCGTTTGCATGGGATTTGGGATTTATCTGTATGCATCCCTTTAAATATAAGGACTATAACGAATTAATCATGATGAAAGCATGTCATAAAATAAATTGCATAAACAAAAAGGGTAAAGAGATGACGAAATAACCTTCGGTCCTAGCTAATCCGGCCTATGAACAATATCGCAATGATATTCTCCTATCAGTTGCACCCAAGATGCTCCGAGAAAAGCCCTTTGATTTTGCTAGAATCGATTCCTAAATTTTCTGAAAAATTTTAGGTTATTTTTGTGTTTTTTCTGATGAGAGGAGGCAAGAAGCAGTGAAAAATTAGGTTAGGATTATTAGGGTAGAACAATGAGCTCCCTCTTCCTCTTATTCTAACCGAAAAAGAGGAGTGAATGGGGAGATATTTTTACCCTCCTAATTTTCGGCCCAATGCTAACCGAAATAAGAGAGATCCATTTCTCTTTTTTCGGTTTTTCCAAAAATGTATAAAATGTGTTAAATTGTCATCTAGTGAGGATCGAACCCATGACCTCTTGGTTTGAGTACCCTCACTATTACCACTATGACACATTTATCTTGTTGATATTAAATATAACCGATTACATTTAAATACGAATTAACAGATTAATTCGTCCAAGCTAACATTACATACATTTAATTAAATATAACTTATTATATTCAATTTACGAATTGAGTGTGATTAATTCGTCTCAACTAATATTATTTAATCTTCATTAAATAATTGTCTCATCAACACATTGACTAACTGTTTAGTCATATAAGGCATCAATGTGATTATATTTCTATAACCACATCTCTCAAACACATCCTATAGGTGTGACCTTTAGGGACCAGTTGATCACCGCCATCTGTATGATAATAACGTCAAACTTTCTAGCAAGCCAACCGTTATTAGGTAATCGTTAATCAACTGATTAAAATACGAAGTATACCCTTGTGAACCTTTAAGAGATTTATTAATGTTATCACACTAATTTGTGGAGGACACAAGCTCCAACAAACTCCCACTTGTCTTCACAAGTGTATGTGCGATAACCGATTCTCATATCCTAAAATTTCTCCCACTCAATGTAAAACAATTTGCAAATCCGTATTCACAAAGGTCGTATTTTATAAGCGATCATCATCAAGAGTGGTTTCCCCGGCTAGAGAGTAACTTAACTGATAAACGAATCATCATTCGAGCATGGCCATACATTTCAGTTACAACTCCTCGAGTGGCCTTGAGAAATAACTATGCCTGATAAGGGTTGGATATTTTCCTCAACTCGAATCCTGCAGATGTAAGCACAGTATGAAATGACCCAGAAAAAATCTACTTAGCCTCCAGTTACGGCAGACCGTGAGAAACAAACCAAAGTCACCCAAAAACTGCCTTAATCACAAGAGACAGTCGATAGTCAAAAGAATCGACTCTAGGAACACAATGGATGTCCTATCCACGACCTGGCACCGAATGTTTTTAAACATTTAGGACTCCATTACGTTGTCACAAAAAGTTGTCCTACGAGGTATCGTTATAATCTCGCATCTGTGATTGATCAGTCAACCGTTTGACTTATGACTCGTTGAACCCACCATCAATCGACTGCATAATATAATAGCCAGAGTTATCAGCTCACATTGGCGATTACGGACCAAAACAATTATAATGTAATTCAGTTCACTTTGTGGCGTTCAATGTTGTCAGTACAATCCACATGAAAAACAAAATATTATAAAAACGATGAAGTTATAAATAGTTTATGAAAAAGATAACGTATCGAATTCATAATCAACTACTATAACTCAGGTACACGTTTAATTCTCATGGAAATAACGTGCCCTCCATGCTTATCATATTTCAATGGCTCAGTAGTAGAATCTGCTACAACTTCCTGTTTGGAACTATTCCAGCTGACCGTAGCACCATTAAGAGTAACAACAAATCTAGACTGAGATTTCTAATCATCTCGATCCGTTTGGAAGCTAGCATCTGCGTAACCGATTGCGCATAGCTTAGTATCTCCTCCATAAGTCAATACCCTATCCTTACTCCTCCGTAGGTACTTGAGGATATTTTTAACAGCTATCCAATGTGTTTCACCTGGATTCTTTTGGTACCGACTCATCATACTCAATGCATATGCCACGTCTGGACGTGTTCATATCATGGCATACATGATTGATCTTATTGCAGATGCATAAGGAACACGACTCATGCGCTCAATCCCTTTAGGCGTCGCGGGTGACTGAGACTTGCTCAACTGCATCCCACACGTCATTGGAAGGTTCCTCTTCTTGGAGTTGGTCATGCTAAACCTCTCAAGAATCTTATCCAAATAAGACTCCTGCCTAAGTGATAACGTCCGTCATGATCTATCTCGGTAGATACGGATTCCCAAAATGCGTTGTGCCTCACCCAGATCTTTCATCTGGAAATGGTTCTTCAACCATCCTTTAACCGAAGATAGGAGAGGAATGTCATTCCCAATCAAGAGTTTGTCATCGACATACAATATCAAGAATACAATCTTACTCCCACTCGACTTGGTATATAAGCATGGTTCCTCGACCGATCGAGTAAAACCATACTCTTTTATCATCTGGTCGAAACGATGATTCCAACTCCGAGAAGCTTGCTTAAGTCCATAAATGGAACGCTTAAGCTTTCATACTTTCTTAGGATGTTCAGGATCTATGAAACCTTCGGGTTGCACCATGTACAACTCTTCCTCCAAATAACCGTTTAAGAAGGCGGTTTTTACATCCATTTGCCAAATTTCATAGTCATGAAAGGCGGCAATCGCTAAGATTGTCCGAATGGAACGTAACATGACTACAGGTGCAAAAATCTCATCATAATGCAATCCGTGCACTTGAGTGAAACCTTTTGCCACTAGTCGTGCCTTATATGTATCTGGTTGCGCGTCTACAGAACGCTTTATTTTGTAAAGCCATTTGCACTGTAGAGGTTTTACCTTATTAGGTAAATCAACTAGATTGCATACGTTATTCTCGTACATGGAGTCCATCTCGGATTGCATGGCTTCGAGCCATAGCTTTGAGTCGGAACAGGTCATGGCACCTTTATAGGTAGCGGGTTTATTACTCTCCAGGAGTAAAACGTCATACTCCTCGACCATACCAATGTATCTGTCCGAAGGATTAGAGACTCTACCCGACCTTCTACGTTCCTCAGGAATATTAACCGTATCATCAGTTGGAGGAACAACTTCCTCTATCTGTTCCTCGGTTGTTGGTTCTGGAATCTCTGACAGCTTGAAGGTTCTATTACTTGTCTTGTTCTTGAGAAATTCTTTCTCTAAGAACGTCGCACTAGCCGCAACAAAAACTCGATGTTCGGTAGGCGAATAAAAGTAATGACCAAATGTTCCTTTTGGATAACCTATAAAGTATGTCTTGACCGATCGCGGGTCAGAGCTTATCCTCGTGTCTCCACTTGACATAAGCCTCGCAGCCCCAAACCCGAATAAAGGACAAGTTATGGACCGTTCCCCTCCACATTTCATATGGAGTCTTGTCGACAGCTTTAGTCGGACTTCGGTTAAGTATAAGAGCAGCTGACAAAAGAGCATAACCCCATAATGAATCAGGCACTACCGTGTGACTCATCATGGATCGAACCATATCCAGTAAGGTTCGATTTCTCCGTTCGGACATACCATTTAATTGAGGTGTTCCAAGTGGAGTTAACTGTAGTACGATTCCACAGTCTTTAAGGTGTTGATCAAACTCATTTGAAAGATATTCGCCACCCCGATCTGAACGGAGTGCTTTAACCTTTCTACCCAGTTGGTTCTGAACCCTGTTCTGGTATTCCTTGAATTTCTCAAAGGACTCACTTTTATGCTTCATTAAGTAGACATATCCGTATCTACTCAAATCGTCCGTAAAAGTGATAAAATATCTATAGCCATCTCTAGCGGTAATTGACATAGGTTCACAAACATCAGTATGTATGAGTCCTAATAGGTCACTAGCGCGCATTCCAACACCTTTGAAGGAAATTCGAGTCATATTGCCAATGAGACATGATTCACACGTGCCATATGTAGAAAATTCGAATGCGGGAATAGTCCCATTATTGACGAGTTTCTTTACTCGTTTCTCATTTATGTGTCCCATTCGACAATGCCATAGATAGGTTTGATATTTGTCACCAACCTTTAATTTCTTATTATTCATGTGTAATTCTTCCGTGGTTTGATCTAAGATGTAAATTCCATTCATGGAAACTGCTTTGCCATAAATCATTTCATAAAAAGAAAATACAGCTATTATCCTTTATTGAGAATGCAAAACCGTCTTTAGCAAGTACAGAAACTGAAATAATGTTCTTAGATAAACCGGGTACATAGTAACAGTTATAAAAATAACTCAAAACCACTAGGGAGTTGGATTACGTATGTTCCCTTCGAGACTGCAGCAACTCGTGCTCCATTCCCGACTCGCAGTCCACATCACCCTTTTCGAGAGGCATCTTTGTTCTTTAGGTCCTGCAAATAATTACACAGATGAGAACCACAACCAGTATCAAGTACCCAAGTTCCGAAACTTGCATGGTTTATCTCAATCATATGAATATAAGATGACATACCAACAGGAACGACGCAGCCTGCTTTTATGTCCTCACGGTACACGGGACAGTTTCTCCTCCAATGTCCAGTCTTGTGACAATGGTGGCACTCAATGTCACCGTCCTTGCTCTTTGTCTTGCCCTGTGAGCCACTAGTCTCACCAGGCCCACTCTTACCGTTTCCTGGCTTATTGAACTTTGGCTTACCTACAGCTAAGTCGCCATGAGCCTTGCCCTTACCTTTACTTTTATTGGAAATCATGAGAACATCCTGCTTCATGCTCCCACTCAATTTTATATCCTTCTCGGTCTGTACAAGAAGGGAGTGTAGCTCATGAGGACTCTTTTTCAAGTCATTCATGTAGTAGTTCGCCCTGAAAAGGGCAAAACCATCATGAAGAGAATGAAGCATTCGGTCAATGACAATGCTCTCACTGATTTTGCAATTAAGTGCCTCCAATTTCTCGACATTCTCAATCATGTTAAGAATGTGTGGGCTAACCGGTTGGCCCTTTTGGAGTTTCGCATCAAAGAAGCGACAGGTATGCTCATAAGTAACGATTCTCGGTGCCTTTGAGAATTCGTTAGTGAGCGTGGTGAAAATCTTGTTTGCACCTTGGGCAATGAAGCGTTTCTGCAAATTGGTTTCCATTGCAAAGATGAGTACGTTCTTTATCGCACCCGCTTCCATAACGAAATCACTATAAGCGAGTGACTCGTTGACTCCTGCATTGGGGCCTGGGTTTACCGGTATTGGCTCGATTAAGTGCCGAGCTTACCGTCGCAATGGCAGCATTCCGTAGTCCGCCTCCCAGTCCGCAAAGTTGGACCCGTCATTTTTCAGACGTGTGAACTGATTCATGTTGTCCATAAAAACTTTCAGCCAGGACGCGCGATCAAGTGTGGCACTTGGCATTGGGATTTCGTTATTTCCAGCCATTTGTTGTAACAGTAAAATTAACGTGTTCTACACTGCGAAAAGAAAATTGAATAATAAGCCTATGCATCGATTTGATTTTTAAGTCTAATGCAATACTGTTATAACGCGAAGACTCATGCATTTATACAATTGACCTTCCTCAAGAATTATATAAATGATCCCAAGACTCAATTTCTGTAAATTGATAAGCCCACCTCTTGGCTAATTCTAACTTTAGAATTCTTGGTCAATAAATTTCTGTAAATTCTATCTTTAGTCCATTATAATCACGAGAAACTCTTCGGACTATAATGTTGAGATAAACTAAGTCAACACAAACTACTTACCCAACGTAGAAGGGGTCATATTATGCCTACCGACGAAGAAGGGATTCATAGTTGTTTGCCCTTATAAAGACTAATCTCAATTTCCGTTTTAGAGGAAGATCCCATCAACTTTATTTTAATTCATTTTAAGTGAACTAATATCTAGCATGCGTGAATGAATAAACTAAGGTGGTGGCTTAATAAGTATGTGACATCTGTATGTCCATGAAAACTAACATACAATCTATATGAGTCAATTTTCATGCATTTTAGTAGTAGGTGGTTTGGTTTAGGCGGAATATGATGTATTAACTAGCATGTGAATGAAAAACAATAAGAATAGTAAAATGTAAAAATAATAATAGAGTCCTAGTGTGGCCTATCCTATCAAAATGAACATAAATACAAGTTTGGAATCCATCCTTGGACCCGAGAAGCTTGTCTTGATGTTCCATCTTGATCCATGTAGCGGGAGTAAGCTCCAACCTCCATCTTTAGTCTTCTTTGAAATTACAATAAATAAAATTACATAATAAACCTATTTATTACATTCTAATTTCAAAAACCCAAAACTAAAGAAATAAAAAAAAGGAGATTCGAGATCTCATAATTACATAAAAATTATGTTTCCTTCATTACAAAAACATAATTTCACTAAGGCCACACTAAGTATTACAAATTACAACCGATTGCAAAAATACGTAAATTAAACCATTCAAACGATTCATTCAACTAAATAAAATGCATCAACTAAAAAAAATTAAACATGCAAGACATAATTCTTTAATTATGTAGATTAATTTTATCCAAACCACTCATTCAAATTATCAAATTAAGTGACAATTCCTCAATTAATCACATTAATTTCAATCTTAATTCATATTAAACTTGTAATATGAATTTAATCCGTCAAAATTTTAAACTGCTTTAAAATGATTAGGTATCCATGAATTATGAACCGCTTCACAATAATTAATTGGCCACAACAAACCCAAAAAAAAATTTTCTTTAAAATTTATCTCGGTAAAAACCGAAACAACCCAAAGAAAACTTTTCTCGATTTTACAGCTAAAACCGAAAAAAAAAAACAATTTTTTTTTTAAAATCATCAAAGACGTGAACAAGAATGAAAGCAATTTTTTTTTTTTTTTTTTACTTTTCTCTCGGCTGGATAGACAAAACAACAAAAACAACCCGTTTTTATTTCTTTCTTCTTGCGGTTTTTCTGTAAAAACCATAACAAAACAAAAAATTTTTTTTTTATTCTGGCCACTGTGAACAGTAAACACGTGAACAGTAACAGGAAAAAAAATTTTCTTTTCTCGGATGCTTTTCAAATCGGCATAAACAAAAACAGCCGTAAAAAACTTTAATCGGTTTTTCAGGAGAAACCGAAAGAAAAAAACAGATTTTTTTTTTAAAAAGTACTGTTCATCCGCGAACAGTACGGAAACGAAAAAAAAATTCCACGGCACAAAAAAAAATACAGCAGATTACCTTTTTTTCGCAAACCCTAATTATTGTTTACAAACAATTTTATGAAAATCATCAAAATTAAAATTCGTGGCCTTGGCTCTGATACCACTTGTGGGATTTATCTGTATGCATCCCTTTAAATATAAGGACTATAACGAATTAATCATGATGAAAGCATATCATAAAATAAATTGCATAAACAAAAAGGGTAAAGAGATGACGAAATAACCTTCGGTCCTAGCTAATTCGGCCTATGAACAATATCGCAATGATATTCTCCTATCAGTTGCACCCAAGATGCTCCGAGAAAAGCCCTTTGATTTTGCTAGAATCGATTCCTAAATTTTCTGAAAAATTTTAGGTTATTTTTGTGTTTTTTCTGATGAGAGGAGGCAAGAAGCAGTGAAAAATTAGGTTAGGATTATTAGGGTAGAACAATGAGCTCCCTCTTCCTCTTATTCTAACCGAAAAAGAGGAGTGAATGGGGAGATATTTTTACCATCCTAATTTTCGGCTCAATGCTAACCGAAATAAGAGAGATCCATTTCTCTTTTTTCGGTTTTTCCAAAAATGTATAAAATGTGTTAAATTGTCATCTAGTGAGGATCGAACCCATGACCTCTTGGTTTGAGTACCCTCACTATTACCACTATGACACATTCATCTTGTTGATATTAAATATAACCGATTACATTTAATTACGAATTAACAGATTAATTCGTCCAAGCTAACATTACATACATTTAATTAAATATAACTTATTATATTCAATTTACGAATTGACAGTTAGTTCGTCTCAACTAATATTATTTAATCTTCATTAAATAATTGTCTCATCAACACATTGACTAACTGTTTAGTCATATAAAGCATTAATGTGATTATATTTCTATAACCACATCTCTCAAACACATCCTATAGGTGTGACCTTTAGGGACCAGTTGATCACCGCCATCTGTATGATAATAACGTCAAACTTTTTAGCAAGCCAACCGTTATTAGGTAATCATTAATCAACTGATTAAAATACGAAGTATACCCTTGTGAACCTTTAAGAGATTTATTAATGTTATCACACTAATTTGTGGAGGACACAAGCTCCAACGTGGGAGTTGGTCAATTGTTGGTGCTTCGTCAAGTCAAGGTGCAACCTTCATTTCTTGAAGCATGTTCTCGGTTTTGGGATTCGAAACATCAAGTTTTCGTTTTCCCGAAAGGTGAGCTTTGTCCTCTTGCCGAAGAAGTTGGAGCCATTGGTGGGTGGCCGGGTTGTGTTCCGGTGCTTCCTCCGACTCGGTTGTGCTACAAGGAGAAATTCCGTTCCATGTTGGGCTTATCAACAAGCCAAATCAACTTTCTTCTTGCTCCACATGGTGTGGATATGTTGGCTCTTATCAACATCTTTTCAAACCGATTAGATGCTAATGTCTCGGAGGTGGCTAGGAGAAGGGCTCTTGCATTTTGCCTTGTCCATGTGTACCTCTTTGTTGATGTCTTGAAGAAGGAGGGGCCAAGATGCCATGGTAGCATGACCCTTATTCATGTGATTGAGCAAATGGAGCATGGTAGAGATCCATCATGGTTGGTGCTTGGAGAGATTATCCAAGCTTTAGACAAGGAAGGTTCTTGTGGACAAGCTCCCTCTTTCGGATCCTCAAGGATCCTCCAAGTGTGGCTATTGGAGAGGCTAAGGTATGTAGAGCCTCCAGTTGATTCTTCTTCTTATTCCTTCCGTCACCTTACCATGAGGAAGAAGTTGTACCCGAATAGTTTCGCTTCCACCGAGGCCTATTGGGCCGCAAGATTGGCGGAGGAGGATGGTCCTCATATCCGTTGGGTGGTGCCGTGGTGGCACTTGAGGTCCTTCACGGGGTTGCCCGCTTCGGGTGCTAGTCCTCGTTCTTTGATGGTGGTGGGTTTGAAGGTTGTTTAATTCATTTATCCCGAAAGGCTCATGAGGCAAATGAGGCGTCAACAAAAGGTGACTGCTTAAGATACTCTTGTCCAAGAGAATATTTTCCGGAACTCCGAGCTTGTGGAGGTCTTCGAAAGGTGGTGGGCCACTCGGCCGCTTTGGGAGGTGCCAAACCCCGGTGCCACGACATGGGTGACTCCCGCTTATGTGAAGTGATCACGTGCTCCATCCTTGGAAGAGAGGTCCAAATTCTGTAAGGACGAGGTTGTCGACTTGAAGTATCGAGAGGTTGGCAAGGCCAACCGTGCCTTCTTTGAGGAGTATGTTGATGGAGCTACCTCCGATGTGATGAGACCACCGAAGAGGAGGAGTTCCGGCCCCAAGAATATGGTGGGCCATGCCTTGGCTCGTCTTGGGTCGAATATGGGGTCTTGTGCTAGACCGGAGGCCGTCGCCGTCTTAGATCCGTTGAGGATCCGTTCCGAAGAGGAAATCCATGCTAGGCGGGCCAACAAGAAGAACAAGGGGAAGATGTACCCCGAGGGAAAAGGCAAGGGTAGAATGGAAGAGTGAAGACCACCATTACCCGTTTTATTATTATGTTGTATTATTGTTGTGAGTTTTTATTATGTCGTACTAGCTAGTTATTGTGTGTTTTGTGCTAGTTTTATTATGTGAGGTGTTTTAGTTGACACCTTAGCTTTGACAAGTTGTAGACTCGTCGAGCTCTATTTGTTAAAATTTTAATCCCTCCCATTATTAATTAAATAAGAGGATTGCTCGTGTGAAAATTGTGAACGCTTGTTTCTTCCATCCATTTTGTGAAGGCAATTCAATTTGAATCGTCCTAAACATTTGCACTTGAGAAAGTGGTATTTTGTGGAAAGGGAGAAAGGCTCGTTTCGTATTTTGGTGGGAAAGGGGATGGTTTTCTCCTTTTCTCTTTTTTTTTGGGATGTTTTTTTTTGTACGGGGGGATTTTTTGTATGGGAACGGTTGTTTTTGATTGTGGGAATGGTTGTATCCTTCTTGTGTAAGAAAGGACTGCCTACGTATTCACCCGAAGAGGTGAAATCAAACCATGATCGTAGTTCGAAATGTTTTGTGAATTTGAATTGGGTTTTGTGGTTGTATCTCTCAGGCATAAGAGGGACTGCCTACGTATCCACCTGAAGAGGTGAAATCAAACCATGCTCGTAGTTCAGGGGGTTTGTTTTAGTGCAAATGGATGTTGCCTTTGACAGATCAAAGAACATTTGAAACGGGCAAGGTGCCGCAGCTTAGACTCGATAAAACATGCAATTTCAAATCAGAACACGTTGAGGAACTTGACTTGAAAAGGGTTGAGGTCGTTGCTAGTTGTAAAACTAGGCTAGGTCGTTGGTTGCTATGGTTCAAGGGTAGTATTTCTTGAGTTGGTCTAGGTTGGTCGGGTTTGTAAAGTCCTCCCCATCTAGGTCACTCAGTCTCACTGCGCCCCCCGAAAGTATTTTCTTGACCAGGTATGGCCCGGCCCAGTTGGGTTTGAATTTCCCCCTTGGATCGACGGGTAATGGTGCTCGAACTGACTTGAGGACCAAGTCGCCCTCCTGGATGTTTCTGGGTTTAACCTTCTTGTTGAATGCCCGTTGTATACGTCGTTGGTATAGCTGGATGTTGTGCAAGGCGTTGAGTCGCCGTTCGTCTAGAAGAGTGAGTTGTTCGTACCTTCGACGGGTCCATTCCGCCACAGGGACTTGACTCTCCAGTAGGATACGTAGAGAAGGGACCTCTAACTCTACCGGTTGAACCGCCTCCATACCATATGCTAGGTAGAAGAGTGTGGCGCCTGTCGGTGTTCGAATGGAGGTTCGGTATCCCCAGAGTGCGAATGGGAGTTTGCTCGGCCAATCGCGATAGTTGTTGCATTTTCTTGATAATGGTGACAAGAGTTTTGTTCGCTGCCTCCACCGCTCCGTTGGTTTGGGGACGGTAGGAGGATGATCGATGTCGTTTGATCTTGTATTTGTCCAGCAAAGCTTGAGTTTCCGCCCGGAAGTGAGAGCCTTGATCGCTGATGATTTTATGGGGTACCCCATACCGGCAGATGATGTTGTTTTGAATTAAGTTGGCCACTTGTTTGGCGGTCAAGACTGCATATGACTGTGTTTCCACCCATTTGGTGAAATAGTCGATGGCGACGAGGACGAAGCAATGCCCCTTGGTGCCTACCGGGTTGACTTTCCCGATGATGTCGATGCCCCAGGTTGAGAAAGGCCAGGGTGATGTCATCGTGTATAAAAGGGATGGTGGTATGTGTTGTATTTTGGCGAAGATTTGGCAATTGTGGCAATGTTTGACGTAGTTACGGCAATCAGCTTCCATGGTGGTCCAGTAGTAACCTAGCCGCATAATTTTCCGCGTAAGAATCATTGCACTCATGTGAGGGCCACATTCTCCGTCGTGAACCACTCCCATGACTTTTTCGGCTTTGTGATGGTCAATGCAAAGGAGGGGAATTCCTTGGGGTGTTCTTTTGTAGAGTTGATTTTGGTTTATCACGAATTGTGATGCAAGTAAACGGATGGCTCTTTGTCCTCTTTGATCAGAGTTGGGAGGTAATTCGTTTTTGGTTTTGTAATCGAGGATGGCTTGGTACCAAGGTTCATCATGGCTTTCCTCGTCGTTGATAATGGCACAAATGTGAGCTGGCTCGCTCCTTCTCTCGACACATAGGGGCATTGATGTCATATCGCCAGGTATGTTGACGAGCGCGGTAATTTTTTCCAGGGTATCTGCAAATTGATTTTCCTCTCGTGGCAGATGGAAGTAGTCGACTTAGTCGAAGAATTCGGCCTCTTGATTGATCTTTGCTCGGTAGGGAGCTAAGCTGTCAGACCGGATTTTCCATGATCCGGACACCTGATTGATGATGAGCGAGGAATCGCCGTGGACCCTCAGCCTCTTGATGCCAAGTGTGATGGCTGCTTGTAGGCCGATGAGGCATGCTTCATATTCAGCGGCATTGTTGGTGACGGCAAAGTTTAGCTTGACCGAGATCGGAACATGTTCTCCCTCCGGTGATATTAGAAGGATCCCTACCCCGAAGCCTCTCAGATTAGATGCATCATCGAAGTATAGGTCCCATGCGTCGGAGTCGGCACAAAGGATGTCTTTCTCAGGAAGTGACTATGTGTCGATCGTTGGGTCCTCGTTGATGGGATTTTCTGCTAGGAAATCGGCAACTGCTCTTCCCTTGATAAGCATGAGGGGTACAAACTTGAGATCAAACTCGGACAGCAAGAGTGTCCACCTAGACAGCCTTCCATTTAGTACGGGTTTTTCGAAGATATATTTGACCGGGTCCATCTTGGAGTAGATGTGGACCGTATAGCTAGGCATGTAATGCCGCAGCTTCTTTGTTGACCATACTAGGGCAAGGCATGTCTTTTCCAGTTGGGTATACCTCGTCTCGTACTCAATGAACTTTTTGCTGATGTAGTAGATGGCTCGTTCTTCGCCGCCGACTATTTGTGCTAGCATTGCTCCCATGGTCGTGTTTAATGTGATCGGTATAGGGATAAAGGAATCCCCGGTTGAGGTGGCATGAGGACGGGAGGTTTGGATAGGATTTCCTTTATCTGTCGAAGGCCTTCTGACAGTCGTCGTCCCAATCGGTGTGATCGGAGGCACGAAGCTTTTTGAATATTGGTTCACAAATCATAGTGAGCTTGGCAATGAAGCGGCTGATGTATTGAGCCTGACCGAGAAATCCCCGAATCTCCTTCTCGTTCTTAGGCCGAGGCATTTGTTGAAGGGCTTTGATTTTGGTTGGATCAATCTCAATGCCTCTTTTGTTGACGACATGTCCCAAGAGTTTTCCAGAGGTGACCCCGAATGCACACTTTTGAGGATTTAGTCATATGTTATATTTCCGCAGACGAGCGAAGAATTTCCGGAGGGCATTGATGTAGGAGAGTGGTAGCGGTTCTTTGATAGGTTGCCCCGGCGTTGATGAGGCCGAAAGGCATGACCGTGTAGCAATATGTACCCCACTGTGTAGTGAATGCTTTCTTGTGCATGTCTTCCTCAGCCATTTTAATCTGGTTGTACCCAGTATACCCGTCCATGAATGATAGGAGAGCATGCTCGGCAGTGTTGTCCACCAGAATGTCAACATGTGGCAAAGGGAAATCGTCCTTTGGACTCGCCTTGTTCAGATCCCTGAAGTCGACGCAAACCCGAATTCTTCCGTCTTTCTTAGGTACGGGCACAATGTTGGCCACCCAATCAGAGTATTCAGACACTTTGATGAAACCAGCCTTGAACTGTTTATCCATTTCTTCCTTGATTTTTAGGGCCCATTCAGGACGCATCCGGCGTATCTTCTGCTTCACAGGTTTAGCTCCGGGTTTAATGGGTATCCGGTGCTCTGCGATTTCTCTGTCAATCCCAGGCATATCTCTGTAAGACTAGGCGAACACGTCCTTGTATTCGTGAAGGAGGTCAATGAACTGTTGTCTTTTCGAGGGGTTCAGGGTTGTCCCTATCCTAAGTTCTTGAGGTGTGTTATCGGTTCCTACGTTAATAGGCTCGGTTTCCTCAATGATGGGGGTTCTGGTTTCCCGTTTGTCAAGTTCTTTGGCTAGGTGAGGTGGGTAGTCACTCAAGTCAAATTCCTCATAGTCATTCAGAATTCATTGCAGTTAAAATGAGACGAGTCATAAGCAAACTTAGCATTCATTAAGTTGACACGAGCGAAAAGCTCGGAGAGGACAGACATTTCGTGGTCAGTCAGAGGCGACACAACAGAGGGGGTAGCCCCTGGAACAGGCTCCAGGTTGTCACCTTTCATGGGAGTGGGGGTGACCCTAGTAGACTCAGCCTCTGAATCAGCCACGACTTTGTGATAAAACAGTGGGAAGGGGACCTTGACTGGGACATCAGGAGTGTTAGGAGCTATGACAGACTCTGACTCCGACTCAGACTCCGACTCAGATCCTTCTTCACTTCCCTCCTTGAACATAGGGCCTTCTCCAGTTGTTATCTTGAGAATGCGGCCTTGGCGATCGGTCCACTTGACGGTCTTCCTCCAGTCTTGGGTAACTTTCTTCGGGTAAGTATCGGAGATCAATGCGGTTGAGTCAAATTGATTGTCCTTCAAGGCGATGTTGATGATGTCCTCATAGTCGAGGTGCTTGATGTTATCTTCCCCAAAGAGGAGTGTGACAGCTTGTCCGTCAAGGCATGGTGACGGCTTGGACTCAGTTGATGCAGCTTCGATGTTGTCGGGGATAAAGTAGCAGTCCTGTAAGACTTCCACTTCCGGGTACCTAGACCTGGCCACAGAGTCATAGATCGGCTCCGAAAACCCATGGTAGAGCTCGGACTCTCCCTCGGGGACAAAGTATCCATTAAGAGTCAGATGATAGGGACGGAGGATGACCCCGTGCTTCTTGCGTTTTCGGACTAGGAGGTTCATCTCCTGGATATCTTCGTCGGTAGGTTCGTATCCCAGCCCAAAGGGAATGTTGGGGACCTTAGCCTGTTTCAAGGGAGGCAACGGGTCTTTCAGTGGATTGAGCGGCAAACCCGGGAAGTAACTTTGACGCATCATGATACGGTCTACCGTGAGGTTGGCAAACGGGTCACACTCATAGGGTGTTGACTCCTCAATTATGGCATTCACGGCTTGGAAACCCCACATTTCATTATATCCTCCTCAATGGCTTGGGGGGCTATTCCCCTTCTCATGACGGCTTTGATCGGGGAAGCAGGAGTTGTGATCGTTTTCCCGTTGAAGGGGACGTTGATCTTCTGGTGGAGAGTTGAGGTAACCGCCTTGACGGCGTGAATCCAGGGACATCCCAGGAGAATATTGAAAGAGGCGTCGATATCGACCACTTGAAAACTGGTTTGCCTTTCCAGTGGTCCGGTTGCGACGGTCAAGGTGATAAGCCCAGCGACCTTACGACGAGTGCCGTCGTAGGCGCGCACTCCTTGGTTTGTCGGGACCAAATCAGCTTCCTTGATACCCAGCCTATGGGCAGTCTTAAGAGGAATGACATTCACTGTGGATCCGTCATCCACGAGGACCATGGGTACATTTTTCTGGAGGCATTGTACGATGATATACAGGGTCGGGTTATGATTTGCTCCGAACGGAGGGATATCCTCGTCGGAGAAGACGACTGGGTTGTACAGATCAGGGGCATCCCTCGTCATGTGTGCCCTTTATTTCTTCTGGGAAGAGGTGGAGGGCACAATTAACTTTCCCAAAGCCTGTAGCAGGGCCTCAGCAACGACTTGGTCATTCGTTGTTGGAACGACTGTTGGATTGTTCGGGTTCTGGTAGGGACGTCCGAACCGGGTAATATGTCCGATTTCTTTCGCCCGCTTCTCCTTCCGTGGGATGATATAGACATCCTCAACATCATCTCTCCAGATGCCGTTAATTTCGGAGTCTCGAGGGTACCTTGGAGGGGTATTCCTCGGTGGGCAGTTCTTGTGAGGGATACTTTTGTGAGGGTGGTTTTTGTGAGGGTGATTTATATGGGGGTAGTTATTGTGGGGGTAGTTATTTTGAGGGTGATTATTTTGAGGGTGATTTTCGTGAGGTCTATGCCAGAATGGTCGCGGGTGATTTTCGGAGAGGCTGGTTATGGCCTCCTCAACTTGTTGAAACATAGTGAGCATAGTGGCAGCACTAAACACAAACACTCCGTCTGAAGGATCTTTTTCCAAAGTATTCACCTCGTCATCAATTGGCAGGATGAGGTGAGAGGAGTCTAAAGTCGGCTCATCGTTAGAGATGGCGTGGATTCCCAGGGGATTCGTTTTGTTGTTCGGTTTAGTTGGTGGGGGTATAAGCAAATCCCCTTTCTCAATCATGTCTTGAATGAGGTGCTTGAGTTTGAAGCAGGTTTCGGTATCATGCCCTTTCCCCTGGTGGTACTGACAGTAGGCACTCGGGTTCCAGAACCGGAACTTCTTGGCATCGGTCGGATCCGGGGTGGGTCAGATCGGTTGTAACTTCCCCTGGTCCATGAGCCTCTTCAAGGCACTTGCATAAGTCGACCCTATGTTGGTGAACACTCTCTGGGGGCGCTCAGTTCTTTTAGCAGATGCTTCAACGAGGTTAACCTCGTCGATCTTGTTCGTCTGGCCGTAAGGGCGAGATCCGGTTGAGGTGGATCCCTGGTTGCCTCTGCCAGTGGTCTTGGCCAAGACACCCTTTCGTGGGTCATCTTCAATTCGTGTCTCCAGAATCTGCAGATCTTGGAAGGTCTTGATATTCTGATACCTCAGTAGGTTGGCATAAAGTGGGCGGAGATTGTTGACAAACTTTTCCACCAAAGTCGACTCACTCGGCTTACTGACCAGTTGAGTACTCACCCTCCTCCAACGGGTTAAGAACTCAGTGAACCCCTCCTTGTCGTTCTGGGTTAGCACTTCGAGAGTACGGGTATTGGCCTGGATCTCGACATTGTCGGCATACTGTTTGGCAAACTCAACTGCGATCTCATCCCAAGTAGTAAGGTTTTTCGGATCAAGGGAGTAGTACCATTGGCGAGGGATCGGTTCCAAGGAGGATGGGAAGATCCGGGTAAAAAGTTCCTGTTTGACCCCTTTAATGGCCATGTAGTCTTTGAAAGCACGGATATGATTGAGGGGGTCCTCCACTCCTTTGAACTTAGGCACATCAGTTAGGGTGAAGTTGTCAGGTAATTGATCCCCAACAGGTTCGAACCTTCGGTTGTTCTCAAGATGGATATTGTTACCCCGGGCTAGGAGCTATTCCTCCAAAAGCTTTAGCCTCTTCTCGGTTTCAGTCAGAGGTGGGGTATTATGTTCCCTAGTTTCCTTGTTCTCCAAAGCGTCGATACGGGTCTCGACGCAATCCAGGGTGACCTTAAGAGCGGTAAGCAGGCTGGCTAGCTGATCAGTCGTGACATCTCTGTTGTTATCATTGTTGTTGGACGAAGCTGAAGACAGGGCCGTGGCTCTTGAGGCAGAAAAACGGCTCATATTACAACTCAATCTGACACGGTTCCAAGACTGAATGCAGACAACACAAAGGAGGAGACAAAGATCAGACTCAACAAGACGGGGTGACCGTTCGTGGTCCCTCGGTGCTGACTCGATTTATGACGTGACGGTGTTGACTGAACTTTTGACACGAGTCCAACATAACGGCATGACGCCATTGGACGGGTCTCGGGGTGAGACGACTCATAAGTAAAGACCCATAAGTACGTTTGCTTTGACTCGATAGACACGAGGCTGAATTGGAATGGTGGACTGAAGTTTTCGAAAATAGAAATTTTCAAAAAGATTCATTTGTCGCTTTAATGGACGGCTTCCGAAGATAGAAATATCCACAAGTCGATCATTTGAAAGGGGTCGTCTTAAGTTTATTTGCAAAAGACGGTTTGAGTTTGAGTCGGCTCGGAAAACAGTGTATTGTTTCCCAAGACGGTTTTTGAAATTCAAAATTGTATGTTTTGAAAATCGAGTTTGAAATGTTTGTAGAGGTCTCGGGGATGTTGTATGGTCCTCGGGATCTCGAAAGTGTCTCGAGAAAAAGGGTGTGTGCTTTTCTCGGGTTTTGAAAGAGCCATTGTCGGCGCGAAACGGGTTAAAATCCGTGTCTAGACGCGACGATTATAACGGCGCAAAAAGGTGATTTGAAATGGTTGTAGAGAAGCGGGTTTGAAAATCGTCATTACGACGGCCTAGAAAGGCGCGTTTGAAATGGTTATAAAAAACTGGGTTTAAAAATCGTCATTATGACGGCCTAAAAAGGCATGTTGAAATGGTTATAAAAAATCGAGTCTGAAAATCGTCATTACGACGGCCTAGAAAGGCGTGTTGAAACGGTTATGAAAACCGAGTTTGAAAATCGTCATTACGACGGCCTAGAAAGGCGTGCATCGGTCGGCGAAAGACCGAGGTTTGAAACGGCCATTATAACGGCGCAAAAACGTGATTTTGAAAGTTTTGAAAATGACACGGAAGGACTTATGATCTAGTAGCACATAAGAATTCACAGTTTCAATATATTATGCATCATGCTGACACGGGTTTTGGCTTAAAAGGGTGGGTTACACACCAAGCGATCAAACCCCAATTTGCGAGAGGGATCCCAATCCAAACAAAATATGTAAGGAGGTGCCCTAGCCTCGTGCTCGAAAGTGATGAAATCCCTTTGACGAAACAGAAATGTGTAACGTCAATGGTATGCTTGACTCAATCGGGATTCGAAACGCGGGGATGAGAAAACTCATGCCGACGAGACGAGCCGATTGGTCGAAAAGGGTTAGGTTGTGGGCCCGGACAAGGAACCCGACCGTGACCGTAAAATCAATTAATGCATTCCAACCAAGACCTCGTTCGAGTCTCACCATCTAGGGATCACAAAAGATGTAAGTGTCCTAGTTGTCCCCAGTGGAGTCGTCAATCTGTGGACATGGCCCACCTGCAAGCCCACTTCGATCTGTGGACATACAACGGCCTTTTGAAAGCCACGCTCGGCAGCGTTAAAAATGCTTTAGACCGGATCGTTTTTAGATCGGTCGGTTTCGTCTCGGTAAGGGTCTTGAAACGATTAGAGATGTTCGGAGTCGCCACCAAGCATTTGTGGGATGCCTGGAACCCGTTCGAATTCCACTTTATACCTCGGTCAAATCGAAGCACAAAGCAGCGTTTGACATAGGTACTAAAGATAAGGAAATCGTCCCTCTTTAGCATCCTATCTCTAGAATGACTCTCGTACGCCCTGGATAAGGTCGTCCACTATCCAAAGTTTCTGAGTAACAGGTGAAGGTACGTATTGAGAAGCCCTTTAATCAGACACCCAATCCCGCCCGCGTTAGGGGCCTCTACTGATCGATCTTGGTTGGTTGAATGCAAAAGTTGATAAAACGGTTTAAATGCATGAATGCACATTCAATAATTTAAACCTAACATGTGAGAGCTTTCTAAGTCGGTTTATTTAATCCAAGTATCAAGTATAAGATGTCGAGTTGGATTAACGATTGATTCGCATGCAAGACGGAAATTAAACATCCATTTACCGCATTAGGTTTAGGGTGCATAACATGATCCATTTGTCTTAGTAAGGCATTTTGCAAATATGATTTTGAATAGTCATCTGATCCGTCCTATATCCGGGCTAACCGGAGTCGGGATCGTCCTAGACTAATGCTGGAAAGGAACAGACCCTGTACCAGACGGCTATATGAGGCGCGAACCAGCCGGCGATACAAGGGGCTTCCCTCTGGTTTTGAAAATGAGAAGTGGAGGCCTGTCTAGGCGCGGGTTATCCCACGGTTTATGTGCCGTGTCCTAACCTTTTAGAAGACGTTATAAATGTGTTGAAAATGGGTATTTGAACCCAGTTTGATTTGAAGGGGTCGTTTAGACCGCATTTGTTGATTTGAAGAACTAGACTCGAATAATCATCATTATTTGGATAATATTCGGTGTCGGGTTCGACTTGACAAACTTGACATGAATAGTTTTGAAAATAATTATCGACTAATTGTTTTAAGTCCATTTGAATGTGATTAGTCGATACTCATCATCGTACCCGGGTTAAAATCCGGCATGGTATGTAGAACCAAGGATGACTTTGTGTTGGTGACTAATATGTTTGTTTGAAAATGTAAAGAAATGAAATAAAAGGTTTTAAAATACCTTTTAAATGTAATTAACCAAATATTATCACCGAAACACGGATCTAACCGTCATGGTACGAGGAACCAAGGGTGAAGAATGCTTTATGGTTAAAACAAATGAAATAAAATAAAATAAAAAGGGTTCGAAAGTATTTGGAATGGTAAAAACCGATTACAAATATGAAGATGGATTAAAGGGAAATGACGAGAACAAACACGGTTGGTCTCTGGTCTGAACACCCCATTTAGGCGCGGGTAAGCTGGCGACCTAAGGGGCTTCTGCCTCAGACCAAAAATCAGTTTTGGCTCGTTTATTCCAAGTTTTGGTTCATGTTATGCACGTTTTAGCATGTTAAAGTCATGAAACAAATGAAAACATAATAAAATAGGATTTTTACACCCTCATACTTACATGTTTGGTTATGGCGAGTGACCGACGTAAGTGTAACAACTCGTTTGATCGAAAAAAACTCGGTTTAAAACCGTTTTGGTAAGTAAAAAGAGTGTTTTGATGTTAGTGATGGTGTAGTGGTCGAAGTGGTCGGTCAAGTGATTTAATGCACGATGGCGGTACCAAATAATGTGTAAGGCTTGTATTTACGATCGGTAGGTCGTAAATACGCGTCAGGTTGTGACTTAAGAAGTCGAGACGAGAATTTTAAGGGAGAAAAGAGGGGGCGGACACTCACGTAAGTCTCAAATGGGTGGCATTTGAAGGGTATTTATAGGAGAATGAGTGGTTGTGTGAGTTTTGAGCGACGTGGCCACTTGGCCTGTTCAAAGAGGCGCGAGCCACGTCGCGGTTCTTCGAGTTGTGTTGTCACTTTCACAACAAACGCAATCATGATTTGTTCTATCCTAGGTTTTGTAGTCACATGTTTGGTACTTGACCAACATGAATCCGGGAAAACTTAAGGTAGAAGGTTTGAAATGTTTTGTTTTTGGTGGTTGACTCGGTTTGACTCGTTGTTGGAGTCGGGATTTGAATTTTTGAGTCGGTTTTTGGTCCGGTGTCGGTTTTGACTCTAGTTAGTGTCATTGCGACCCCGTCGTCATGCATTAAACACTCCAGGTATTTTTGAAATGTTTTGAAATATTTTATTTTCGAAATCGTTTTAAGTTTTCCGACGTAAAGTTGTACACAAACTGACGATCAAACGCCGCGATTCCAAAGCATGTTGTAGTCCGATAATCATCGGGTGTTTGTTGGAGTCTCAGCAGATACTGGGTATCTACAATGTCACGACTGATCAGCTAGCCAACATGCTTACCGCTCTTAAGGTCACCCTGGATCGCGTCGAGACCCGTATCGACGCCCTGGAGAACAAGGAAGCTGGAGAACATAATACTCCACCTCTGACTGAAACTAAGAAGAGCGGGGTAACAATATCCATCTTGAGAACAACCGAAGGTTCGAACCTGTTGGGGATCAATTACCTGACAACTTCACCCTAACTGATGTGCCTAAGTTCAAAGGAGTGGAGGACCCACTCAACCATATCTGCGCTTTCAAAGACTACATGGCCATTAAAGGGGTCAAACAAGAACTCTTCACCCGGATCATCCCATCCTCCTTGGAACCGATTCTTCGCCAATGGTACTACTCCCTTGATCCGAAAAACCTTACTACTTGGGATGAGGTCGCAGTCGAGTTTGCCAAACAATATGCCGACAATGTCAAAATCCAGGCCAATACCCGTACTCTCGAGGTGCTAACCCAGAACGATAAGGAAGGGTTCTCTGAGTTCTTAACCCGTTGGAGGAGGGTGAGTACTCAACTGGTCAGTAAGCCAAGTGAATCAACTTTGGTGGAAAAGTTCGTCAACAGTCTCCGCCCAGTTTATGCCAACCTACTGAGGTATCAGAATATTAAGACCTTCCAAGACCTGCAGATTCTGGGGACACATATTGAAGATGACCTTCGAAAGGGTGTCTTGGCCAAAACCACTGGCAAAGGCTACCAAGGATCCACCTCAACCGGATCTTGCCCTTACGGCCAGACGAACAAGATCGACGAGGTTAACCTCGTCGAACCATCTGCTAAGAGAACTGAGCGCCCCCAGAGAGTGTTCACCAACATAGGTTCGACTTATGCAAGTGCCCTGAAGAGGCTCATGGACCAGGGGAAGTTACAACCGATCGGACCCACCCCGGATCCGACCGATGCCAAGAAGTCCCGGTTCTGGAACCCCAATGCCTACTATCAGTACCATCAGGGGAAATGGCGTGATACCGAAACCTGCTTCAAACTCAAGCACATCATCCAAGACATGGTTGAGAAAGGAGATTTGCCTTTACCCCCACCGACTAAACCGAACAACAAGACGAACCCTCTGGGAATCCACGCCATCTCTGACGATGAGCCGACTTTAGACTCCTCTCACCTCATCCTGCCAGTTGATGACAAGGTGAAGGCTTTGGAAAAAGATCCTTCAGACGGAGTGTTTGTGTTCAGTGTTGCCACTATGCTCACTATGTTTCAACAGGTTGAGGAGGCCATAGCCAGCCTCTCCGAGAGAATCACCCGACTTGACGACGCCTACCATCGACTTATCTTCAATCCTCCACCACCGCGCCCGAGGGAGAATTCCCCAAGCATTCAAAACTACCCTCACAATAACTACCCTCACAATAAATACCCTCATAAAAACCACCCTCACAAAAATATCCTTCACAAGAACTGCCCACCGAGGAATACCCCTCCAAGGTACCCTCGAGACTCTGAAATTAATGGCATCTGGAGAGATGATGTTGAGGATGTCTATATCATCCTAGGGAAAGAGAAACGAGCGAAAGAGATCGGGCACCTCACCCAGTCCGGACGTCCCTATCAGAACCCGAACAGTCCAATGGTCGTTCCAACAACGAATGACCAAGTCGTCCCAGAGGTGGACACTCAACCAAGGGCTCCTGAGAATTCAATCCTTAAACAGCTTCAAAAGGCGAAAGCTGAAATCTCAATCTGGCAACTAATCGCAACATCTTTTGAGCATCGAGAGGCCCTGCTACAGGCTTTGGAAAAGTTAACAGTGCCCTCCATCTCTTCCCCAGAAGAAATAGGGGCACATATGACGAGGGACGCCCCTGATCTGAACAACCCAGTCGTCTTCTCCGACGAGGATATCCCTCCGTTCGTAGCCAATCATAACATGGCCCTATATATCACCGTACAATGCCTCAAGAAAAATGTACCCATGGTCCTCGTGGATGACGAATCCGCGGTGAATGTCATTCCCCTAAAGACTGCTCATAAGCTGGGTATTAGGGAAGCTGATTTGGTCCCAACAAATCAAGGAGTACGCGCCTACGACGGCACTCGTGGCAAGGTGGCAGGGCTCATCACTCTGGCTGTCACAATCGGACCACTGGAAAGACAAACCAGTTTTCAGGTGGTCGCCATCGACGCCTCTTTCAATATGCTCTTGGGACGTCCCTGGATTCACGCCGTCAAGGCAGTCACCTCGACTCTCCACCAGAAAATCAGGGTCCCCTTCAACGGGAAATCAATCACAATTCTTGCTTCCCCGATCAAAGCAGTCATGAGAAAGGGGATAGCCTCCCAAGTCATTGAGGAGGATGATAATGAAATGTGGGGTTTCCAAGCTAGGAACGCCATAACTGATGAATCAACACCCTCTGATTGTGACCCGTTCGCCAACCTCACAGTCAACCGTATCATGATGCGTCAGGGTTACTTCCCGGGTTTGCCGCTCAATCCACTGAAGGACCCATTGCCTCCCTTGAAACAGGCTAAGGTCCCCAACATCCCCTTTGGAATGGGATATGAATCTATCAATGAGGATATCCAGGAGATGAACCTCCTAGTTCGAAAGCGCAAGAAGCACGGAGTTATCCTTCCTCCCTATCATCCGACCCTCAACGGATACTTTGTCCCCGAGGGAGAATCTGAGCTCTACCATGGCTTTCCGAAGCCAATATATGACTCTGTGGCCAAGGCTAGATACCCGGGAGTGGAAGCCTTCCAAGACTGCTACTTTATCCCCGACAACATCGAAGCTGCATCAACTGAGTCCAAGCCGTCACCATGTCTTGACGGACAAGTTGTCACACTCCTCTTTGGGGAAGATAACATCAAGCACCTCGACTATGAGGACATCATCACAATCGCCCTGAAGGACAATCAATTTGACCCAACCGCATTGATCTCCGATACTGACCCGAAGAAAGTTACCCAAGGCTGGAGGAAGACCCTCAAGTGGACCGATCGCCAAGGCCGCATTCTCAAGATAACAACTGGAGAAGGTCTTATGTTCAAGGAGGGAAGTGATGAAGGATCTGAGTCGGAGTCTGAGTCGGAGTCAGAGTCTGTCGTAGCTCCCAACACTTCTGATGTCCCAGTCAAGGTCCCGTTCCCACTGTTTTATCACAAAGTCATGGCTGATTCAGAGGCTGAGTCTACTAGGGTCACCCCCACTCCCATGAAAGGTGACAACCTGGAGCCTGTTCCAGGGGCTACCTCCTCTATTGTGTCGCCTCTGACTGACCACAAGATGTATGTCCTCTCCGAGCTTTTCGCTCGTGTCAACTTAATGAACGCTAAATTTGCTTATGACTCGTCTCATTTTAACTGCAATGCCATTCTGAATGACTATGAGGAATTTGACTTGAGTGACTACCCACCTTGTTGGTAAATGTGTCCTCAACAATAGTGCGATCACATGATTTAAATATCATTATTAAATCTCATTTTAAGAATACATGTGGGATGTAATATTTTACAGTCAACTGGTCCACACATATCGGTAATGATTGGCTGACTAGAGTTTGACATTGCGTCGATGCGGCAGTGGTGATCGATTGATCCCCTTAGGTCATACCTATAGGGAAATACTCTTAATTGATTATTTAATTAATCGTATACCGATACGAGTTAATTAAATTGCTTAAAATTGACGGATGATTTTGTGAGTAAAATTTACGTATCTTATTGTAAATATGATTAAATGAGACACGATCTAAGTAATCGAATTGTTTTATTACTTAGATGAAATTATTGTTTACAGAAACAATTGAAACGGAATGAATAAATTATTATAAATACAGAATGTTGTAGTTTATAATTTGGAAACATTTTTGGTACAAGTAATTACGAATTACTAGTCGATTTTGTAAATGACATATTTTATGAGTATGTTGATTTTTAATATGTTAAAAATACATTACAAATTCACATGTCAAGTAACATGTCACATATGTCACACTTGACAAATGACAAAATAAAATGGACCTTCCATTTTATCTTGTATAAACCGAAAATTAGGAGTATTAGTGGAATAATTATGTTGATTATTTTAATAAGAGAAAACATAATTATTAAAGTCTAATCTCTAGCCATGCCCACCTATGCTTTTGAGAAGAGCAAAAACAAAAGTATTAGGCATCCTACCCAAGCCAATTTCGGCCAACCATACAAGAAAAGAAAAAGAGCTTTTTCTTTTTAATTAATTCATTCATCATTTTACATATAACATTTTCTAGTGTAAGAAAATGTAGAATCTCTACAACATATGAATTTTCTAGAGAAATAAAATCTCACATACACTCCCTCTTGACCGAAATTTCAAGAGTGAAAATACAATTTATATTGTGTCAATTTTATTGTAAAAACTAATATTATTACTAGATCTAAATAATATTGGTTATTAAGAGATTCCTTGGGTATATGCTTTTGGGAGGGATTCTACACTTGAATCCTTGTTCTTCCATTTGGAGAGCTCAAGAACAAGTGAGTAGGTGAACTCACTTGTGCCCATAAATCCGAAAACATCTAATGTAAGATGTTGATTTCTTCTCTATTTTTATATTGTTTGCATGCATAAAATCCAACTTTAATTTTATGACAAATTATTTTTAACATATATGAGTATGTTAGTATGTATATGAATCTACATTTCCTTCAATCGGTATCATGAGCCACGGTTGTTTGCATGCAAATTGGTTAAAAGTTTTTCCGAGTTATAAGAATAACAAATAAAACTTGTAAAATTTGTGTTATTATGATATATCACGAAATTATTACATGCATGTTAATATTTCTGGTCCTAAAATAATTTAGGATATTTTGGTTATTTTTCGGATTTTTATTGTTCATAATTTACAATAATGGCATTTAAATGTGATTTTATGAGTAAAAATGTCATTTTTGGTCTAAAATTAGCTATACTTCGAATTTTCCATTGATTTTTGGATATGTTGTCACATATATTATTTTGAGATAACCTGTAAATTTTCATAATTTTTGGACTTGTTATGCTCGAAAAATGGATTTTTCATTATTAAATTCGGATTTAGGTGAAAAATAGGTTAATATGAGTTAAATTTCGAATCTGGTCATAGAAAATTAATATGTTGTCACATGCAATTTTACAAGATGTGTGTAAAATAATTGGCTATAAAGAATTCTTTTTGCATGATTTATGATTTTTTGAAGAAAAATAGCATAAATAGTGACATTATTAGTGAAAAATTAATAAAACATAATCTATGACTTAGGAAAAACGTCTAATGTTGCATTTTATTATATTTTTCAGATCTAAAATTGAAAAGTTAATGAAAATAATTTTTCCGTGTTTTTATGATTATTTTATTAAAAATCGATAAACCGCAACATTGTTTTTCCGGGAAAATTTTGAAATTTTTAACCTAAGATTTTGAACATTATGAGTGTCATGGTATTTTTCCAGAATGTTCATGGATTTAAATTTCAAATTTTGAATTTATTTGAAGTTTTGTGATTTATTTGAAGTTTAATAGCTTATTTTTGTAATTTTTAGTCCATTTATGAACAATTTCATAAGATATGGGTTAATTATGGTCAAATTATTAGTGAAGACTAAATTTTGAGTCCTAAGAGGTTAGGGTAATTAACTTATGCATAAATATGAGTTTATGTATTTTTGTGATTATAAAATGTTGAAATCACGCAAATCCGTAAAAACCGAGTAATATACGATATTGGCAATTTAAAGGCGATTTAGCATAAAATTGAGCATGTTCATACATATTATAATGCTGAATTTTCTTTATGATTGTCATAATTTTAATTTATGTAATTTTGAATTATGTAATTTTACTTAGTATGGCCTTAGATTTTAATTGGTATTTCCCGAAATGTATGGGAATATCGATTCGGTTGTAATTTTATTGTGATCTCGTATCACCGTTTTGTAATTTAATAGATTTATTTTATTTTAATTACATATGTATAATAGGAAATTATGTAATTTATTATGTAATTTTATTTATTCTCGGAGTTCCCAAAGACG
Organism: Silene latifolia; assembly: GCF_048544455.1. Taxonomy (NCBI): domain Eukaryota; kingdom Viridiplantae; phylum Streptophyta; class Magnoliopsida; order Caryophyllales; family Caryophyllaceae; genus Silene; species Silene latifolia. The sequence continues at coordinate 32,557,694 of NC_133530.1, read as the reverse complement.
GATTTCTTCAAGAATGGCGATACATAAAGACGGTGTTACCTCGAGATGCGTGCCACAACCGAAATTCAAGGGACCAATGGAGTTGGTTTCCGAAATGTAATAGTTAAATAGTTTTTCTATTTTAGGATGGCCATACTAGGATTTATTTACTTTTATGCTTGCATTTTATTTTATGTCACATGCATTGCTAAATCGCCATAACTAAACATGCATTGTCTTTTATCGAGTTTATCGACCGTGTCAATTAGAATTATCGTAGTTCACCGCTTTAGTTCACTTAAAACGTGATAGATAATAAATTGACATGACCTCTCGCTAAAATAAACAATTGAGACTTAGCCTTACCAAAGAGTAGAAACCATGAAAACCTATTTCGTGAGGGAGTGCGCTCGGCCACACCGGGGTACAAACCTTGTTACGTAGGGGAAGTGGGTGATGAATGTTAATCCACCGAATTCATGTTGATAAGGGATGTATCGGCCACACCGTGCCCAAGTTAATGTGGGTTTGGATCATGGACACATTTATTCGAAATTTGGATTGAACTCAACAAAAGTATTTGATAAGGGATGTATCGGCCCCACCGTGCCCTTGTCGATGTGTTTTGGGCTAAAGATAATTGTTAATGTAATTTTATCGACCAAGAGTTCTAAAAGTAGAATCGATTAAAGAGTTAATCCACCGAGTTATATTGATAAGGGATGTATCGGCCCCACCGTGCCCAAGTTAATATGAATTTGGATCTTGGAATCATTTATCATAGTTGGGTAGAGGTCACTATGTAAATGCTATACTTGTTTACAAGTATTAATAAAACGATAAATGTTAAGTTTTCCAATATTCCGTTATTATATTGTTCTATTTCTTTACCACAATTCATATACGATATCATTTCGATTTTGACTCAAATCTCCATTAAAACATCGTAACTAAAGACAAATATGAATTTGCTTCTAAAACCTCGAATGAACCATTGCTAAGGATCTCTTGTAAAGAGTATAGATTAAAGTTATTCATTATCAAACAGGTTTTTGATTCTTGACTAACACTTCTACTTACAATGGATTATGTTTCATATACTTAATTGAATTAAGTACCTTGAAGCGATAAATTGTTTTGGTAATTAGTTTTGTCAGAATTCGTAATTGACCAAAATAACGCAACCACTTCAATGAAAGTTTTAAGACTAAAACGATTGAATTGAAGAGTAATCCTTATAAGATTCACCTTTGCTTCTCTAAGTAAAAACTCATTGAAATGAGTGGGAGCATTCTCTTAAACCGTTAAGATGAGGACGAGGTTAAAGAAGTAAAATTAGTATGGAATTGATACAAGGTTATGTTAAAGGTAAAGTTGTTGAGAATGACGATACTAAACCTATCAATCCCGACCGATAAAGTTTCCATTGTCTTAAATGTTGGACACGAGAAAGGAAACTACCCCAAATTATTGAAGAATCAACAACTTAGTTGTGGGACACCTAATGAGACCTTCTTCTTTAAATGTTTATTTGATTAAACATAAATTTTGCTAGTACTACTTCGTCAATATTAGAAACCAGTGGAGGTTTTCATCATTGTGTTCGTTACATAAGATGATTAGAATATGACGACTAGCATAAATAATGTCGAGAGATAGAGTAATTGTGTACTCAATCTAGTTTTTGGATTTAAAGTTGTACTTAATTATGACTATTAAGTGCATAAACTCTAAATAAGAATATAAACTTGTTAAGATACAAAAGAGGTTTTCACTTTTGTGACCCTATACGCCACGATTTGATGTATGGCTAGCCCATTATCAAGGTGATTATATTCTAAACCAAACTAGAAGGATGTATCATGTAGATGATGTAAGATTCAAATTGGTAACCCAAGATTAAACCTTAAATTTTGGAATGATGAACGCAAAGAGTTATCGAGTACTCTTGAAACCATTACATTGTTAATGGTGTATGCGTATCTTGTATTCAAAGCAAGATGTCTCGTGCCTTTTGGTTGAAAAGGAGATCGAGGTTGTAAATCATCGATCCAAAATAGGTTGATCATTTTCTTTTACCAACGATTTAAGTTGACGCTAATATGTTCACTTAATAAGGTAAATAGAGAAAACTTTGAAGAATTTCAAAGAGTTCAAGGAATTACGATTGAGTCGTGATGGGATTATCAAAGTGAAGACTTTGATATAAGCCAAATGAATTGTGATATAGTATCACAAATTAATCTCTCTTAGCACGCATTATGGAATAATGTGTGGTTGGATAAGAAATCAAACGCTATTCGATATGGTTTGGACTTCAATCAAGTTATTTTGAGTTACTTGATCCTTTTGGGGATTTTATCATTTTGTCTAAATTATTTTTCCACTAAATCGAATCATATGAGATATGAAATGGTAAGGGTACCATGTTTGTAAGTTTTCACAAGAAACAGATGCTCATTTTTCCCTTTCAATTATCACGAGAACGACGGGTTTGCGGCTCGTGAAGCTGTCTTTCTGAAATACAAGTTTATTTATAGAAGACAGAGTGGGAGAAATTATTCAAGAGCCACAAAGAATGCCACAAAGATAAAATGTCGCAAGAAACTGGTCTTTCTTGGCTACATGAGACATGAGACGTTTTGTGTAAGACATTGTTTCTTCAAAACCTAGGAGGTTAAATTCGTCACTTGTTAAAAATGATGAATTCATGCTACTTTTAAGAAAGTAAAGAGCTTATAACTTACAAAGAAATTGTTTGATTTAAGTTGATTACTTCTGGAAAGTAATGAACATATGACTTACATGAGAGTGTTCAAGTCACAACTCAATACAAGACTTAGAGCCATGAAAATCCGAAATAAAAAGGCTTGATTAGTGACAAAGGGTTTTGCACTAATAAAGAGATATTTCAAAGCAAGATTGGTTGATTAGTGACAAAGGGTTTTGCACAAATTGAAATGCTTAAGTCTATTCGGATCTTCTTAGGGATTGTGTTTCATTATGAGGTTATGAAATACACAGCAAGTGAATCTAAAACCCACTTCTTCAATAGAAGGAATGTATTCAATACATGTCATAAGTTTTATAGATTCTTGCAATCCTAAGATAATGTGAAACTTAAGAGAGAATCTTAAGTAGGACATCAATAAGTTGGAATCAACATTTTGATCATGTGATAAAACATTTCTCGATAAGTCGAGAAGTTGTGTTTATACATGGAGTTTAGTGGGAGTTACGGAATTTTTAATTAGTCCGATATGTGGATGACATATTGATCATTGAGAATGATTTAAGACTTTTGGAGTATTATAATACATCTTGAATATCCGGATTTATGAAGATAAATCCACATGATATTAGCGCCAGTAAGAAGTCTTATGTTGATAAGATTCATGACTAGTTCAATTAATTTGAACATATTTGATTGATTCCATTTGCTTCCGCTGCCGGATCAATTAAATGAGTAATGATGTATAACACTTCATATACTTTGAGTATGATGAATTATTTTCAAAATCGAATTTAAGTAATCTTTACCTAGTATATAAAGATTACCCTTAAGTGCTTGCAGAAGCATTAAGGAAGTAAAGCAAAGTGTTTATGATGCAATTTTGTGTAAGGGCGTTACACAAGTGACAATTGACAATTGAGATTGCGCATGGTTTCCGACAAAACCATAATCAAAACACATTAAGATGGTTAAGATACCATTGCGGCTATGTTAATTAAGAAGTAGATTTTCTAGAATCGTTCTAGGCAATAAAGAACAATGAGAGATATTTATAACGGAAATTGAGTACACTTGCAATCATGAGATGTGCAAGAGGATGAGTCCCGCACACTGTGAAAACAGTGGGAGCTATTCTTAGGCTAGAGGACCTATGTCTTGATTGGATCTCGACACGTACCCAGAACGTTTTGTAATGCAAATGTATACATTACAAAGGAAAACGAATATGTAGTGAGGTTAAGTAAGGTACAAGAAATTGATAAAACCTACTAACCAAAGCCTTCTCAAAGGCAAAACATGATGAGTCATGTCATTTCAATTGAATTGAAATGGACAACTACGTACAAGATCAAATTAGATTATAGAACATGAAATAGTAATCAGGCATTGACTATTCATATGTGATAATCACATTTGTCGTTCGAGTTTTACCTTAAAACTCTTTTATTTTACTTTGTTACATCCAAACGGGTTGTAGAGACAATTGAACCCCGTTAAAGTGAACACGGATTAGCATTGTATTCGCCCATAGCCACTTGTATGAGGTGACGTCTCGAAGTGACTAGAGTGTGATGCGATTGATGGCAAGTTCAAATGCCATAGAGTCATGTGAGATGACTAGTCGATCACATAGGCAGACTGTTAGGAACGTTTTGTCGGGCCTAATGACCGCTTATAGAGTTCTGGCAAATTTATATAGCCTGGTCGTGGCGAGAGCTGCTATAGTATTCAAATGAGTAGATTCTTTTGACTAAAGACTATTCACCTAAGATGGCTCAGTTTCAGATTAACTTTGATTTGTGTTACTACGACCTTCGTAAATGGGGTCAAATGGGCATATTTTGGGTTATGATGGATGTGGCTAGTCGAAGGGAATGAGTGCGATAGGAATTGTCCATCCCCTTGTCAGGGTTAAAACAATATCTCAGGGCCACTCGAGGAGTAATGAACTGGAAATGCGTGGCCACGCTCGGAAGGTATCCAGAGTGGATAAATCCGGTCAATCAGTTATTCTCCAGATCGAGGAAACCACTCTCGATATGATCACTTGCAAGTACGACCCGAAAGACACCTTGCATTGAGTGGGAGATAGTAATAGGACAAGAGAATTGGTGTCGCACACTTGTCGAGGACAAGTGGGAGATTGTTGGTAAATGTGTCCTCAACAATAGTGCGATCACATGATTTAAATATCATTATTAAATCTCATTTTAAGAATACATGTGGGATGTAATATTTTACAGTCAACTGGTCCACACATATCGGTAATGATTGGCTGACTAGAGTTTGACATTACTGTCGTGCGACGGTGGTGATCAGTTGATCCCCTTAGGTCATACCTATAGGGAAATACTCTTAATTGATTATTTAATTAATCGTATACCGATACGAGTTAATTAAATTGCTTAAAATTGACGGATGATTTTGTGAGTAAAATTTACGTATCTTATTGTAAATATGATTAAATGAGACACGATCTAAGTAATCGAATTGTTTTATTACTTAGATGAAATTATTGTTTACAGAAACAATTGAAACGGAATGAATAAATTATTATAAATACAGAATGTTGTAGTTTATAATTTGGAAACATTTTTGGTACAAGTAATTACGAATTACTAGTCGATTTTGTAAATGACATATTTTATGAGTATGTTGATTTTTAATATGTTAAAAATACATTACAAATTCACATGTCAAGTAACATGTCACATATGTCACACTTGACAAATGACAAAATAAAATGGACCTTCCATTTTATCTTGTATAAACCGAAAATTAGGAGTATTAGTGGAATAATTATGTTGATTATTTTAATAAGAGAAAACATAATTATTAAAGTCTAATCTCTAGCCATGCCCACCTATGCTTTTGAGAAGAGCAAAAACAAAAGTATTGGGCATCCTACCCAAGCCAATTTCGGCCAACCATACAAGAAAAGAAAAAGAGCTTTTTCTTTTTAATTAATTCATTCATCATTTTACATATAACATTTTCTAGTGTAAGAAAATGTAGAATCTCTACAACATATGAATTTTCTAGAGAAATAAAATCTCACATACACTCCCTCTTGACCGAAATTTCAAGAGTGAAAATACAATTTATATTGTGTCAATTTTATTGTAAAAACTAATATTATTACTAGATCTAAATAATATTGGTTATTAAGAGATTCCTTGGGTATATGCTTTTGGGAGGGATTCTACACTTGAATCCTTGTTCTTCCATTTGGAGAGCTCAAGAACAAGTGAGTAGGTGAACTCACTTGTGCCCATAAATCCGAAAACATCCAATGTAAGATGTTGATTTCTTCTCTATTTTTATATTGTTTGCATGCATAAAATCCAACTTTAATTTTATGACAAATTATTTTTAACATATATGAGTATGTTAGTATGTATATGAATCTACATTTCCTTCACACCTTACCTAGCCAAAGAACTTGACAAACGGGAAACCAGAACCCCCATCATTGAGGAGACCGAACTTATTAACCTAGGAACCGATAACACACCTCAAGAACTTAGGATAGGGACAACCCCGGACCCCTCGGAAAGACAACAGTTCATTGACCTCCTCCACGAATACAAGGACGTGTTTGCCTGGTCTTACAGAGAAATGCCTGGGATCGACAGAGAAATTGCAGAGCATCGGATACCCATTAAACCCGGAGCTAAACCTGTGAAGAAGAAGCTACACCGGATGCGTCCTGAATGGGCCCTAAAAATCAAGGAAGAAGTGGATAAACAGTTCAAGGCTGGCTTCATCAAAGTGTCTGAATACTCTGATTGGGTGGCCAATATTGTGCCCGTACCAAAGAAAGACGGAAAAATTCGGGTTTGTGTCGACTTCAGGGATCTGAACAAGGCTAGCCCAAAGGACGACTTCCCTTTGCCACATGTTGACATTCTGGTGGACAATACCGCCGAGCATGCTCTTTTATCCTTCATGGACGGGTATGTTGGGTACAACCAGATTAAAACGACTGAGGAAGACAGGCACAAGACAGCATTCACTACACAGTGGGGTACATATTGCTACACGGTCATGCCCTTCGGCCTCATCAACGCCAGAGCAACTTATCAAAGAATCGCTACCACTCTCCTACATGATATGATGCACAAGGAGGTAGAGGTATATGTCGATGACATGATTGTCAAATCAAAGGAACGGGACGGCTACATCAATGCCCTCCAAAAATTCTTCGCTTGTCTGCGGAAATATAACATGAGACTAAATCCTCAGAAGTGTGCATTCGGGGTCACTTCCGGAAAACTCTTGGGACATGTCGTCAGCAAAAGAGGCATTGAGATTGATCCAACCAAAATCAAAGCCCTTCAACAAATGCCTCGGCCTAGGAACGAGAAGGAGATTTGGGGATTTCTCGGTCAGGTCCAATACATCAATCGTTTCATTGCCAAGCTCACTATGATTTGTGAACCAATATTCAAAAAGCTTCGCGCCTTCGATCACACCGATTGGGACGATGACTGTCAGAAGGCCTTCGACAGGATAAAGGAAATCCTATCCAAACCTCCTGTCCTCATGCCACCTCAACCGGGGATTCCTCTATCCCTCTACCTGACTGTTACCAACACAGCCATGGGAGCAATGTTAGCACAAACAGTCGGCAACGAAGAACGGGCCATCTACTACATCAGCAAAAAGTTCATTGAGTACGAGACGAGGTATACCCAACTGGAAAAGACATGCCTTGCCCTAGTATGGTCGACAAAGAAGCTGCGGCATTACATGCTCAGCTATACACTCCACATCTACTCCAAGATGGACCCGGTTAAATATATCTTCGAAAAACCCGTACTAAACGGAAGGCTGTCTAGGTGGACACTCATGCTATCCGAGTTTGATGTCAAGTTTGTACCCCTCAAGGTTATCAAGGGAAGAGCAGTCGCTGATTTCCTAGCGGAGAATCCCGTCAACGAGGACCCAACGACCGACACATGATCACTTCCTGACGAAGACATCCTTTGTGCCGATTCCGACGCATGGGACCTATACTTCGATGGTGCATCTAATCTGAGAGGCTTCGGGGTAGAATCCTTCTAATATCACCGGAGGGGGAACATGTTCCAATCTCGGTCAAGCTAGACTTTGCCGTCACCAACAACGCCACTGAATATGAAGCATGTTTCATCGGCCTACAAGCAGCCATCACACTTGGCATCAAGAGACTGAGGGTCCATGACGATTCCTCACTCATCATCAATCAGGTATCTGGATCATGGAAAATCCGATATGACAGCTTAGCTCCCTACCGAGCAAATATCAATCAAGAGGCCGAATTTTTCGACCAAATCGACTACTTCCACTTCCCACGCGAGGAAAATCAATTTGCTGATGCCCTGGCAAAACTTGCCGCGCTCGTCAACATACCTGACGACATGACATCAATGCCCTTATGTGTCGAGAGAAGGAGCGAGCCAGCCCACATTTGTGCCATTATCAACGACGAGGAAAGCCATGATGAACCTTGGTACCAAGCCATCCTCAATTACAAAACCAAAAACAAATTTCCTCCCAACTCTGATCAAAGAGGACAAAGAGCCATCCGCTTACTTGCATCACAATTCGTGATAAACCAAGATCAACTATACAAAAGAACACCCCAAGGAATTATCCTCCTTTGCATCGACCATCACAAAGCCAAAAAAGTCATGGGAGAAGTTCACAACGGAGAATATGGCCCTCACATGAGGGCAATGATGCTTACTCGAAAAATCACACGGCTAGGCTACTACTGGACCACCATGGAAGCCGACTGCCATAACTACGTCAAACATTGCCACAATTGCCAAATCTTCGCCAACATACAACACATACCACCATCCCTTTTATACACCATGACATCACCCTGGCCTTTCTCAACCTGGGGCATCGACATCATCGGGAAAGTCAACTCGGTAGGCACTAAGGGGCATTGCTTCGTCCTCGTCGCCATCGACTACTTCACCAAATGGGTAGAAGCGCAGTCATATGCAGTCTTCACCGCCAAAAAAGGGGCCAAGTTCATTCAAAACAACATCATCTGCCGGTATGGGATACCCCATGAAGTCTTCAGCGATCAAGGCTCTCACTTCCAGGCGGAAACTCAAGCTTTGCTGGACAAATACAAGATCAAACGACATTGATCATCCCCCTACCGTCCCCAAACCAACGGAGCGGTGGAAGCAGCTAACAAAACTCTTGTCACCATTATGAAGAAAATGCAAGACAACTACCGCGATTGGTCGAGCAAGCTCCCGTTCGCGCTCTGGAGATACCGAACCTCCATCCGAACACCGACAGGCGCCACACCCTTCTACCTAGCATACGGTATGGAGGCGGTTCAACCGGTAGAGTTAGAGGTCCCTTCTCTATGCATTCTACTGGAGAGTCAAGTCCCTGAGGCGGAATGGACCCGTCGAAGGTACGAACAACTCACTCTTCTAGACGAACAGCGACTCAACGCCTTGCACAACGTCCAACTATACCAACGACGTATACAATGGGCATTCAACAAGAAGGGTAAACCCAGAAACATCCAGGAGCGCAACTTGGTCCTCAAGTCAGTTCGAGCACCATTACCCGTCGATCCGAGGGGGAAATTCAAACCCAACTGGGTCGGGCCATACCTGGTCAAGAAAATACTTTCGGGGGGCGCAGTGAGACTGAGTGACCTAGATGGGGAGGACTTTACAAACCCGACCAACCTAGACCAACTCAAGAAATACTACCCTTGAACCATAGCAACCAACGACCTAAGCCTAGTCTTGCAACTAGCAACCACCTCAACCCTTTTCAAGTCAAGTTCCTCAACGTGTTCTGATTTGAAATTGCATGTTTTATCGAGTCTAAGCTGCGGCCTTGCCCGTTTCAAATGTCCTTTGATCTGTCAAAGGCAACATCCATTTGCACTAAAACAAAAACCACTGAACTACGAGCATGGTTTGATTTCACCTCTTCAGGTGAATACGTAGGCAGTCCCTCTTATGCCTGAGGGATACAACCACAAAACCCAATCAAATTTACAAAATATTTCGAACTACGATCATGGTATGATTTCACCTCTTCAGGTGGATACATAGGCAGTCCTTTCTTACACAAGAAGGATACAACCATCCCCATAATAAAAAAAAAAACGAAATCACCCACATCTACTTTCAAAAAAGAAAAGGGAAAAACATTCCCTTTCCCACAAAAATACAAAAAATGAGCCTTTCTCCCTTCCCAAAAACTCCACTTTCCCAAGTGCAAATATTTAGTACGATTCAAATTGAATTGCCTTCACCAAATGGATGGAAGAAACAAGCGTTCACAATTTTCGACACAAGCAATCCTCTTATTTAATTAATAATGGGAGGGATTACAATTTCAACAACGAATAAAGCTCGACGAGTCTACAACTTGTCAAAGCTAAGGTGTCAACTAAAACACCTCACATAATAAAACTAGCACAAAACGCACAATAACTAGCTAGTACAACATAATAAAAAAAACTCACAACACTACTATAACATAATAATAAAGCGGGTAATGGAGGTCTTCAATCTTCCATTTTACCCTTGCCTCTTCCTTCGGGGTACATCTTCCCCTTGTTCTTCTTGTTGGTCCACCTAGCATGGATTTCCTCCTCGGAACGGATCCTCAATGGATCTAAGACGGCGACGGCCTCCGGTCTAGCACAAGACCCCATATTCGACCCAAGACGAACCAATGCACGGCCCACCATATTCTTGGGGCCGGAACTCCTCCTCTTCGGTGGTCTCATCCCATCGAGGGTAGCTCCATCAACGTACTCCTCAAAGAAGGCACGGTTGGCCTTGCCAACCTCTCGGTACTTCAAGTCGACAACCTCGTCCTTACGGAATTTGGACCTCTCTTCCAAGGACGGAGCTCTTGACCACTTGACATAAGCGGGAGTCACCCATGTCGTGGCAACGGGGTTTGGTACCTCCCAAAGTGGCCGAGTAGCCCACCACCTTTGGAAGACCTCCACAACCTCGGAGTTCCGGAAAACATTCTCTTGGTCAAGAGTATCTTGAGCGGGCACCTTTTGTTGACGCCCCATTTGCCTCATGAGCCTTTCGGGATAAATGAAGGAAACAACCTTCAAACCCACCACCATCTAAGAACGAGGACTAGCACCCAAAGCGGACAACCCCGTGAAGGACCTCAAGTGCCACCATGGCACCACCCAACGGATATGAGGACCACCCTCCTCCGCTAATCTTGCGGCCTAATAGGCCTCGGTGGAAGCGAAACTATCCGGGTACAATTTCTTCCTCATGGTAAGATGACGGAAGGAATAAGAAGAAGAATCAACCGGAGGCTCTACATACCTTAGCCTCTCCAATAGCCACACTTGGAGGATCCTTGGGGATCCGAAAGAGGGAGCTTCTCCACAAGAGCCTTCCTTGTCCAAAGCTTGGATAATCTCTCCAACCACCAACCATGATGGATCTCTACCATGCTCCATTTGCTCAATCACATGAATAAGGGTCATGCTACCATGGCATTTTGGCCCCTCCTTCTTCAAGACATCAACAAAGAGGTACACATGGACAAGGCAAAATGCAAGAGCCCTTCTCCTAGCCACCTCCGAGATATTAGCATCTAATCGGTTTGAAAAGATGTTGATAAGAGCCAACATATCCACACCGTGTGGAGCAAGAAGAAAGTTGATTTGGCTTGTTGATAAGCCCAACATGGAACGGAATTTCTCCTTGTACCACAACCGAGTCGGAGGAAGCACCGGAACACAACCCGGCCACCCACCAATGGCTCCAACTTCTTCGGCAAGAAGACAAATATGGTGTTTCGAATCCCAAAACCGAGAACATGCTTCAAGAAATGAAGGTTGCACCTTGACTTGACGGAGCACCAATAATTGTCCAACTCCCATGCAAACGAGTTGATACTTTTCGGGAGGCGACAAATCCCGGCACCATTGTCGCAATGCGTTCTCAAAAGCATCCATGAAATATTTTTGTGGAAGAAGAAGAGGTTTTGTAGAGATGTTTTTGTGTTTCGGATGATGAAACAATGAAGCGCAAACGTCCCTATTTATACAAAATGATCAGCGCATTTTTTTCAGAAAAAGGGGAGAGCTGGCTTCCATCGCCAGGCTGCTCGCGCCTCTTTGAGGCTTCCCCGGGATTCCCGTTGTTGACTTGTCTCTTTCAACTTGTGTTTTCTCCTGACACCTCAAACCTCCCGCCAGGAAGCTCGCGCCTCTTCGGGATGATCCAGGACTTTTTTTGTGTTTCCTCACACTCACATTTCCTTGTTTTCGCGTTTTACGAAATCCGACACGGTTTCCATGACGCAGCTTTAAACATACGGATTTTTCTTTCCTTTTTTAAGGGGGGAAGGGCTAGTCGCCCCGATCCGCGATGGATCATTTCCATGTCAGTCAAAATTCTGAAAATTTTTCGCTTTTTCGCAATTTTCCATCAACATAAAAGTCGAAAATTGATAACACGACGTCAATTTCCCTCAAAATTCAAGCACTCACAAATTCGAGTCTTGACCTCAAAAAAATCAAAAATCAAAAATCAAATATACTCGCAAAAATCCTTTTCTAAAATTCTTTCCTGACGGTTTGAGTTTGAATTTTTTGAGTCACAAATCAATTTCAATAATTTCGATGCAATTTAATTCGCGACACGAGTTAATTGCTCAAATTTTCAAATCAGTTCCTTTTGAATTCCGAACGTTACGACTTTTCGCGGAATTTTCAAAATTCATTTTAAATTTCACTTCGAGTCATCTTGGTTAAATTTTGTTCAAATGCTTTTACGTCTTTACATCTATGTATACGTGCTATCTGTTGCCTGTGTTCCACACTAACGATGCAGGAACTGGTGCAAAGCAAAAGGAGAATCGACAGCCGACAGCGCTCCTCCGAAACACAACACAAAAAGCCAAAAATCACAAAATAAACCACAATCCAAAAACACATATATACAAACCGCCTCACGCAAAATACATCAACACACGTTCGATACAAACGACTGACCATACAAACAGGATCCAGTACAACCATCTATCATACAGACACTGGCCTAAGACAACCATCTATCATACAGACACTAGCCTAAGACAACGAACTGGGGGCTATCTGCCACCTACCGAACTAAGCACTCCCTACCCTTTCAATCAGAAAAGAAAGGGAGCAACACAAGAGACAGAGGAGCAACAACGGAAGCAGAGGTGGTTACCATGACGGTAATACCTCATTCCTGCTCCACGACAAAAACAAAAATGGTGCCTGGCAGATTTTGGACGACACGACAACCGAGGACCATAACTTAGCATGTTACCCCGATGTTGAACCCCACTCAGCTGAATTCAACAGCAACATGGGATAACACACTCGTACTGAACCCCACTCAACGGACATCCGGACCTCCGCAGACAACGACCAACGTTCGACACCGATCATTGTCCGGGCAAAGGCCGCCAGGCAGAAACACAACCAAGCCTGTAACAAAAAAATCGTCTCCCCCCCCCCTCCTCCAGGATCGTCTTCCTCCTCCAAAGCCTCCACAGCAGACCCCATAGGTCCCAAATGATACTCTGCAATCAAAAACAACAAACAAAGAACGTCAGCCGAAATTTCGGCACTATGACGGCATGAAATGGACAAATCCAAAAAAAAGCAAAACAAACAAAACCATTCACAAAAACAAATACAAACAAAAAACGACTTGCCCCTCTTTTCAAGCAAAAGACGGGTCAAAACCATCACAAAAAAACGGCATCCCAAGACTCATACAAGGTCCGCCAACAAACCAAAATGCATTCCCGACACAATGGGGTATTTTTCTACGGCTCGAAGAGGCAATTCATGCGCCAATTTGAGCACAAGCCGGTCAAAATTCAAAAACAACCGCAAAAAAGGCAAACGTGATTTTATCACGCCTCAAAGCGACCTAAACTACCAATGAGGTCCATTTCAAGACAAACTGACTCAATTCAAGCTCAAACACGACGCTTATTTTGTCAGACATAAGACCGTCACAAAAGGCAAAAATTCCAAATTTTGCCCACAATACCCAACAAAGGTCCATAACGGCAAATATAGTCTCTCCCGACTACAATGCAATCTAGTGGGACCCACTATCCAAGCAAACAAACTTGGCATTGCGAAATGAGATGGTTTCTCACCTCACTCACGTTTTTCGAGCATAGGGAGCGGGAACGGGGACCAAAATGAAAACTAAAAGCACCCCTATACTCCTAAACAGGTTTCTAACCTAATGCAAGCATCAATTTCACACGAAATGGGCTCAATCAAAAACGCCCAATTCGATTTTCTAGGTTAAAATTCCGCCCTAATTCAATCAAGCTAAAGATCAACAAATTTAAATGGATTCAAGAGGAAATACATACCTTGAGATGACATTGTTGTTAAATGGCACGATTGGAAGCGAGCTAGAAGGTCCAACAATGGCGGTCTTGGCTTGTTTTTTGTCGAAATTTGGAGAAGACGAAGATGAATGGGATGCGGCCTGAACTCGCGTCTTTTACAGAAAAAAAAAAAAAGGGAAGCCCCTTTGATTCGCAAGAGGGCTCGCGCCTCAATCAGGCGTCCCTTTGCTTTTTTTTCACCGAAATTGGGCTTTGGCCCAATTTCACATATTAAACTTCGAATTTTCAATGACGATCGTCGTTTTCTCAAAGGCAAAAACAAATAGTGAAAATTTAAATTCGCTATTTTAGAAAATTTCAAACAGGCGGCGATCAAAACCGCCAATTTCAAAAATAATGGTGAAATCAAAATTCACTATTTTTCTTCAAAAATTTCAAAAATAATAGCGAGAATCCAAAATCCGCTATTTCCTCAAATCTCAAACGATGGCAATTAAAACCGTCATTTTCAAAAATAGCTCGAAATTAAATTCCACTACTTTCAACACACGTGTCAACGGCGGCACATAAATCGTCACTTCAATTAATAGTGAAGATTCCAAATTCACTATTTCCATCAAATGTCAATGGCGGCACATAAACCGCCACTTCAATTAATAGTGAAGATTCCAAATTCACTATTTCCATCAAATGTCAACGGCGGCACATAAACCGTCACTTCAATTAATAGTGAAGATTCCAAATTCGCTATTTCCATGAAATGTCAACGGCGGCATATAAACCGTCACTTCAAACGTAATAGCAGATTTAAAATTTGCTATTTCCTTCAAATTTCAAACAAAACGGCGATCGAAACCGCCACTTCAAGTTCAAAAAAGAACGACGAATGGTAAAGATTCCAAATTCACTATCTCTTCCAAATACCAGCAGGGGGCTTCCTCCCGGAACCCGCTCATTTCGAAAACGGTGATAGTGAAAATTTGAGTTCACTATTTCCACAGCGGCATCACGAGTTCGCTACGTTCAAACAAGCCCCTTTGACGCGGCTATTCTCACGGTCCATTAATTGACTGCCCCATGGCTGGCGAGCCTTTGTCCGCAAGGACTCAAGGATAGATCCCGAAGATGCCTCGGGTACATTTCCTTACAATGGCTGGCGAGCCTTTGTCCGCAAGCACTCAAGGACAGATCCCGAAGATGCCTCGGGTACATTTCCTTACCATGGTTGGCGAGCCTTTGTCCGCAAACAACCAAGGACAGATCCTGAAGATGTCTCGGGTACATTTCCTTACAACAGCTGGCGAGCCTTTGTCCGCAAACAAGCGAGGACATATCCGAAGATCCCTCAGGTATGACTCCTTCCTATGGCTGGCGAGCCTTTGTACGTAGTCTAACGGACTTTAAACGACCCGCACGGATAGTCGACAGACTCTAAACTGTTCCCGACGACAGGTCCTTGGCTCGTACCCTCGAGTCGCCTTGGCGTCGCCCTTCCTGACGGCAGGTCCTTGGCCCGAATCCTTTTGAGCCGCCTCGACGTCGCTTGGGTCTCCAGGTTGTAATCTTCGACTGACCTGGGGGCTCTACTTTGACTTTCGCCCTGTCCAAGCATCAGTCAAAGTGGGGGCTCTGTAGATACCCAATATCTGCTGAGACTCCAACAAACACCCGATGATTATCGGACTATAACATGCTTTGGAATCGCAGCATTTGATCGACAGTTTGTGTACAACTTTACATCAGAAAACTTAAAATGATTTCGAAAATGAAACATTTCAAAACATTTCAAAAATATCTGGAGTGTTTAATGCACGACGACGGGGTCGCAATGACACTAACTAGAGTCAAAACCGACACCGGACCAAAAATCGACTCAAAAATTCAAATCCCGACTCCAACAACGAGTCAAACCGAGTAAACCACCAAAAACAAAACATTTCAAACCTTCTACCTTAAGTTTTCCCGGATTTATGAATGGTCAAGTACCAAACATGTGACTACAAAACCTAGGATAGAACAAATCATGATTACGTTTGTTGTGAAAGCGACAACTCACCTCGAAGAACCGCGACATGTCTCACGCCTCTTTGAGCAGCCCAGGTGGCCACGTTGTTCAAAACTCACACAACCACTCATTCTTCTATAAATACCCCTCAAATTCCACCCATTTAAGACTTACGCGAGTGTCCGCCCCCTCTTTTCTCCCTTAAAATTCTCGACTCGACTTCATAAGTCACAACTCAACGCGTATTTACGACCTACCGATCGTAAATACATGCCTTACACATTGTTTGGTACCGTCATCGTGCATTAAATCACTTGACCGACCACTTCGACCACTACACCGTCACTAATATTAAAAACACTCTCTTTACTTACCAAAACGGTTTTAAACCGAGTTTTTTCCGATCAAACGAGTTGTTACACTTACGTCGGTCACTCGCCATAACCAAACATGTAAGTATGAGGGTGTAAAAATCCTCTTTTATTATGTTTTCATTTGTTTCATGACTATAACATGCTAAAACGTGCATAATATGAACCAAAACATGGAATAAACGAGCCAAAATTGATTTTTTTGGCCTGAGAGAGAAGCCCCTTAGGTCGCCAGCTTGCCCGCGCCTAAATGGGGTGTCCAAGTCAGAGATCAACCATGTTTGTTTTCGTCATTTCCCTTTAATCCATTTTCACATTTGTAATCGGTCTTTACCATTCCAAATACTTTCGAACCCTTTTTATTTCATTTGTTTTGACCATAAAGCATTTTTCACCCTTGGTTCCATATACCATGACGGTTAAATCCGTGTTTCGGTGATAATATTTGGTTAATAACATTTAAAAGGTATTTTAAAACCTTTTATTTCATTTCTTTGCATTTCTAAAAACAAACATATTAGTCACCAACACAAAGTCATCCTTGGTTCTACATACCATGCCGGATTTTAACCCGGGTACGATGATGAGTATCGACTAATTACATTCAAATGGACTTAAAACAATTAGTCCATAATTACTTTCAAAATTATTCATGTCAAGTTTGTCAAACCGAACCCGACACCGAATATTATCAAGATAATGATGATTATTCGAGTCTAGTTCTTCAAATTAACAAATGCGGTCTAAACGACCCTTTCAAATCAAACCGGGTTCAAATACCCATTTTCAACACGTTTTATAACGTTTTCTAAAAAGTCAGAACACAGCACATAAACCGTGGGCTAACCCGCGCCTAAACAGGCCCTTCATTTCTCATTTTCAAAACCAGGGAGAGGCCCCTTACACCGCCGTCTGGCTCGCGCCTCATATAGTTGTCTGGTACACGGTCTGTCCCCTTCTAGCATTAGTCTAGGACGATCCCGACTCCGGTTAGCCCGGATACAGGACGGATCAGATGACTATCTACTCGTTCAAAATCATGTTCACACTTTATTAAGACAAATGGATCATGTTATGCACCCTAAACCTAATACGGTAAATGGATGTTTAATTTCCGTCTTGCATGCAAATAAATCATTGATCCAACTCGACATCTTATACTTAAGACTTGGATTAAATCAACCGACTTAGAAAGCTCTCACATGTTAGGTTTAAATTATTGGATGCACATTCATGCATTTAAACCGTTTTATCAACTTATGCATTCAACCAACCAAGATCGATCAGTAGAGGCCGCTAAACGCGGGCGGGATTGGGTGTCTGATTAAAGGGCTTCCCAATACGTACCTTCACCTCTTACTCAGAAACTTTGGATAGTGGACGACCTTATCCAGGGCGTACGAGAGTCATTCAAGAGATAGGATGCTAAAGAGGGACGATTTCCTTATCTTTAGTACCTATGTCAAACGCTGCTTTGTGCTTCGATTTGACCGAGGTATAAAGTGGATTTCGAACGGGTTCCAGGCATCCCACAAATGCTTGGTGGCGACTCCGAACATCTCTAATCGTTTCGAGACCCTTACTGAGACAAAACCGACCGATCTAAAACGATCCGTTCGAAAGCATTTTTACGCCGCCGAGCGTGGCTTTCAAAGAGACTGTTGTACGTCCACTGATCGGCTGGGCGCGCAGGTGGGCCATGTCCACAGTTACATAATAAAATCATAATAAAAATAAATAGGCTAGGATTCTAAAAAACCCACCTTCTTATTACAATAATAGTAATAATAAATAATAATAAGAGACATAGGCTACTCTTCCATTTTCCCTTTGCCTTTGTCATTTTTATCATACTTCTTGTCGCGACCTCGAGCCGGACGCTCCTGCGCCACTTCTGACCTAATCACCAATGGTCTCTCTCGTAGTATCGCTTTGCCATTCTTGCCAACCACCATCTCGACGGCAGGAGAAGTCTTCGGTTTATTCGAAGGATGAACAACTCGAAACCCGGCTTCTTCCTCTCCCTCGGTCAAATGCTTCTCCTTCTCCTTTTCCACCTCGCGAACCTTGTAGTCAACTGGTTCACGCTTCCTCTGTCTCTCGCGTTCCTCCGGAGTAGTAGCTTTCCTCCACCGCATATAGGAATCTGACACCCATAAAGCACTGACAGAAGAATTCAAGAACCAAATATTCCTCTGAGCCCATTTGATGGCCCATTCTCGTCGACTCTCCGTAGTAAGCGCCACGGCAGTCTGCGGGACAGTGTCAAGCTTCGGGATCATCTGCTTCAATCCAACCTGCCTCATCAACCTCTCCGGGAAGATGCATATCATAAACTCCAAGCGGGAATGCGAACGGCTCGGATAGGATCCGGGAAGATACTCCGAGAATGATTTGAGGTGCCACCATGGTACGATCCATCTAATTAAGGGGCTATCTTCACTTTTCAACTTGTTTTCTCAGTAGTTGCACACTCGAGTGAAGTCCACCATGTAAAGCCTGATTCTCATTGCAATCGAACTAGCATGGTAAGAAGGAACATTAACTGGGGGCTCGATCAATCGAAGACGCTCCATAAGCCAGACCTACCAAAAGCGGGTATAAGCAAAAATAACGAAAAAAAAGAGAGAAACGAAAAAAGAAAAGTAC
Organism: Silene latifolia; assembly: GCF_048544455.1. NCBI lineage: Eukaryota > Viridiplantae > Streptophyta > Magnoliopsida > Caryophyllales > Caryophyllaceae > Silene > Silene latifolia. Next base: position 32,538,583 of record NC_133530.1, on the reverse strand, counting down.
TTTTTTACCTGAAAAATAATGGGACTTCCCAAATACGGTAGGTCGCGGTTGGCTTTCCTGTTATTCAATCCCAATAGGATCTCTCCTAAATACAAGCAAGCTGGGATCCTGCGCAGCTCCATTTGCTCAATCAGGCTCAAAAGACGAGGGTCGCCCCTTATGTCCTCATCAACATGCCCTTAAAGGACATATACATGCAGTAGGCAAAACCCGAATGCCCTTCGCCTTGCAACATAAGAAACAGTAGGATCAGCCTTATTGATGAAGCGATCGATGAAATCCAACATTCGCACTCCTTTAGAGGTCACAAGACGGTCAACATCAACTCTGGCCAATCCAAGCAAGTCTCTAAACTTATTCTTATACCCTTGAGAAGTGCAGGGAATAGCAGGCAAATGTTCCTGATCCCAACCACCAATCGCAGCAATCTCCTCAGGAAATAGGCAAGTGTCTCCTCCAGGAAAGGCAAATACGTCATGATTAGGGTCCCAATAGTCAAGAGAAGAATCGAGAAACGGTTTGACTACCTTGATCAATTTCAAGCTCAAAAGTGCTCCAAAATTATAAGCACCCATGTCATACTTCTCCACACTAGAGAACTCATTTGTCCACTCTTTTAGACGAATTTCAAGAGTATTCATGATGTAGGCTTATTTTGGGAGTTTTTCTGTAATTAGACGAAGAATTATGTGAATAAAACCTCCTTCGACGTCTCTATTTATACTAAAAGTTGTTTCCTAAAATCCGTCAGAACGGACACACTGGGGAACAGGCGCAGCAGGTGCTGCGCCTCTTCGAAGGGACGCAGCTCTTGCTGCGTCTCTTCCTCAACTCTTTTTCTACGCTTTTCCGCGTTGGATGTTTCCTAAATTCCTCAACGAATAATTTCCTATTCATACGGGTTATTATTTTGGTAAATGCGTCAGGTTACCATATTTTGTGTTTCCTAATTTTCCGGGCATGCATCTCGAGACGATATCAACATTTTCGTCATTTTAGCACACTTTTACATTTCTTTTAAATTTTCTTTTTTCGGGAATCATTTCACCAGTTTAATTTCATTTATTCTTTTTTACATTTTTGATATTTAATTATATCATTTTTTCGAACTTTACATTTCTCTTTTACTTTTTTCCTTTTGGAGAATCATTTCACTCTCCACTTCAAACTTATATGTTTTTATATTTTCTTTTTTTAGGGGGTAACCCTCCCTACCGTCCGGTCATTTTCGACCAAATTTTTGCATTTTTGCCATTTCCGACCAAATTTTTGCATTTTCATTTCTGGTCATACTTTTTTTTCATTTTCGAGTCATTGTTTTGCGCTAATTTAGGCCATATGTACAAATATATGTTAAATGTGATTTCTGTGTAAATTTCGGCAGCATGACGGCGTAAACCGTCATCTACCAAACATGTTCAAAGCTAACCTGCAGGTACAAACAAAACAACCCATCAGCAAAGGCACTCAGGCCATCATATATACGACCAAAAAAGGAATATGTACACCAAACTGGGGGCTCGAGCCCCAAGACAAAATCCAAATGTCCAAAAATGTATAAATGTACAAAAATACAGCCAAAAACAAGAAGCAACGCGGAAGCTATTGCTCGTCGCCGTCTAGCTCAGCAACTCTCGCCTCGAGAGCAGCAACCTCGGCGTCGCGGACCTCGAGCTCCCTCAGCAAGCGAGCCGTTTCCTCTCGGGACTGGGCAAGCTCGCGCTCCCTCTGCGAACAAAAAAGCTAACTCATGTCAGTCATTTCAAGCATAAAGGAAAATTAGAAAACTCAAAAATAAAGTAAACGGAAGGTTCATACCTGACGTCCTCGGCCACCAGCGAGTGCCTCGACGGCGGTAGCCCGCAGCCGATTGGCTACCCACCACAAAGCCACGAACCGGGATGGCGCAACCTGCATTTCAAAAAGAAAATGTTTAGCAATTGAGCAAATGTGAGCAAATGTGTTCTTACACGAAAACTATACAGGCTAGAAGACTCACCCTCCGAATCAGATCCTGCCAATCGTCCAAGCCAGCATCTCTCACCGCCACGTCAAAGTCACGTAGCTCGGAGATCGTCGTCATCCCCATCTTGTCGGTGTACTCAAGGGTCTCGGGGTACTCTGGGGGCTCGATGCCCGCCGCCTCGACCTCCTACAAGATCAGATGATTTCCGTTAACCGATGATCCTTCATCATATGCTCAAACAATCAAAATAAAAGAGGGCAAAACACTTACCACAACCGGCCAGTACGTCAACCTCCCGTAGAGGAACGCCGAGTAGTCCTCACCAGGAAGGAGGAGGGCGTCACCACCGACGCCAGCCAGGTCAGCCTCATTCTCAGCCTCAGAAGGCTACCTAAACATCATCCGAGAAGGATCGATGGGAATCGTCAAGACATCCCGAGAGCACTGCCGAGCCAAGCGCTCGCCCAAGTACCACACAGGACCCATCGACGTCCTCAGCAGCAGCCGACTCGAGCTCCTAGGCCGAAGCACCTCAGCCACAAAAAGAGGAGCGCCAGCGTACTCCTCCTAAGACCTAGGCACCCACTAGAAAAGCAAACGAAGGGTCATTCTTATGATCAGTTCTAAAAGAAAGAGAAAGTAAGACAGACAAATGTAAAGCAAAATACTCACGTCGTCCAACTGAAGAGCGTTCACCTCCCGCCGACAGACGTCGTGGAAGGAACGCCGACTTCTCGTGCGGCACATCACCCAATCCCTCACGACGGGATAGGCCTTCTCCACCGGCTCCGTCCTCTTGGGCGCGAGGCTCGGAAAGTAGGAGTACACCCACGCCTGTAAATATAGATAATCAACAACGATCTTTCGTGATTTGATAAGAAAAAGAGATGATCTTTCATGAGAAGAAATGAAGGTTCATACCTCCAACAGCAGTCCAGGGCCGACAGCAGCAGGAGAAGTTCCCTTCTCCATCAACTCCGGACGAACCATGGCCCTCATGAAGCGGATGAGGACCGCAAAACCAGCAGTGACCCAGTCCCAACGGCCTAGGGAGCTCAGGTCAGAAAGGAAGGGAAGGAGCTTCGTCGAAAGCCTCTCGCCCTTGTCTCCGAGGTAAATCAAAGACAGAAACCACCAGAGCCACAAGCGGACTCTCTACTCTGCAGTGCAGGGAGGAGGAGCCGTCTATCTCCCCTCGATCACCACCAACGTCGGGGTTTTCCCCGCGAAGTAGTCCCGCACGTAAGAACTAGGAACCAAGCCAGGTACCGCAGCCGCCTTCGACGCCAAATTCCAGCCGATCAGCCTCCTGGCTTTCGCCGAGTCGACCCTCATGGCCGTCTCCGGCCACTCCACCACCTCAGTTCCACACGGCAGACCATAAATCATGTCGTAGTCCTCCAACGTGACCCCCACCTCACCAAAAGGCATGTGAAACGTGGAGGTCGTGTCCCAAAACCGGTCCAAGAACGCTCGGACGAGACTGAGGTTAGCCCGAAGCTTCCTCCTCGCAATGTCCTTCCAGGCCTGCACCAAGGCGCCGAACGCTCCCCGCTCGATCATGGCCTGCTCCTCAGCCGACAGCCTCTCGTAGCACCTCATCGCTGTCGTGTAGCCCGAAAACGACCTGATGTTCTCGGCCTCCTATGTTGATTTGAAACAAAAGCTATCTTTAGCTCAAATGAAGGAGAAAAGGAATGACAAACAGAAATGAAAAGAAGATGAATGAAGAGTTATGAATCCTGTTTACCAAGCTCTTCACCGTCCTCTAGGACAGATGACCCTCCGCAGCCTAGAGCAGGTGCCTAGTGTCCCAGCCCACGCAGGTGCTCCTCTCAGCTGGCGACCACCTCGTCCAATGTTGGCCCGTCTCGGGGCCTCCTCCTCCTCCTGGACCTCGTCCTCAGCAGCCATCACCGCAGCGGTGAAAGCCTCCTCCAACGCCTCCTCAAGCACCTGAGAAGGGTCAACGGCAGTGTCTATGTCCATGGGAGCCCTCCCAGACGTAGAAGCCTCATCACCTACAAAATTAAGGCAAATTTAGGCCGCGTCAAATGACGACAAGCCTTGATTAGGGGATTTTCGAGTTTTAGGAGCTCCGAAATCGCTCTTTTCTTGCCATCTTTGTCAATTCTCCCACAAACTCGTCCGCTCATGTGATAATTTGGGTCAAGTCAAGCCTAAGTTGAAGCCTAGTCATGGGTTTGAGTAGGAATATCAAAAGCATTTCGTTATCAAACAGCATGCTTGGTGGCAGTATTCACCTTCTTTTCAGTCTAGTTGGACTTGGAGGCAACTGTGCAAAGTCAAGGATATTCTTGCTCCTGGTTTTGTTCAGTGGCTGCAGGCTCCATATTCTATCTCTCTGGTTTATAAATGGCTCTCTGGATCTCAGGTAAATGTTCATTGGAAACCTTATGTCTGGAATAGGTTGGCTCTACCCAAGGTGAATTTCATTAACTGGTTATTCATACAAGGTAGGCTCCTTACCAAAGATAGGTTGGCTAAGTTTGGTGTGATCAATGATGGTATGTGCTTCCTGTGTGGTAATATGCAGGAGACATCACTGCATTTGTTTTTTGAATGTCCTTTTAGTTTGAGATGCTTACGGTTGCTGCAAACCTGGCTTGGTTTTTACTGGACTGCGGATAATATTGATAACAGCCTAAAATGGAGAGGCAAGTCCCTGCTGCGTAAGAAACTCATTCTTGCTGCTCTTGCTAGCTTGGTGTATTATATATGGGAGGTCTATAACAAGTGCAGATTAGGTGAATGGGTTCCTCGGCCTGAGAATGTTCGGAAGCGTATCCATGATACTCTTCGTGGAAGAATGCATATGCTACAACTGGAGAAAGTTCCTAGTAGGGATATGGTATGGGTTCAGGATGTCATTTTGTGCTAAGTTATGTATTGTTGTGATGAAATTGCTATAGTTTGGTGTATGTACTTAATTGCAAAAGTTTTAATGAGAAGATTCACATTTCACCAAAAAAAAAAAAAAGTGTCCTGAAAAAGCCGTCACAAATCAAAATTCCGAGATGGTAGAAAGTTTACCCATCACACAAGGATTCCAAATATCAAGTTTCGTCACAAATGGGCAATCCTAAGGCCATTTTCGAAGCGATTTACGGTTTAGCTGTGAAACCGTCTCAATTTCACTCAAATGCTCAAAACCCAACGAAAATTCGAAACAAATACATGGTTCTGATCCTTATATTACCAATTAGCCATTTACAAAGTCAATTTTGCAAGGCAAGGTCATTTGGGGGAAAAGCCCCAAATTTTCGACTAATTAGGGTCAAAAACCCTAATTTTGTCGATCCTATTTGAGCAAATACAGAAGATAAATGCAAGATTGATACACATACCTCGATTAGTCATGGCAAATGCAAGCTTTTGGATCAAATTTTGACGGAAATGGTTGGAATTTGAGAGAGTAATTGAGATTTTGTGTTTCGAATAAATGAAATGAAACCCCTGTTTCATCGGGTTTTTACGCAGAAAAGACACGCCCAGGGATTGAACGCAGCGGTGTTGCGCCTCTTCCAAGGACGCAGCTCTTCTTTGCGCCTCTTCCTCAAAGATCCCTTCATACGAGTTTTCAAAAATTCGTTATGAGTTCGTTATTTTTGTGGGCCCATCTTTGGTGCGCCTCTTCCTTGATGCTACATCACATATTTGGTCCGTTTGACGTATGTTCTTCACCCGGATCCACATCCTCCAAGCCAACAACAAATTATCGCCTTATTTTCTTACACAAGACCTAGCTTTTCACAACGAGCATTCCTTCTTTGATAGGTGTTTCGACACGCCTTTATTAAGTTCCCCCAGCGAGAGTACACGGATAGACTTTCCCTCTCGAGACATGGAGATCAGTTCCCGATTAAATTCCCCAGCGAGAATTCACGACCGACAGTCACTTCCTCTCGAGACATGGAGATCAACATCGACCCCAAATTCTTCCAAAGTTTATTTGAAGCTGAACACAAACAGATTTCTCCCAGAAGTTTCAGACTGTGTCCTGCTGTCTTTCCTCAAAATCATCGTTTTATTCCCCAGGCGAACCTTCATATCTCTTAGGTAACCCTTTTCAGGATAAACCCTTCAGATTTTTCAGAAACTTACCTTAATCCTTCAGACAACCCTTTAGATAACCTTTGGGATAATCCTTCCTTCAGCCTTTCCTTTAGTGAGAGACAGCCTTCAGAGTTAGCCTTCGAAAGCGTTAAGAAGTTTCTTCAGAATCCCTGCGACCCATAATGCCTTCAGACACCAAGTAATCTTCAGACCAAAGAGCTTTGCCGAAGCGTCTTCAGTCCCGTTTCACCCAGGGGTATCTCAGGTATGGTCTCTTCTTATGGCTGGCGAGCTTCCTTACGTAGTCTAATGGACTTTAAACGACCCTCCCCGATAGTCGACAGACTCTAAAATATTCCCGACGACAGGTCCTTGGTTCAGACCCCTTGAGCCGCCTCGCGTCGCCATAGTCGTCAGGTTGTAATCTTCGATTGACCTGATGGCTATACTTTGACTTTCGCCTTGTCCAAGCCTCAGTCAAAGTGGGGGCTCTGTAGATACCTCATTTCTGCACCTCCCGCAAACCACCCGGTGATGATTGGGTCGCATGTTTGGTACGCGGAACGATTTGTGACAGTTCGTAAGTTTATCGTCAAGTGATCGCTCAAACATTTATGTCTACCTCTTAAATGTCATCTACGTGCCGATGCGGTTGTTTTGACAGCAATTAGAGTACATTTGGAGTCCGGACCTAAAACCGTCTTCATTTTCTGACAACCATTAAAATGCCGAGTCGGAATGTTCTGGAATGTTCCGGATATTTCTATTTCATATTTTATAAATCTTTTAGTCTTTGGTAAACAATTTCCCGTAATATTCACACAAAATATTAAGGAAAACCAAATTATTTCGTTATTCGATAAACTAAACACAGAAATCTTTCTTCCGCAGGAGGAAACCACTTGGGAATAGACGCAGCAGGTGCTGCGCCTCTTCCAAGAGACGCAGTGCCTGCTGCGCCTCTTCCCAAGTCCTTTTCTGCGTATTTTTCGTATCTTTTCATATCGTTTCGAGATTCACTTCCAAAGTCTCTCCGAAAAACCCTACTTCCTCCACGTGATTAGTATAAATAGGAGCCTTCGCTCCTCATATTTCTCACGCGAGTGCCCGCCCTTCTCTTCTCCCTTTGCATTCTAGACCACGTTCTTACTTTTTGGCGTCTACGTGCTTGAACTTTCGACCACGTAAGCTCGGATCTTTCTGAGTACCAGCCTCGTTTTGCATGACCTACCAATTTGACCAACTACACCATAATCAACTTTAATCAACTTTATTCGGTTTCCTCTTACGAGGGCACTTTCGTCTACATTCGAGTCGAGCATCACTAAACGTTAACTTAGTTCATCTCGTTTCGTCAAACATGTAAGTCTGAGGGTGTAAATCTCTCTTTCACTTATTTTTATTTATCTTTTGTAATCATATTGTAAGGTTTATGTCGAAAATACAATTAAAACCGATTTATAAAACCATGCTTTAAATCCTTTTTTACGGATTATCAGAGGACAACCGTCGAGAAAGGACGCAGCAACCGCTGCGCCTCTTTGAAGGGACGCAGTACTTGCTGCACCTCTTCGTGAGGCTGCCGCAGTTCCTGCTTCCTTTCTTCTTCCTTCGTCTTTTGTTAGTTCGTTCGTTTCTTTTGCTTTCTTTTGTTTCTTATTTTAATGTAACAATCCGAACATAATAATTTGACATGTATATTGTTCATCGTCATTAACATTAATTCATCTTTTAAATTCCCGACTTCAATCCCAAGTAACCAATATTTGCGGGTTTTCGTCATTAAAAGTCAAATCCGGGTTGTAGAAATTCGATTCATTCATATTGAGTTTCTGGAATTCGATCGTTGATATATTCTCACCTGTTTATTATCATATTCATCATTAATAACCTGTTTAACCTAATTAATTAGTTTAGTTTGTTAATTTGTAACTAATCCTTATAAATCATATATAATTCATCCTAATTCCGTTTCATCCATGTTTATTGCTTTTATGACCGTTAAATCATATGCAAATAATCTGCTAATCACTTTCATCCGAGTCAAATAATATAATCAATCATTAAATCACCAACGAATATTAACGACTTGCAATTCCGGCTTCACTGCCAGAACTGAGCCAAAGAACGGACGCAGTGACTGCTGCGCCTGTTCCTGGCTGACTTCTGTCTCTGAACTTCCGTTTTTGCTTTGACCTAGTTTATTAATTACTTAATTAATTAACTATTATTCGTATTATCGCCTTAATTTCTGTTCGTTAATTCCTTCATTTTGTTCTTTTCCAAATTATCCGTTTTAGAAGTATTTTCGACATAAATCAATTAAACCCGATGTAATTATTGTAATTTTCTTTATTGTAATTTTCCTTTATTGTATTATTATTGTATCTCTTTATTATCACTTGTATGCTTTCACGGGTAATCAATCTTAAATCCCCACTTTGACTCAAATGCATGTTAAATTACTTGTTCACCGACTTAGTCTAATTCTCACATCCTAGGATTAAAACGTTGGATGTTGCATTGCATGCATATAATCGACAATATATCAAGAATAGATAATTTCCCTAATCATTAGTAGAGGCCGCTATCGAGGCGGGCGGGATTAGGTGTTCGATCAAAAGAGCTTCCTAATACGTACCCTCACCCCTTACTCCAGATCTCTGTGAACATCCGTGTTCATTGGCATCCACGAGAGTCATTCTAGACATAGAATGCTAAGGGTAACGAGTTCTTGGTGTTCATGTCACTACTTTGTGTCTTGACATGGCACGAGGTTTTCGAACGGTTTCCAATTTTCCACAATAAATTGGTGGCGACTCCACAAATGCAAACGCTTGTTCTTTCCCAAGCGCCCCGTAGGCCCATTGTCCACATACCCTTATTGTTATTGTTATTGTTATTGTTATTATTATTATTATTATTATTATTATTATTATTATTATTATTATTATTATTATTATTATTATTATTATTATTATTATTATTATTATTATTATTATTATTATTATTATTATTATTATTATTATTATTATTATTATTATTATTATTATTATTATTATTATTATTATTATTATTATTATTATTATTATTATTATTATTATTATTATTATTATTATTATTATTATTATTATTATTATTATTATTATTATTATTATTATTATTATTATTATTATTATTATTATTATTATTATTATTATTATTATTATTATTATTATTATTATTATTATTATTATTATTATTATTATTATTATTATTATTATTATTATTATTATTATTATTATTATTATTATTATTATTATTATTATTATTATTATTATTATTATTATTATTATTATTATTATTATTATTATTATTATTATTATTATTATTATTATTATTATTATTGTTATTATTGTTCTTGTTGTTATTATTATTATTATTATTGTTGTTATTATTATTATTATTATTATTATTATTATTATTATTATTATTATTATTATTATTATTATTATTATTATTGTTATTATTATTATTATTGTTATTATTATTGTTCTTGTTATTATTATTGTTCTTGTTATTATTGTTCTTGTTATTATTATTCTTATTATTATTGTTGTTATTATTATTGTTATTATTATTATTGTTGTTATTATTGTTGTTATTATTATTATTGTTATTGTTATTGTTATTATTATTGTTGTTATTATTATTGTTGTTATTATTATTGTTATTATTATTATTATTATTATTACTACCACTACAATCTTTTTATTATTATTTCAATTCATAGTTGAGCTCCATTAAATGAGTTTATTATAGTTCAAACAATTTCCGTCCTAAAAAATAGGGTCTAAAACGACTGGTTAAGATTGACAAATTAAATTTCAAGCAAATTAAATAATTAATGGAGACTCTTAATTAAATTTCAAGCAAATTAAATAATTAATGGAGCTCCATCAATGAAATTTCACAAATATTAGAATGAATCAAATCCATTCCAAGAGCGCCAATCAAACAAAAAAAACCCTCTAAGAGCAATAGCAATGAAGTTTCACAAAAGGAAACTTCAAAATAAAATTTGTCTTATTACAAAAAAAAAAAAGGTTTTATTTCTTAAATGAATAAACTTAGTTTGAAAACAAGAACATGTTCTCTAAAAAAAAGAAAATTTGTGATTCCTATTTAGTAATTAAATAATTATTTACATTAAATAATTAATATGAAAGTCCATTGTGACAAAAATATTTCATGATTGAGATTGTTTAAAATATGACATGGTATGTCGCCGGGGATGGGGTCTCTCAAGACCTTTCTCCGGCAACCCGTCTCCTCTCTTCCGATTAACCCTCCTCCCATTTCTTACCCACATCCGGTTCTGGATCGTACGGGTCTGCCCGTTTCTCTCGGTCTGCGTGGTGTATGTGGGCTGTTTGGGTCTTATCGGACGAGTTTGTTGAGGTGGTGTGGCAAGGTGGTGCTTGGATCTAGCGGTGTTGTGGGTTGGTAGGGAGGCGGTGGTTTCCGTTTTTTCTCTCATGTGTTCCGCTTTGTTTCCTTTATGTTTTTGTTTAATTTCCGCTTTCGGTTTTGTTTCGTCTCTCTTTCTGAGGGCTCTGTCCCCGTCTATCGGTGGTGTCCTTCTTTCAGTTTGAAAGCTTTCATTTTCTGGTTCGTTTGCAGTTTTCTAATAAGTCAGCAGAAGATCAACGTTGTTATAGATCGTTATATGGTTTTACATATTTTGCCCGATTCATGGCTACAATCAATCACGTCAGAAGAAATGGATACTCGTCAAGGAAGATTCGGAGACCCTCTTATGGATGAAAGCCTTTTGCGCCGAATCGATGATAGAGACTCTGTTACAGTATTTCATTCTTTGAACAAGAATTTATTTCCTATGGTTGTAATCGATTTGTATCCGATTGAGCTTGACATATGTTGTAGATGTCGTATGACTTTTTATTAATGATAATGATCTTTTCTCAAAAAAAAAAAAAATATGACATGGTAAAGAAAGAACTTTATACCAAGTTTATCCATTGGACTTGCTCTAGTACTTTTTAGCATTAAAAAGTAAAAGAAATTGTCATTAAATTTGATTAGAAAAAACGATTCAACCATTGGTCATCATTGACCATTGGTGGCTGTTGACCACCTTCAACCGGTGGCCACCATTGACCATCTGCCTTACCAGTCACCGACCACCATTGACCGACGTTGACCCTCCGCATGACCGGTTGTCGGCCTGTTGACCACCGGTGGCCACCGTTGACCCATCAGCTTATTCCGGCACCACCGTTGACCACCGGCACCACTGTTGACCACCGACAGCCACCCTTGACCGGTACGGCACCACCATTGACCACCGGCGGCCACCATTGACCGGCAGTCAACCACCCTTGACCAGTGTAGATTTTTGTTCATTGACTTTTGGGTGGATTGTGTGTAATATTAAAGTTTAACCTTTAAGATGATGTTAAATCTTATCCCTTAGATCAAAATTGAATGGTGGAGATTGGTTCTCACCGTTCTCACGATAAGCCCCGTTCTCACCGTTGTTGTTGTTGTTGTTGTTGTTGTTCTTGTTGTTGTTGTTGTTGTTGTTGTTGTTGTTGTTGTTGTTGTTGTTGTTGTTCTTGTTCTTGTTCTTGTTATTACCACTACAATCTTTTTATTATTATTTCAATTCATAGTTGAGCTTCATTAAATGAGTTTAATATAGTTCAAACAATTTCAGTCCTAAAAAATAGGGTCTAAAACAACTGGTTAAAACTGACAAATTAAATTTCAAGCAAATTAAATAATTAATGGAGACTCATATATGTAAAATTTATGTGGACGATCATTTTCCGTAATGTCTAAAGCCGAGTCTATGTGTCGTGTACCAATTTGCTCCAAATATTTTGAAGACAGCCTCTAAACACTACTAAGGGCTTGTTTGATTCAATAGTATGAAGTAGAATGAAATATGAATCGGTAAGAGCAATATCAATGAAATTTCACAAATATTAGAATGAAGCAAATCCATTCCAAGAGCGCCAATCAAACAAAAAAAAAAAAACTCTAAGAGCAATAGCAATGAAGTTTCACAAAAGGAAACTTCAAAATAAAATTTGTCTTATTACAAAAAAAAAAAAATAGGTTTTATTTCTTAAATGAATAAACTTAGTTTGAAAACAAGAACATGTTCTCTAAAAAAAGAAAATTTGTGATTCCTATTAAGTAATTAAATAATTATTTACATTAAATAATTAAAATGGAAGTCCATTGTGACAAAAATATTTCATGCTTGAGATTGTTTAAAATATGACATGTTAAAGAAAGAATCAATACATATATATAAAGCAGAAACTTTTCAAGCGATATTAGAGAGTCCAACTTTTTTAGAATTCCTAACAAGAGTAGATTTCGAAACAAATTTAATAAAATTATCATAATAAAAGTAAATTTCTTAATATTTTAATAAACTTATCCTAATATAAGTGATGAAATTTATTTTAATAAGATTATTCTAATTAATATAAGTGGGTGATACTCAAAATAAACAATGTAACTAATTATATGGTATATTAATTATAATATAAACATTATTCATCATATATACTATATCGAGTTAATTAGATTTTACTCTCTTTTGAAATTTACATTTTTAAAATTACTCCATTTTGAATTTTTTTTGCTAAAATTACTCCCAAATTGCATTTTTTTTCCTAAAATTATTTCAAAACTCCAATTTAAGTGACTTATTTCGTTTGTACCTTAGCCAATTTATACTTTGAAAGGTATAACTATGTAGACAAATGGAAAGATAGTTCAAAAACAGAGAAAATAAGTCACTTAAATTGAAGTTTTAAAACAATTTTATTAAAAAAAATACAAATTAAGGGAGTAATTTTAACAAAAAAATTCAAAAGGAAGTAATTTTTAAAATGTGGATTTCAAAAGGGAGTAAAATATAATTAACTCTACTATATCTTAAAATTCATTTTTCACACAAACTGAAAAGTTAAATGAAACCTAAAAATGTAGCTTAAAAGATAACTGAAAATTAAAAGGTGGTTTTTTAATTGATTAAGCCAAAAATGTTTGGCAAACTAACCGAAAGGTAGCTATTTTTTTTTGGTAAAATGATATAAAAGGACATAATAAGTTTTCTATATTTAATATTATAAATCGAATGAATAAAAAAACAGGTAACTTATTTCTCACATGCTACTCTTATTTTGGTAAATAATTTATCTATCAAATATTTGCAAAAAAATTAAGATAAATGAAATTTTGCTCAAACGCTAATTTCTTTGAAATAAAACCTAAATATGAAATTTTTCATGATCTCCCGAATTTCCTCATATCTAAATAATTACTTCTTGTTTTTTTTTGCCAATGTTTACTTATTTTGACCCTATTGTTAGTAGTTGATCTCAAGTTCAATTTTTAATTTTATAATCTCCATTATAGCCATTCGTTCAGAATAAATATTAGCAATTAGGCATTGTAACACAAGGTACATATACTCCAAAATCATGAGGAACAGAATAAATAAGTAATTGGTTCAAAATAAATGTTAGCTTTCTACATAAGAATAAAATTATTGTTAGCCCTACAATAAGAAAAAAGCAAATTAATTTGATCAAAAAGGAAAATCTATCACAAGTGTCCAACTATATCGTATTTGTCTTGGATGTAGCGAATATAAATAAAGTATTAGATTCAAACTGAATTTTAAATCGTGCCACCATGGGTGTTATATATGGGTAAAATAATATCAGAATTATTTGAAAAAGAATAGACGAGTATATGATATTTAAATGGAACGAAACTATCTTAAGATCTCCCAAAGTTGAAGCGGTTAAGGTTTTGAAAATTTTCACTTGCGACAAGTAGGGGCATGTAATTTTTCTATTAAATACGGGTATGAGAAGGCTTATATTCATCATGTCTTATCCTCAATTGGTATCCTTATTTTTAGGTGTCGCTTTTGTTTTCATTATGCGAGATATGGTCGGGTATTTTAGTTGGTGTGGACTTTTGGAGTAAGATTCATTATCTTTTAGGAATTTCACGCTAAATGTATTTCATCCTCTTCGCAGTGATCTTCCGTATTGTTTCTACACAATTGTTAATGCAGAAGTTTGATCATGATTTTCGACATATTAATGGTCAAAGTAATAAAAGTTTGACCTCTAAGAAGCAAGGTGGAAGGGTTTAAGAAGGGGAGAGAATATACATAATGAATTTTTTTAATATAACTCATAATAGTATGCTCGACCAAGTGTGGTATGCCGGTTACTTTTAGAGGAGCATTAACTTCGTAAGAAGATTATCTAACGGGGAATGTCTTATTATCAATCACCCTGAAAAATTCATAGTAGAAAGGAAGATACTTACGGGTTCCAGAGTCGGCAAAAGGTACCCAAGGATAGTAAAGGCTTCCTCAGATACAAAGATTCTTTTCGTTCTTAAGCAGAGACAATATACGTTGAGGCCATTCTACGTAGACGCGACAAACAAATCAGGTCGTGTCGGGTTCAGGTGTCACATATAAACGGGTCACGAACTCTTAAATCCAAATCCAACCCAATTAAATCTCGTGTCGTGTTTGTGTCGATCCAGTTACATTAATAGGTCATCAAATCTCAATCATAACCCGTTAATTTCGTGTCGTGTTTTCGTGTCATGTCATATTTGGAAAGTGTAAGTATATATTTATGTGAGGATCAAGAAAATTTGGGATTAATTTAGTAAATAGGTTATTCATGTGGGGTTCGTGTGTAAAGTGTTGAACCCAAACCTAACCAATTAAATCTCATGTCGTGTTCTTGTCGACCCACTTACATAAATGGGTCGTTAAATGTCAACTTAAACCTGTTAATTTCGTATCGTATTCTTGTCGTGTTTTCGTGTCGTGTCATTGTTTGCCGGCTCTAATGCTGTGCCATAACAATAAACAAGAGTTAGGAACAATCATTAAATCATGTTGAAATTTACCTGCCGAAATCAGCCAATTTTTATTAATGGTCAGCTTTTTGTAGTTTCAAGAACGTCATCCGAGAGATTAAGGTTCTACATCGATGATAGAGACCAAATGTATCAAGGCCACAAGGACATTGTTTACAAACCAAGTTTTCATAATTTACCAAATTATGTATTATTATATATTTTGCATGGGATTTTCAAGGATAAGTAGTCAAAGACTATTTCGGTAAAAAATAGATGGTGCTAAGAAAATAAGAACGGTAACTCTATAATCCAACTATATCTCTGAATGTTAGTATACAACTGATATAGTTAAATACCAAATGCCACAACGCTTTCGTTGCGTTTTTTGTTATAGGAACTGATGATTAATCTGTCCTCATTTAAATCAACACCCGAATTTTTGTTTGCTTCCATTTTTAGCATAGTTTTACTTTTTGTTAAATTTAATAGTTTTCTATTACCCGACCATGGTAACGTAAAATAACGTTTTCAGCGTTGCCATAATAAAATATATACTACTAACTGACATTATTATACTAACTTGGTAACCCAACTATTTTAAAACATGAGATAAACTACTAACGGATATTGTCACAGATAATACTACTAGGTGCCCGTGCATTCTATGTAATATAATCAGAGATATTGCGAGATATATATAAGGAGCAAATACTCTTAATTGTAAATAGTCAAGGTAAAATTATGTTGTAAGAGATCTAACATTTCCTCTCAACGCAATAAATATATATAATTATGATACCTGCTATTTTTTGTAACATCATTCAGTTTTACGTAGTTCTAAAATAATTTGCAAAACTCATAAAGATATAACTCTGTTATTAAGAGTTTATTTTGGTGAGCTCCACCATGTTTATAGAGAAAGCGTTTTGTATTAAATTAAAAACAGGGGTGTGTCTGTAACAATGAAAAAGCTAGCGAGATACTATAACTATGTCACTTGATGTTATACTAATTGATGGCAAAACTTTTATGCTAAAAGCACCAATTAATAATTCATCGGTTATCATCTATACCAATCACGATTTTTTTTTCATCAATGACAATATAATAGGACTGTTTTATAAACTTAAGAATACATTTTTACAGATAATCCTAATGGGAGCCCCGTGCATCGCACGGGCTTTCCAACTAGTATTATAGCATTAAAAGTAAAAGAAACTGGCATTAAATTTGATTGGAAAAAACGATTGGAAAATTTCTTGTTAAAACTTTTTGACTGAGTTGGCAGGAGACTTGGTCATATTGGAACACTTTTTTTTGCTGTACATGTATAGGCATAAGATGGTTAAAAAAGGATATAAACTTAAAAAGCATTTTATAAGTTGCATGAAAATCAAAGTACTGATTTTCCCTCTTCAAATTCATGTGGCTTCTCCAAAGATGGATCATACGAATCCCAGCAACTTATGCTCCTCTGGAATTCGAGTTAAAAAAGTTCAAGCTTACATCTTTCGTATTGCACTTGTCTTAGTACTTTTTACTCCATTTACAATTGTTGGAGTAAATGATGCAGTAACAATGAAAAGCGAAAAGACAGAAGAGATATAACCCGAATCGTAGTGCCGTGGTAACGGAGCCACTGCCTTGAAAACTATATTCCGGTACGACCGTGGTGGCGATCAGCTAGTGCCGGTAGTTCCCCAAGGATAACACTACAGTCTCCACTCAGTAACGCCCACTCGGAACTGTGAGACTTGGAACGGAAATAATAATCATTACCCAGAAATTATAAGTAGAGAAGAGGAGAAAGAAGAGAGGAGAGTATTGTTGTGTGTATTCTGGAGAGAAGCGTGTTGATCTATTTATAGCGAAAATAGATCAACAGTGGAGCCAAAAACTGCTCCACAAACGCAGCAGTCAAACGGGATTAGTGGAGCATTAACAGCTCTTTAATCGCTCCTTTAACAGCCTTAATTGACTGACTGTTACAAATCCAGTACACTGAATGTGGACAGCCCACTACACACAAGCCCAAAAAAAGATTAAAAGGGGGCCTTTGGCCCGCACCACAGGTGCTCTACCCAAACCCAAACCCGAGCCCGAGCCCGAGCTCGAGCCGGGCCGGGCCGGCGCGCGCGCGCGTGTGTGTTTGGACCCAAACCCACAGGCCCAATACTCCCAACAAAAGCCTCCTTGGTCCACACAATTGGCTAGTGATAGACAAAAGCCAATATAAACACATGGAGACCAAACTAATCCACCGATGTGGGATACCAAAAGGAAAATTGGACAAGGCAACTTGGCTTTTACAGCCATCATTTCCAACAATCCCCCACAGATGGCGAGGAAAAGCAAAGAGAAGAAATTCCTGGGTAAAGGAAGGATTGGATACTTTGGTATCAATATCTTACGATTTGAATTGACACTTTAGTGAAATGAGGAAACAACTTACTTACAGCGAGAGAATATCTTGCGATTTGAATTCCTAGCTGAGCTTCGGTCGATACCCCCCACAACACATATCATACCTTCAGAATTAAGATCGTTCCGCGAAAGTGCAACGCGCTCTTTTAGAGTTATGCGTTTACCTCGGTACTAATAGATGTGTTCGGAAGACTTCTCATAGTCTAATGATCGTTACACCTACGTAGGTGACTCAAGTGCTTCTCAATAGCACTTCTCACATGAGTCATTAAGGACCCAAGTCCAACCTGGTGTATGATCCATCAAGTGCGTCTCAAAAGCACCACCATAAAGGCTATGAATCATACAACGCCATAGGAATAGAAGCTTTAGACCTAGTCAAGTCTCACTCTTGACCTAAGGACTTAAGCCCCATTCCCCTCGACGTATCAACGACTAGTCTCCTAGCCAGCCCTTTAGTAAAGGGATCAGCAAGATTGTTTTCGGACTTCACATAGTCCAAAGCAATCACTCCATTGTCTTGGAGTTGTCTAACTGCAGCGTGCCTTATTCGAATATGTCTCCTTTTCGAATTGTAGACATTATTCTTTGCAACACCAATAGCAGCCTGCGAGTCACAGTGCAGGGAGACCGGTGTTAGCCGTCCGCCCCACATCGGTATATCTAAAAGGTTTTTCAACCATTCACCTCTTGTCCCGCCAACTCAAGAGCTATGAACTCAGATTCCATGGTAGAGCGTGCAATACAAGTCTGTTTAGAAGACTTCCACGATATAGCACCTCCACCCATGGTAAATACATAACCACTAGTAGAACATATCTCATCGTTACCGCAACCCTTGATTCGCATCACAATATCCCTCTAACACAAGCAGAAATTTACTATAATGCAAACATAAGTCAACTGTTCCTTTTAGGTATTTTAGTAAACGGCGAAGAGCATTCCAGTGTTCATTGCTAGGGTTATGTGTATAACGACTCGATCTACTAACCGCATAAGCAATATCCGGTCGAGCATAGTTCATTAAAAACATCACACTACCTAGGATTTTAGCATACTCTTCTTGGGAAACACTCTTACCCAAGTTTTTACACAATGCTACACTAGGATCATAGGGTGTTCTAGCAGGCACATCATCAAAGCAGTTAAACTTTCTCAACACTTTTTCAACATAATGAGATTGACTTAGACAGATTCCATTGGGGTTTCGGATGACCTTAACTCCTAGGATAACATCAGCTTCTCCTAAGTCCTTCAAATTGTGATGATAGAAATTCTTTGGTTCTAATTATCACCTCTAAATTATTACCAAGTATTAACATGTCATCAACATAAAGGCATATAAACACACAATCAGATTCTATTACTTTTGAATAAACACAGGAATCAGAATTGTTAACCACATAGCCATTACTTATCAAAGTGTTGTTAAATTTCTCATACCACTGTTTAGGTGCTTGTTTGATCCATAAAGAGACTTGTTCGATTTACACACTTTACTCTCTTGACCTCAATCACAAAACCTTCAGTTGAGACATATAGATCTCTTCCCTTAGTTCACCATTCAAAAGGCGTTTTAACATCCATCCGATGTATAACAAGGTTATGAATAGCAACTAAGGCGATAAGAGTTCTAATAGTCGAAATTTTGGTCACAGGAGAGTAAGTATCAAAATAATCAATACCCTTCTTTTGTGTAAAGCCTCTAACTACAAGTCTAGCTTTGAACCTCTCTATTGTACCGTCAGGTCTCATTTTCTTTTTAAAGATCCATTTACTTGTAATGGGTTTACTACCTTTAGGTAAATCAGTCAACTCCCAAGTCTGATTTGACACAATAGAGTCAAGTTCACTTTTAATAGCATCTTTCCAAAAATTAGCATCAATTGATTTCATTGCCTCACTATACGTTTTTGGGTCATCTTCTATTAAAAAAGCTGAAACAAATTCATCACTAGCACAAACAAAGTGTATCCATGTTAGACAAAGAAAGTTGAAACAAAATCGGCTCAAAGTTCTTTGGACATCTAGGTCTCTTAGTCCTTCTAGGTTCAACAACATGATCAATAGAAGAGCTACTACTAGCATGTGAAGAGATATCAACGGATGTAAGGTAAACTAGGAGGTGAATCAACATTCTTCAGAATGGAAAAACATGCTCAAAAAAACACAAAGATCTCTAGCTTCGGATATAGAACGATCACTTAAAGACATGAATCTATAAGCAGAACTATTTTGAGCATAACCTATAAAAACACAATCATAGGTCTTTGGTCCAACGGTAGGTCTCCTAAAATCTGGTAAACCCACTTTAGCCAAACACCCCCATACCTTAAGGTAACTCAGGTTAGGAGGATAGCCCTTCCAAATTTCATAGGGTGTCTTGTCAAGTTTCTTATGAGGTACACGGTTAAGAATGTGACAAGCCGATAGAATTGCTTCCCCCACATATCGTCGGATAGGCCGTAACTTAAAAGCATAGCATTCATCATCTCTTTTAAGGTTCTATTTTTTCGTTCAGCTACACCGTTAGACTGAGGTAAGTAAGGTGGACTAGTCTCATGTATTAAACCGTTAGAAGCACAAAAGTCGGCTAGATAACTAGATTTATACTCACCACCTCTATCAGACCTTACCCTTTTAATTTTTCTGTCGAGTTGATTTTCGACTTTATTTTTAAAGTTTATAAACGATTGTTCTGCTTCATCTTTAGTCTTAGCGCAGATAAACACGTGTACCTTGAACGATCGTCTATAAAGGTGACATAATAATTCTTTCCACCTCCGCTTGCCACATTTTTGAAGTCGGCCTAGGTCGGTGTGAATTAACTCAAGAAGACTCGTATTCCTAGTTGTGACTGGTTTACTAGGTTTCTTAGTGAATTTAGCCTCAACATGACCTAGCACATTTAGAGAATTCTTGACTCGTCAAACTTGGAATTAAACTCATAGTTCTAAGTTTTTTAATATAGTCAACATTCACATGACCTAATCTACCATGCCAAACATCAATAGACTCAAAGAATATAAGCGTAGTAGATGCAATATTATTAAAAAGCGAATCAGTGTTCAATACAAAAAGACCCCGTAAAGATAACCCTTGCCCACAAATTTCCCATTACGCGACATTACAACCTTGTCAGCCTCAAAAACAAGTTTCAAACCAGCTTTGTTCAATAAGGCACCAGACACGAGGTTTCGACGCAATGAGGGTACAAATAAAACATTGGTGAGAGCAAGTGTTTTCCCCGAGGTGAGTTTGAGAAAGATCTTGCCTTTGCCTGTGATCATTGCAGATGAAGAGTTACCCATGTAGACACATTCCCCATCAGCTACTTCCTCGAACTCAGCAAATAAACCCTTGTCACCACAGAGATGTCTGGAAGCGCCAGTATCCAAGACCCATTCAGCAACATTACCCACCAGATTAGCTTCCACAACCACAAAGAAGCGATGACATCATCGATCCACAAAGAACATTAGCTTCAGCAGATTTTCTTTTGAAACCTTTGGTAGGCTTTGTGACCGATTTTCCCACGACGTAGCAAACAATGGGACCCTTTGGTTTCTGAATCTTAGCAACTGGTTTGGTATGCTTCCCTGGACCATTCTTCTTAGCCTGACCCTGGTTCTTACCCTGACCAACCTTGGCCTTACCCTTACCCTTACCCTTGAACTTCTCAGTATAAGACGGACCACCAGACTCAACCAGATTAGCATTAACAGCAGCAACAGAAGTTTTAATAGATTGACTAACAAGTTTGTCTTTAAGGCGATTTTACTAGTTTTAGCAAAAACAATCCTGACATTGTCTTGTTGGGCGATTCGTTTATATCAAACGGAATGATCCAGTTAACAAACACATCCCTTCAATGGAGCGCAGGCAGAGCGTACTACTCTCCTCCTATACAACTTTGGGACGAAAACACTAAGAAAGTCACTGATTTTACCACCCATTTTTCATTCATCATCTTGTGCGAAAACCCTCCTCAGTGCGGTGACGGTCTCTCTTTTTTCCTTGCACCCGTAAACTCTTGGTTCGACAATTCAACTGGTCCATATCTCGGGTTAGTTTCAAACCATTCATATAATGATCCAATCAAAAACCACTTTTTAGCTGTCGAGTTCGACACCTACAAGAATGTTTGGAACCCAAGTGATAATCATGTTGGTATAGATGTTAATTCCATAGTTTCAAGAGCTAATGTAACCTGGAAGAGTAGCATCAAGAATGGGTCAACAGCGAATGCTTGGATAACATATGATTCTTCTACACATAATCTGAGTCTTTTTCTAACTTATGCTCCTAACCCTATTTTCAGGGGCAATTCTAGCCTTTCTTATATTATTGACCTTCGCACTTACTTGCCCGAAAATATCCAAGTTGGTTTCTCCAGTTCTGCAGGACCAAATCCCGAGTGTCATAATATTCTTTCTTGGGAGTTCTACACAGCCTTGCCAGACATCTATGATGATGGTGGTCCAGCACATGGGCCTAGTAGCCCTGTACTTAAGAGTAAGGCCGCCAAGGTTGGAACTTAAAGTTCAACCGAGTATTAATCATGATAACAAAAGCGGAAGGTTTAAGGTCCAGTTATTGCAAGTCAGGTAATACTGAGCCATAAAAATATGGGAGAAAGGAAATGGAAGGGGAGAGAAATGAGAGGACTTATTTTCCCTTCTATAGAACAAATTATAATCTTTCCAAGGGTGGCAAGATTTGGAAAGAAAACATTATTTGGACTCTAATTATACCACCACCATCTTTCAATCCTCCATCCATTCTTCATCTCCCTCCTTCCTCCCCTTCCATTTCCCTTCATAATTTTTGTTATCCAAACACCCACATTCCATTTGCCCTCCCCTTCTCTCCCCTCCCTTCACCTCCCTTCACTCCCCCTCCCCTCCCTTTCCCTCCTAAAATTGTATCCAAACGGACCCTTAAGGTCCAGTTATTGCAAGTCAGGTGATACTGAGCCATAAAGTTTACCTGTATGATTCCAGCATGATCACCTTTGGAGTGTTCTGGAGAAGGATGCATCCAGGTACCAGGCCAATGTGTCCCATCAGCCATCCAAGTAGCTTTTGGAATTTTTACCGCGTCCAGAGGTTCATCAGCTGGATTTTGTCTTTGAAGTTTTAAAGCTTTTATTTCCTCCCTGGCATGGTAGGCATCAGAACGCCTCCGAATAGAGTCAGGCAAACCATTGATGCGGACTTTGTATTCATCATATTCTCGCTTTATACGTCTGCGGTCCTTTACAAAATCAGTTCGAACCTTATTCTTGGTAGGATCCTTCTTTAGACTAAAATAAGACTCGGGATTCCTTGGTTCAATGTTGTGTTTGCGACAAAAAGGTACCCAAACATTAGCAAAGCTTGCAGCTTCAGCCATGGCCTCAAACGTCAAAAGGGCACCACCATCATCAGAAACATAACAAGCCAGTTTCTCGACGGGGTAGTCAGCAGCTAAAATAGACAAGATAGTGTTTGAAGTAACAAGAGGGGGCTCCTTCTCGGGATCTGCAGTCGAAACAAACACATCGACTCCTGGAAGATCAGATTTTCCTGTTGGATTACTGAGAGTAGGAGTTTCAAACTTCTCTTTCAGGACATTAAGGTCTGTAGCACGATTTACTGGACAAAGCTTAGGCAGCTGATCAAGAAGCCAAGAGAACGCAAACCAAATCTCACAGACCACAGACATTCCCCACAGCCATATTGCATCTTCATTTTTATGTCTCACTCTCCAGGTAAGGAAGAGGCCGAGAACGACCATCCTAATGAAAATGAGTAGCCTATAGCATAAAAATAAATAACTAATCTTAGAACTATAATTTGTGATTTGTTAAAGAGCAGTCGCGTATTCGAAAAATTAAATGTGTAAATAAGTACAATAGTAATGAATAAAGTTATCTTTACCGGTAAGGACTAAGAATAGCAGCACGAATCTTTATTTTACGAGTAAGAGGCCTCCATGGTTTGCTTGAAAAATCATGAGGTTCATGTACATCCCCGTTGCCGTTATCATTACCAGTGTCAGGACCCCCTTGCTCAGGCCAAATAGCATTTCCATACCCATAAGTTCCTTTTGTTTCAAACAACCAGCGACTGTGATCAAAGTCTCCTGTCTGGCTTCGCATCAGCATTGACCCATGGCTTGCCATCGGCGCTGACGCCCCCTTTGATTTCATCAATGACAATCTCCTCTCATTCCTTGACATACTTCTCTCATTCTTTGAGAACCTTCTCTCCATGCTAGGAACTGCAAGTGGAAGAGGCGTTTCACCAGTCATTTCATCCAAGTCAGTATTCTTGTAAGGCTCCTTACAACCGGGACAAATTGCATCGCCAGTCTTGACAGCATCAATGTAACAGTCTCGACAGATCTTGAAATCACATTCGCACGGAAGAATATCCAAACCCCTCCCATCACTCATCACATTACCATCACACCCACGCACTGCACAAGAGGATCCTTTGGTACCCGCCATTTGGGGATGATTTGCTTCAGTATCAATCACCTTGTCCATTAGATGTGCCCGAGTGACAACATTGAATCCTCCCGTAAAAATAGAGCTGGAAACAAGCTGCTCCTCAACCCTCTGAGATATTGTAGGGTCCGTCATCAGCTGGTTATCCGGCGTGGGTGGTATGTGAACCGAGTAGTTTGCCATTGGCTGGTTATCCGGTGTGGGTGGTATGTGAACCGTATAGTTTGCATATTCTGTATTTGAAATTTCACTATCAAGATCATCCCTCGAGTAGTTAACATAGCGGCCAGATGAGGTACGACGAGCAAAGGTCACAGCCGGTGCCACAGGAGGAGCCAGTTGCTGCAGCTCAGATGCATCCGAGCTGGACGATTCCACCGGCTTAGCTTGAATGATTTTGATTCTGATTCCATCATACAGCGTCAGTTTTTCGTATCTGCAAATACCAACAACTGATATAACTTAATCTACCCCATCAAAGTAGTTCATTAAGAAAGTACATAAAAAATTCAAAACAATGACACTGAAACAAAACAACAGAAAAAAGCAACAATCTTAAGTGCCGCTTCTTTTGCACTGAAACTCTTTCAACTGAACGGAACTGAAATTAAGTCCGAAAGAACATGGCCTTTCAATTCAAGTACATACAACTAGAATCTTAAATTTTTTTTAAAAAAAACGAAGGAATATTCAACTAAAACATAGTTTAACTATTGTGTAGAAAACTCAAGTACCAAACTCAGATCTTTATTTCAGGACCCACAAAAACAACAATTATTAGTGCCACCAAAAAAAATTCAAATAAACCCCAAATCTTTAGATCTTTACATATTCTTGTTTAAGACGGCAATATCTGTCTTAAACTTAAAACGAGTCAAGTAACCCTTATCAACCCAAGTTCAAACACACTAGTAACATCAATCAAACTAACAAAAACATGACTACAAATCAACAAAAGGGTAAATAAAAATTAACCAAATATCATGCTTTTACTGGTTACTGTACAAAAAAAAGTGAATTAAACTGAACTGTACACCAACAGCAGCAACAACAGTGCTTCCGCAAATTGCGGGTAAGGGGAGACGGATGGATGTACGCAGCCTTGAACTGAACTGAAATGTAAATAATAATAATAAAAAAAATAGAGAAAAAGCATAGGCCAAACTACCGCATTGGTAAAAAAAGTGAAGGGTAGCAACCAAATTGGTAAAAAAAGTGTTATATGTGACAAATTGGTAAAAAAACTATTGATTGGTGACAAATTAGCAAAAAAACTTTAATTTTAATGAACTCTCTATTGTTCGAACAAGATTTGACAAAACTACCCTTACCGAAATATTAAAGTCGAAAAAAATCAATTCGAAACTCATCGTTAACAACTTAAGTTTGATCCGAAATTTAAAACAAACCAAGTTGACACTTCTCCAATCTTAATAATTCAACAAAACTAGGGTTGTAAATGATCTGAGCCGGTTTGTAGAGCCCTCGGAATCAGCTCAGTCAAAGCTCGGCTCGAAATCGGTCAAAACTGATTCGAGCCGAGGTGGGCTATATCTCGAGCTTTGAGTTGAGCTTAGTAGGGCTCGGAATCGGAAGCTCGTCTAGGCTCGTTTTATTTTTATTATTGTTTATTTTGGCATTTTGTAACTGTTTTTATTCTTAATAAAATGTTATTTTAGCATTTATAATATAAATTTGCTATTTTTCATAAGTATTTTTTATTTTTCTTAAATATTTTTATTTTTAATTTGATTTAAAATTTCAAGAAAGCAAAGAAAATAATGATTGAACAGAGCTTGAGGCGGGCTCGAGTTGAGCTCGAGCCTAATCCGAGCTTTGATTTTTTAAGCTCAAAAAATTCCGAGCCGATTCTGAGTCCATTAGAGCTCGAGCTCAAATCGGCTCGGTTACACCTCTGAACAAAACAATGACAAGATTCGTAAAAACTCATATCGAAACTGATTTTAACAAAAATTACTCCTAAAGATTGACTTATAAGTTACTTCGTATAATATTTCACTTAAAACAAACCGATATGAATTGACGACCGACCCACTTTAAAAAGCATATTATATCTTAATTGAGCTACCATTAATGACTTATTTGTAGACGTAGCCACTCTTGGGTCGGGTGGATACTTCAAAATAATCCAAAAGTATAGGGCGGGTAGGACCATGCCAACTGTCTAATTCTACTTACGAAGTTTAATACTTATAAGATGAAAGATCATTTCTTATAAAACAAAAATTGAAACATAAAAATGTTAATAAGATGGAAGATCTAGATAATTTATTGGAAAAAAAAAAAATTTGTGCCTCGGTCCCAAAAGTCGACCACAACTTGAGCAAGGGTAGTTTAGTCATTTTTAGGTAGGAATAACAAATTAAATAAGGTAGAATAGTTTTTTGGTCAATTTGTCATATTCCACTTTTTTTTTACCAATTTGTCACAATTCATAGTTTTTTTACCAATTTGGCAAACACCTTCTACTTTTTTTACCAATTTGGTTGTTTGGCCAAAAAGCATACCACTTTGAAGCAGAAAATAATTTGAAAAGAAAGCTTTTCTCAAACCCCCAACTTTCTAATCACCATGTTTGATAGATATATACTCTGAGATTGTTGTGTGTTATTCCATGTGAAATCCATCCTTTTATACAGGAAAGTCTATGGAACTTTAAGTTCCATGCAGGGGAGGATCCAGGATTCAAATCTACGGTGGGCTAACAAATTTACTCGTTGGAAAAATTTTCTTTCTAAAATGCTATATAAGACTTGGAATTGATAATTATACGTGGTTTACCCTAAACTGCTTCATTTTAACGTATTTTTTGTGATATTTGAAGCAACAATAATTTTTAAATTATGAGATTTTTGAGACATTATACTACGGATTACTTTAGTTTTTGTGCATTAAATAAAGTGACTATGAGTATGGGGTACTGGGGTGGACATTTTGTATAAGAAGTATAAAAACCTCTAGCCCAAGTAGCAAGAAATGTAAGGATACCGTCATACAACTACTACAGTCTACAACAAAAAATAAGTGTAAAAATAAGATAGGTATAAATACAAACAAAAAAGTTGGAAATTTCTCCCTATTGGGTTTCGAACCTACAATCAAAAGAATAGGAGACAAGTATTCTACCACAAGACCAAGTGTATTTTCATGCTTTTATGTTACACCTTGTTATATATATTTTTGTTTCTTCAGAAAAGAGGTTGGGCTCCAGCCCATATAGCCCTTGGGCTGGATCCGCCTTCCATGTACTAACATTTTTATTAAGACATTAAACTAATCCAATGAACGAAATATAATTCATCAAACTGCACCATATACATTGTGTTGTAACTTTGTAATGCGACAGTCGTACCAAGGCAAGGCTTTGTTCTTAACCTAAGATATTAGATATACGCACGATTTTGATGCGGCCGGAGTTCGTACATATTAGTAGAAATCAGAAGGGGGGGAAAAATATAATAAAGTGATTTCTCAAAAAAAAAAAAAAAAAAAAAAAAAAAAAAAAACTTGTCAACTTAGGATTGTAAAATTTTAGCCTAAGACATTAAATGGATACACCGTTTGCTACCTATAACCAGAACGACATTTGTTGTCCATTTCATCGAAAAAGTAGATGAATTATGAATAATCTTCAAAAGATGTACTCGATAATCATTTATTTACCTTTTTTAATTCTTTGTAAATTATTTTAACCATGGACATATGATAAGGAAGACTGGAGTAATATGGTTCTATTTACGTGCGATTCGCTTATTAATAAATGTAGAGTTGTAGAACAAAATTGTCAACAACACTTTTTAATAGAGTATGTATAAAACATTATGGGGAAAGAATCGAAGATTGATACGGAGGATAAAACATTATGGGGAAAGAGTATAAAACATTATGGGGAAAGAATCAAAGATTGATTAGTTTCCAAAAACAAAGATGTTAGAAACCCACATATATATAAAACATTATGTGGAAAGAATCAAAGATTGATTAGTTTCCAAAAACAAACAACATTGCCTGCACAAAATTGTGTATCATAGAATTCTCTATCTAATCTAATACGGAGTAATTGACAACTAGTAAAACAAACATGTAATCTTGCAGCTACATATGCTGGGATCGCGTCAAGTACTGAGGACAAAGCAAGGCAACATGGAACCACTACTACACATTCTGTACCTGGGCAGCAGAGGATCTTGGATTGGTGTAGAACCGATAAACAAACAACTAGAAATCCTTGTACAGCTCGAAAAGTGGGATATCATCCCAAACTGTAAACCAAAATGGGTCTATATCCAAAAGTGGAGACCCAGGTGTTGGAGGCCTTGCCGGGGAACATGAACATCCCGCAAATAAGTCAATGTCAAACTCGACAAGTTTTATAGGAGTCGTCTCAAACTCGTCAAGTTCCATACGAGTCTCAAACTCGTCAAACTTGACAGGCGGGGAACATTGTGGAAGAATGTCCTGGATCATACATTTATCATGATTGTGCAGGAATCCTTCACATTCATCTGGATGGATTAAGATTTATTAGTATTATAATAAACTCACCTTCTTAAATCAAATCAATAGGCTACCACCAAATTCAATCACATCAATCAATAAAACCCTAAATCCGCAACAACTCATCAAAAACATCAAATATTTCCTAATCCCCCTACTACTAAGAGAATAAAAATTCTCTTAGTTTTCCCTCCAAAAAGCATCTAATTAAATAAGTTAATAAATAAAATTTTCTTTCATTACATTATTATCTTTTCAATGAATATATTCTTATAAATAAACTCTAAGGGGGCGTTTGGTTGGAGGTTTATAAGAAAGGGAAAGGGAAACAAAGTTATTGATTCCATTTGTTAGTGTTTGTTTGACACAAACAAAGATAATGCAATTCCCTTCCTTACCTCCCAATCCATCTAATTCCTTACCCCCCACCCCCGAAGGTATGAGATTTCATTACCCTTGTTATCCTTCAACCACCTTATTTACATACCACCACACTTACGACTCCCACCACACCCGTCACCAACAAGACCTCATCGCCACCACCACCACCACATCCACCCCACATAAACCACCACCACCACAGCCACCATAACACCATCACCACCATCACAACCACCATGACGCCAACCCACTACCACTACCACCACCATGACGCCACCATCACCATCACCACAACCACCCTACCTAAACCACCACCGCCACAACCACCCCACATAAACTACCACCGCAACACCACCTTCAACACCATGACGCCGCCACCACCACCAAAGCCGCCACCACCACCACCACGCTACCACCCCTCATCACCACCACCACCACCCCACCTAAACCACCACTCGTACACCAAAACAAACCACAACCCACCACATTTTATTTTCTTGATGTAACCAAACAACTAGTTAAGTTTTAGGTAATTCCTTACCTTTCCCCTTCTTACCCTTTCTAATTTCCTTTCCCTTTCCCTTTCTCTAACCAAACGCCCCTAATTTTTTAAATAAATTCATAATTATGATTTTTTCATTAAAATAAAATAAAATTGATATTAAATTATTAAGTATAAGTTGCTAAATTTTTCAGTAATGCAATAATTATTAGAATAACTTGACACATGCTTACCATTAGCTTCGTGACAAAAAAACACACTAAAAAAATTCACAATTTAAATAATTATTTTTATTAGTTTTCCATTTCATTTTTGTTTCATATCAAAATATAATTGAGTGAACTTATAAATATTAATGAGGTGTAAATTTAAAAAGTATATAATTTCTCCTATATACTAAGATAATACAACTTCTCTAAAGTTTTCCCTCCAAAGTGCTCAAACTTATGTATAGAAACAAATTAGATTTTCATTTATTAAACTAATTTTCCATTTAAAATAATCTATACATAAAAACTGTATCTCCTATTATTAACTTCGTGACGAAAAAAGATTTGTTTTTAAAATAATTTGATGTAATTTAAAATATTTTCATAAAAAACATAATTAATAGAATTATTCAATTCTTTTGATTAATTTTAATATTAGTTATTTTTTTATAAAAAATTGTGAGATATAAATCCAAAATCTATAACTAATACACTAAAAATTAAAAGGTCTATATTTACCGTGAATTTGCACGGGATCTACACTAGTAAAATAACAAGATCAACCAAGAAATCAAATTCGAAATATACCCACCACGAATTAAGCTCAAATATCAGATTAAACCCAGAAATCTTTACAATTTTACAACCTTAATTGAAAACTAGTGTAGATCCCGCGCGAAAGCGCGGTTTCTTAGATCGTTTTTTTCATAGAGAATTTAATATTTAAACTCACTATAAAAGTAAATTTTAATAATGTGTAGTAATAAGAGGTAACAGAGATAAAATTAGACATTTTAGCCTGAATGAATTTTGTAGTAGAACTATTTTTTTAATTAAAAAGTTGTTTATTATAAATAAGATTGTCATATTAACATATATAAATAACACGTGATTCTTTTTTATCCTATAAAATATTTATGTGAAATGTA
Source organism: Silene latifolia (assembly GCF_048544455.1). Taxonomy (NCBI): domain Eukaryota; kingdom Viridiplantae; phylum Streptophyta; class Magnoliopsida; order Caryophyllales; family Caryophyllaceae; genus Silene; species Silene latifolia. Next base: position 32,508,162 of record NC_133530.1, on the reverse strand, counting down.
TAACTAAGATTGTAATTTTTGTTAAAATATACACTAATTTAATAATGTGAGTAAATAATTTATGTATAGTTTATAAGATGGTATAATGGAACACCATTTAGTAACCCATTATTTATTTATAGTTTAACATTTACAAAGGAGCTCAATTATGAGTAAATATTGTTTAGGGAAAAAAAATAATAGAATCTCTCATTCTTTTAATAGTAAGGGGATGTAATTGATCAATATATCACATTGTTTTATGAATTGTAGTGGGATCCAATTTATTATGGACCAATAAATTATTATAACCCAATTATTATCTAGTTTGCCATTCAAAGAGCTGGCACATTTTTCTGAGTAGGTAGCATAGACGGGAAAACTATTAAGAGTTTTTATTCACTTAGTAGTAAGGGAGATTGCATAATATATTAGGGGTAAATGATGTGATGTTATTTTTTCGAATTTTATCTCTGATTAATTGATATGAGAAATTGTATATTGGGGTAATTTATTGTGGTTCGAGATATTGTGATTTGAGATTTTCGAAATAATATTGTTAGCATTGCATAATTTGTGGGGCAAATTATAGTTTGTTTCCATATAGGATTGTATAATTAGAAAAGTTAAAGTATAATTTATTTCCATGGATAAGATTCCAAGAATTATCAACTTAAAATGTTAGTAATGATGCCAAATTATGTAAAATCAATTAGTTTAAGTTGAGGGCCCAACTTAGAACGTGGTTTGTGCTATTTACAATTCATAAGACAGGCCCATCAAAGTGGGAAGACATTTAGGCGGGAATCTACTAAGAGAATTTTATTCTCTTAGTAGTACGGGGATTAAAACGAAAAGGAAGAATACGAAAAAGAGACGAAATTACCTTAGCTTTCACATTCGCAGATGCCTTCTTCTCTGCAACGGTCACATTCATCTTAATTATTATAAACAAGTTTAATTAACTTTAATTGAAATTGAAAAGAGAGTGAGACGAAATTAGGGTTGCTTGATTTCAGGAATTTGGGGATTTTTCTTATGGAATTGAGAATTGTGAGGAGCGTAAAGATCGTTTTTGGATAATAGTTAGTGGTATATTTAAGACGGTGTATGCTGACATGTATGGATTGTTTTGGGTGCTAATTGTTGTCTTTTATAGTTGAGATGGTGTATACTGACATGTAGGGATTGTTTTGGGATGCTATTTGGGATCTTGTTTAGTTGTGGTATATTTAAGACGGTGTATACTGGCGTGTAACGATCTTTTTTAGATAATAGTTAGTCTGTTGTATAGTTGAGACGGTTTATATTTACATGTAGAGATTGTCGGATACTAGTTAGAGTATTGTATAGTTGAGACGGCGTATACTGGCAGGTAGAGATTGTTTTGGATGCGGTTTTGATAAAAGAAAATGGTATATTATTTTGTGGAATTGTCTTGCTATATTTGTGTTGTGTTGCAGGTGAGACGGTAAGCATTATGGGCCGTATATGTACTTTAATTATGTTGGAACTGGTACGAGATGCTAGATAGATTGGTCGGCCAATACATGGTGGTATTTTCATATTTAAGTGTGTTTATTCCCATTCCCGTATTTCGTGGTTGTTTCCACCTTTGGATTGTATGGTTAGTCCATGCTAGATCTGTAAGTACAGTGAGTCTATTTGTGTTTTTCATTCTATACTAGTGGTAATCAATCTCATTTGTTACGTTCGTTTCAATTCGGATCCTAGTTCATGTGTCGTGGATTAGGTGGCCGGATTGAAGTTACTCGGTCGTGGTTATGTGGTGTAGCCCGTCGGGGTTACGGGAATTTACCCTAGCCGTTGAATCGGATACGTGTTGTATTCCGAGAGTATAGTGTCGGGTTACCGAAAGGTCGGTACTGTACTTAAGCTAGGACTTCTTATATCGGCTATGTGTTGTAGTACGATGATTGTCGGGGTATGTATTGTATCTCGAGAGCGTGATGCTCTTTAGCTGTCCTATCAGGAGATCGTGGTTTACTTGTGACACCCTTCGTTGAGGCAACTAAATATAACTAGTAAATCGTGGCGGAAACACGAGATTTTTAAAACTTTTAAGGCTTCTAGTGAAGTCCAACGCGAGGTATCACCAACACGATAGATAAGTTTAGATAGTTAAAGTTAAGTTTACAACACAAGTCTATTTATTGGGGAAAAGATATCCCACGAATGAACATGTGTCTAAAAGTAGGTGAGTCTATTAAAGTGATAGCTAAATAAGGTCCAAGGTAAGAACTCGCTAGCTCACACGGTCTTCCCCACTTAAGCTTCATCACCAACCTGTCATTCATAATAAATATGAAAGCCACAGTCAGTGGGGAGTAACTCAGGGTTCTCCCCGCCGCAATATGTCAAGATACAAGTAATTAAGAATTTAATTAAACAAACAAGTATAAGAATAAATACTTACGGTAAAAAGAGAATCATGATTAGTATACGAAATGCAATAAGAGTAGTTACGCATAAATGAGAGAAGAATAATTAGGTCAAACGGTCAAATATTGACTCGACTCAAATGTAAGACAAATTACAAAGTATGGACTCAAACAAGACAACCCTCTAGACTCCAACCTCTTGGTAGGACGACGATCATAATACGGTCCTAGTCTAAACCTGGCCAGACTCTCGGGATGGACGACACCCGATTCGACAAACGATACCAAATCGTATCCAAGACTCGAAATATGGTACACCTAACCGTGCCCGAAAGTCGAGTAACCTCAAATCGGAACCTTGTCACCTAACCGTGACCCCCGGTCCGAAGAGGCGGAAGGAAAAATAGCCCAACTCGGAAAAAATGGCACCTAACCGTGACCCAATGTCCGAGGGCAAATAAATAAGGAATGTCAAGTCGTCACACAATGTAAGTCGTCACACTTGGATCACAAATACGAGTAGTAATGATTGCACAAACATAACGTAAACAATTCATGTGAAGCATGCATAAGTACGAGAGTATAACAAATATCAAGTACTCCCATGATAAAAGAGTCTCAACACACCATACACAAGCATTAGGACCAAGGTTAAGATGCATACCCAACAAGAAACTCAAAACCCAATCTATAACAACAAGTTTAGTACTCGACTACAATAAGGGTCAACTTCAAACGGTCATAACTTGAGTTCTATACATGATAATGAGGTAAAACCAGTTGGAGGTGATAGCTTATCCACTTACGGTTCTAACGGTAGGTCATAAGCCTCAAACAAACAAGTAACGAAGAAGTTATGGCCATTTTACGAAAACTGGTCCAGGCTGAGTGCGCAGCCTGCGCCGAGGTGCGCAGCCTGCGCCGAGATGCTGATTTGCGCGACACAACCAATTCACCTTCATCCCCAAATCATTTTTTTATCATGCCATTACCATCCCAATTGCACCATATATTACCCAAGTAACTTTATACAAGTATTAAGGGTGAAATCAAAGCATAAAAGAGGGATTAAAACACAAGGTTCGATTCAAATTCAAACAATTCCAAACTAACAACTCCATGACATAATTAAGCACAATTATTAAGCATGAATGAGACGGAGTCTTTACTAATTCATCCATGTATACAAAAGACTAGAAACTTCTTCAAACCACCAAGAGAGATTCCACACAAAACTCAATCAACAACAAACAAGTAAAAACATGTAAAGAATCTAACTTTAACACACATGTGAACAAACTATAACATATATAAACACCCAAATTGACATAATGTCGAGTAACCCATCACCGTTACCTTTTAGCACTTCAATCTTCTAAAGACTCGTCAATGATGTAGCTATCCTCCTCCGGGTTGTCCAAGTTCTCCCCTAAACACAAAAATAAAGGTATTAAGTCAAGAATCCACATCCTTGGAAGATGAGAATTTCGAAATAGAGGAAAAGATGGCAACTTTCTTACTTAGAAAGAAGGGAAATGAGAAAAGGAAGAGAATGGCGCGAAAAGGAACAAGATTGGTGAAGAATTGAGTGAGATATGGTGATTTTAGGGTTGAGTGGAGATGGTTCAACAATGGTGGTGTGGTTGTTGGGAGATTTCAGAAATTAGGAGTGAGGAGGATGAAGTTGTGAGGGTTTAGTTGAAGTTTTGTGTAGAGAAAAGAGAAGGAAAAGGCCCATGAGTCATGATAAGCCCAATAACTCAAAATGAGTCGGTTTCACTAGAATTTTCGTCTCAAGCCTACTATAACTCAAGACGGAGAATAATAATATTAGAATCTACACTATTATTATCGTTATACGACTATGACTATATTTTATAAAAATAAGCTTTAAATAATAATTATTTAATAAAAATTACTTAAAAGTTTATTTAAAATATAAGGAAAGGGCGGGGTGTTACAATCATCCCACCTTTTAAAAAGTTTCGCCCTCGAAACTTGAAACGAAAAGGTATTACCTTAAGAAAACAAACTAGGGTACTTGACACGCATGGAAGCCTCCGGTTCCCAAGTCTCTTCTTCTACATCACCACACTTCCACAAAACCTTTACCAAGGGCACCACTTTGCTCCTTAGCTTCTTCTCCTTCTTATCCAAGATACGAATCGGTCTCTCCTCGAACGAAAGACTAGGCTCAAGCTCGGGAGTTTCATTTTGCAACACATGACTAGGGTCGCTAATGTATTTCCTAAGTTGGGACACGTGGAAAACATCATGAACTTTACCCAAACTCGGGGGCAAATCCAATCTATAAGCCACGACACCAATCCTTTTTATCACTTCATAAGGTCCAATGTACTTCGGACTCAACTTTCCTTTAACTCCGAACCTCTTTACTCCTTTCATCGGGGACACTTTCAAGAACACCTTATCTCCAACTTCAAACTCCAAGGGTCGACGGCGAACATCGGCATAAGATTTCTGTCGATCTTGGGCGGCTTTCATTCTTTCACGGATGAGCTTCATTTGATCAATTGTCTCGGCTAACTTGTCGGGTCCTAGATCACGAACGTCACTTGCTTGATCCCAACAAATCGGACTACGGCATTTCCTTCCATAAAGGGCTTCATAAGGGGCCATCTTGATAGAAGCATGATAACTGTTGTTGTAAGAAAATTCCACCAAAGGTAAGCTCTTCTCCCAACTAGAATGGAAGTCAAGGGCACAAGCACGCAACAAGTCTTCTAGAGTTTGAATTGTCCTCTCGGATTGTCCATCGGTAGCGGCATGAAAAGCGGTACTCATCAACAACTTACTACCCATAGCATCTTGCAAAGCCTTCCAAAATCTCGAACAAAAACGCGGGTCACGATCCGACACGATCTCCTTATGAACACCATGGTAACGAACGATCTCCTCAACATAAGCACTAGCAAGACGGTCTAAACTCCAAGTCTCTTTGATAGGGATGAACCTAGCACACTTGGTCAACCTATCCACAACCACCCATACGGCATCCTTTCCGCCAACGGTCTTAGGCAAAGCCATCACAAAATCCATGGAAATGGACTCCCACTTCCATAAAGGAACATCCAATGGTTGTAGCAAACCACCGGGTCTCTTATGCTCAATCTTCACTTGTTGACAAGTAAGACACCTTCCAACATATGACACAATGTCATTCTTCATGTTAGGCCACCAAAATTGAAGCTTCAAATCTTTATACATCTTGTCTCCTCCGGGGTGAATCGAATAAGGGGATAGATGGGCTTCATCTAGAACTCTCTTCCTCAAATCGACGGTATCGGGCACGTACATGCGTCCTCGGTAACGAAGGTAACCTCTAGCATCAATCTCACAATCCTTAGCCTTCCCTTCAAGAAGCTTGGCTTGAAAACTTTTAAAGGTAGCATCGTCCACAAGGCTATCTAGAATCTCACGGTGAAGAACGGGCTCGGCAACCATAGCACCAAGATAATCAAAACCACTCTCCCCAAGTTGCAAACTTAGCTTACGAAACTCGGCACAAAGGTCGTCGGGGAGCACACGAATGGCACTCAAGGAATGAGTAGACTTCCTACTAAGGGCGTCGGCAACCACATTTGCCTTTCCTTCATGATACAACATCTCTACGTCATAATCATTCACCAATTCCAACCATCGTCGTTGTCTCATATTCAAATCCTTTTGGGTGAAGATATACTTCAAACTCTAATGATCGGTGTAGATACGACAATGAACTCCGATGAGATAGTGTCTCCACATCTTCAAGGCATGAACAATGGTGGCTAACTCCAAATCATGAGTGGGATAGTTCACCTCATGAACTCTCAATTGTCGTGAACCATAAGCAACAACTCTTCTATTTTGCATGAGAACACAACCTAAACCCATCTTAGAAGCATCACAAAACACATCAAAGTCAACTCCATCCTCGGGCAAGGTCAACACGGGAGCGGTAGTCAACCTCTTCTTCAACTCTTGGAATGCACTTTCACAAGCTTCGGTCCACAAAAACTTGGTCTCCTTCTTCAAAAGTTGAGTCATTGGCCTAGCAAGCTTGGAAAAATCTTTCATAAAGCGACGGTAGTAACCCGCCAAACCCAAGAAACTACGGATCTCACCAACATCGGTTGGACTCTTCCACTCAATTACGGCTTCAATCTTCGAAGGATCCACCATGACACCATCCTTAGATATAACATGGCCTAGAAAAGACACCTTAGACAACCAAAATTCACACTTGGAGAATTTGGCAAACCACTTTTGCCGACGGAGGATTTCCAAAATGATACGAAGGTGATCGGCATGCTCTTCTTCGGACTTGGATTAGATGAGGATATCGTCAATGAAGACCACAACACACTTGTCTAAGAACTCACTAAAGGTCTGGTTCATTTGGTCCATGAAGATGGAGGGGGCATTTGTTAAACCAAAGGGCATCACCTTAAACTCGAAATGTCCATATCTCGTGCTAAAGGCGGTCTTGGGGATGTCGGACTCACGAATGGGAATTTGATGATAACCGGATCTCAAATCAATCTTGGAGAAAGTAGAAGCACCTTTGAGTTGATCAAACAAATCTTCAATCCTTGGTAGAGGATACTTGTTCTTGATGGTAACACGGTTAAGCTCGCGGTAGTCAATGCAAAGTCTCATGGATCCATCTTTCTTCTTCACAAAGAGAACGGGAGCACCCCAAGGTGAGGCACTAGGTCTAATGAATCCTTTCTCAATCATCTCATCAAGTTGCTTCCTCAACTCCCTCAACTCGGTTGGCGCCATACGGTATGGGGCTTTAGCAATCAGACCGGTTCCGGGTACAAGGTCGATAGAGAACTCAACATCACGCTCGGGAGGAATTCCGGGCAATTCTTCGGGAAAGACATCGGCGAATTCACAAACCACGGGCACTTCTTCGATCTTAGGTAAGGAAGGGGAGGTAGAAGTCACCACGCATAGAAAGATTTGGTAACCTTTCCTCTTCATGCTCATCAATTTCAAAGCGGAGATCAATTTCACACCTTCTTGGGAGCGGACTCCTCTATAGGACACACGAGTGCCTAGCGGACTCTTGAGGCAAATCTTTTGGTCTCGACACTCGAATATTGCATAATACTTTGACAACCAATCCATACCCAAAATCACATCGAATTCCTCAAGGGGAAAATGAAGTAGGTTAGCGGGAAACAAGGTTTCCGATATAGAAATAGGAATGTCGGAGAAAGTGAGGGAGCAAGAGAACATTTCTCCGGAAGATAAGGATATAGAAGTTTCTTCACTAGGAATGGGCTCAAGGGTTAGTTTTTCCGAGAACTTGGAAGATATAAAAGATAAAGATGCGCCGGTATCAAATAAAATGAGGCAAGGTTGATCAAAAATTGAGAACATACCCGTAATGATATCGGGATGAGCGGCGGCTTCGGCTCGACTCATGACAAAGATAGTTCCTCTTGGCCTAGCATTTGAAGTAGGAGCATTCTTCTTCTCGGGGCAATCGGCAACACGATGTCCGGGCTTCTTACAATGAAAGCAAGTCAAGGGCTTGCCATAGCATCCAATTCCGGGGTGCGCAGCTTGCCTACAATGGTAGCACTTACGGTCCTTCTCAAGTTCATTAGTTGATGTGGGAGCTTGTCCTCTAGGTTCTTGGACTCTTAGTCCTTGTCCTCCATGGTCTTGTATCCTTGGCACAAACCTCCTGTGGTTGGCATAGTTTGGTGTAGAAGGCACAAATGGTCTCTTGCCATGAAAGTTAGAACGGTAAGAATGAGAAGAGGAGTGGGGCTTGGCTTCTTCTTCAATGGCCTTCAAAGAGCTTTCGGCCCAAATGACATCATCATAGACTTCCACAAAGGTAGTTGAGTTTCTTCTCACCATGCTTTCCACTTTAGGGTTCAACTTGTTCTTGTAGAAGTAGACACGATCCTCTTCATCTTTCACGAACTTGGAGGCATAATGAGCAAGTTAATTAAACTTGTCGGTGTAGGCTTGAATTGATAGCTTCCCTTGCTTGAAGTCCATGAACTCCTTCAATCTTTGTTGTTTGAGCTCCTTAGGGTAGAAGCGAGTCTCCACAAGTGACTTAAAGCGGTTCCAATCAAAGTTGGGGTCTTGAGTAGCGGTAGGACCGGTCAAAGTCCACCACCTATCGGCTTCCTTCACAAGAAAGTGAGAGGCTAATCTCACCTTGTCCTCCTCTCGGGCATCAAAGAGAGAGAAGTTCTTCTCCATATCACGAAACCACTCCGAGAGAGCAACGGGATCCACTTCACCACCATAGGTCCTAGCCTTGTTCCTTGCTAGTTGACTTGCAATCCAAGCATAGCTTCCTTGACGGTTAGCTTCATGAGGAGGGGGAGCGGGTTGAGCATTTTGTTGGTTAGCAAGCACTTGAGTGAGGGCTTGCATGATAGCATTTTCCACATTGGTCGCTCGTACCATCTTTTTGCACAAGAGCAAACAAGTTAGAACCTATCACAAAACATACACAAAAAGGCTACTAACTTAGGTCCTTAATTCTACCCATCTCTCATTCATTATTCAAGGTCAAGTAAGAATTTTAAGTTGGGGTACACGTGTGTGCGTCGGGAGCAATATATGCTCTGATACCAACTGTGACACCCCTCGTTGAGGCAACTAAATATAACTAGTAAATCGTGGCGGAAACACGAGATTTTTAAAACTTTTAAGGCTTCTAGTGAAGTCCAACGCGAGGTATCACCAACACGATAGATAAGTTTAGATAGTTAAAGTTAAGTTTGTTGGAATATGTGTCCTCCGACAATAATGCGATCACGACTGTTGATCATGATGATCACATGTTTAAGTCTCATTAAAATGAATACAATTGGGAAGTAATATTGTTACTGTCAACTGGTCAACATATATCGGTAATGATTGGCTGACTAGAGTTTAACATTATTGTCGTGTGACGGTGGTGATCGATTGACCCCTAGGTCATACCTAAAGGGCAATACTCTTAATTGATTATTTAATTAATCGTATAATGTTGCGAGTTAATTAAATTACTTGAAAATTGACGGACGATTTTGGAAGTAAAATTTACGTATCATATTGAAATGTGATTAAATAAGATACGGTCTGAGTAATTGAATTGTATCATTACTCGGATGAAATAATTGTTTAATGTAACAATTAAATTGAATGAATTGTTATAAATACAATCAGTTGTGATTTATAAATTGGTAAAATTTTTGGCACAAGTAAATATGAAATTACTAAGTCAATTTTTTGTATGTGACGTATTTTTATTAATACGTTGATTTTTAATATGTTAAAAATACATAACAAATATATGTGACATGTGACATGTAACATATAGACAATTGACAAAAATAATATGGAATCCATATTATAGAGTGGGCCGAAAATTAGAAGGATTTAAGCTAATTATAAGTTGTTTGTAATTAGTGGAAAACACAATGATTAAAAGCAAACCTAGCCATGCAAGCCTATTGTTCATTGTGAAGAACAACTTTTCCATGCATTGGCTCTCCTAATACCCTCCTCTTACACGGTTTTGAGAAGGTAAATATCATCATTGTTTTTCCTATAATTTTTACCTAATAACACTAAAATGTATTAGATTATTCATTCATTCAACTCATCCAAAATATAAGTTCTAGTGAGAAGAAATTTCCTCTCTTCTTCTCTCTTAAAAACCGAAAATATTCAAGTGTTAATAAATATTTTTGGTTCAATTTTCTTCTTAATTAATATTATACTAGTATTTGTAATATTAATTAAATTAAGAGAAGCCTTGGGTATAAAGCTTGGGGAGAGATCTTATACTTAGATCTTGTTCATCCATAAAGGAAAAGCTCAAGAACAAGAGAGATAGGTGATCTCTCTTGTGCCCTAATAGCCGAAATCCATTTTGTAAGGACATGATTTCTCCTCTATTTATATTATTGTTTGCATGCATAAGATCCGTTTTAATTTTATGACAAATTATTTAGACATATATGAGTATGTTAATATGTATATGAATCTACATTTCCTTCAATCGGTATCAAGAGCCACGGTTGTTTGCATGCAAATTGGTTAAAAGTTTTTCCGAGTTATATGAATAACAAATAAAACTTGTAAAAATTTGTGTTATTATGATATATCACGAAATTATTACATGCATGTTAATATTTCTGGTCCTAAAATGTTTTAGGATATTTTGGTTAATTTTTCGGATTTTTATTGTTCATAATTTACTATAATGGCATTTAAATGTGATTTTATGAGTAAAAATGTCATTTTTGGTCGAAAATTAGCTATACTTCGAATTTTAAGTTGATTTTTGGATATGTTGTCACATATATTATCTTAAGATAACCTGTAAATTTTCATAATTTTTGGATTTGTTATGCTCGAAAAATGAATTTTTCATTATTAAATTCGGATTTAAGAGAAAAATAGGTTAATATGAGTTAAATTTCGAATCTGGTCATAGAAAATTAATATGTTGTCACATGCAATTTTACAAGATGTGTGTAAAATAATTGGCTATAAAGAAGTCCTTTTGCATGATTTATGAATTTTTGAAGAAAAATAGCATAAATAGTGACATTATTAGTGGAAAATTAATAAAACATAATCTATGACTTAGGAAAAACGTTTAATGTTGCATTTTATTATATTTTTCAGATCTAAAATTGAAAAGTTAATGAAAATAATTTTTCCCTTGTTTTTTTTTGTGATTATTTTATTAAAATTGATAAACCGCAACATTGTTTTTCCGGAAAAATTTCGAAATTTTTAACCTAAGATTTTGAACATTATGAGTGTCATGGAATTTTTCCAGAATGTTCATGAATTTAAATTTCAAATTTTGAATTTATTTGAAATTTTTAGATTTATTTGAAGTTTAATAGCTTATTTTGTAATTTTTGGTCCATTTATGAACAATTTTGTAAATAAAAGTTAATTATGGTCAAATTATTAGTGAAGACTATATTTTGAGTCCTAAGAGGTTAGGGTAATTAACTTATGCATAAATATGAGTTTATGTAATTTTTGTGATTATAAAATGTTGAAATCACGCAAATCCGTAAAAACCAAGTAATATACGATATTGGCTAATTAAAAGGCGATTTAGCATAAAAAATTGAGCATGTTCATACATATTATAATGCTGCATTTTTCTTTATGATTGTCATAATTTTAATTTATGTAATTTTGAATTATGTAATTTTACTTAGTATGGCCTTAGATTTTAATTGGTATTTCCCGAAATGTATGGGAATATCGATTCGGTTGTAATTTTATTGTGATCTCGTATCACCGTTTTGTAATTTAATAGATTTATTTTATTTTAGTTACAAATGTATAATAGGAAATTATGTAATTTATTATGTAATTTTATTCATTCCGGAGTTCCTAAAGACGGATTTCTTCAAGAATGGCGATACATAAAGACGGTGTTACCTCGAGATGCGTGCCACAACCGAAGTTCAAGGGACCAATGGAGTTGGTTTCCGAATATGTAATAGATTAATAGTTTTTCTATTTTAGGAAAGGCCATACTAGGATTTATTTATCTTTATGCTTGCATTTTATTTTATGTCACATGCATCGCTAAATCGCCATAACTAAAACATGCATTGTCTTCTTTTATCGAGTTTATCGACCGTGTCAATTAAAATTATCGTAGTTCACCGCTTTAGTTCACTTAAAACGTGATAGATAATAAATTGACATGACCTCTCGCTAAAACTATCAATTGAGACATAGCCTTACCAAATAGTAGAAACCATGAAAACCTATTTCGCGAGGGAGTGCGCTCGGCCCCACCGGGGTACAAACCTTGTTACGTAGGGGAAGTGGGTGATGAATGTTAATCCACCGAATTCATGTTGATGAGGGATGTATCGGCCACACCGTGCCCAAGTTAATGTGGGTTTGGATCATGGACACATTTATTCGAAATTTGGATTGAACTCAACAAAAGTATTTGATAAGGGATGTATCGGCCCCACCGTGCCCTTGTCGATGTGTTTTGGGCTATAGATAATAGTTAATGTAATATTATCGACCAAGAGTTCTAAAAGTAGAATCGATTAAACGTTAATCCACCGAGTTATATTGATGAAGGATGTATCGGCCCCACCGTGCCTAAGTCGATATAAATTTGGGTCTTGGAATCATTTATCTAGTTGGGTAGAGGTCACTAGAAAAATGCGTAAAACTTGTTTAAATCATACATTTTACGAGTATAATTAAAACGACAATTGTTTTACTCCTTATATTTTGTTTTGTAGACCACTTCTTTTTCATAACAAATGGCAACATCAACACCAACTCCTAATGCTACACCACTCGCTACTTCATCTTGGCTCCGATCCTTTATGGATCGATGTAAACTTGAAAAGAATGGGTCAAATTTCTCCGAGTGGGATGCCCAACTCAAATTAGCCGCCGAAGGTGACGACAAGCTTCGTTACCTTACCGAGGCCTCTCCACCCGAACCCTCCACTAGGTCCACCGCGACCACGAGGGAAGCCTATGAGACTTACCAAAAGGAGTCCGCCGCAATGAAAAATGTCTTAATATTTGCGATGGAGGCGGACCTCCAAAGGAGAGCCTTCAAAATGGGCAATGCTAATGAGATTTACTCCAAACTTGTGACCATGTTTTCACAAACTCCGCGGATCATCCAATATGAGGCGGCCGCGGCATTCTTTGATCTCGACTTCAAAGAGGGCCAAAAGGTTAGCCCTCATGTGCTCAAACTCATGGAGCTTGTCGAGACCTTGAAAATTCAAAGGGTTGAAATCCCCAAAGAACTCATCGTAGATAGGATTCTACACTCCTTGTCCAAAGTCAAGGCATATGTGCAATTCCGGGTGAATTTCAACATGCAAGACAAGGACGTGTCTCTTGAGGAGTTGCACAAGTTACTTGTGCAAGCCGAGAGGGACATGGGGTTAAATGTGAACCCTCCCAAGGATGTGCTCAATATAAGCACAAAGAGTAAGGGGAAGTTCAAGAAGAATGGGAGAAAGGGCAAGAAGCAAGCTCCCACATTCACCAAAGCTAAGTCTTGTGAAGCTAGCACCTCCAAAGTCAAGAAGGGTCCTCTTGATAAGTGCCATTATTGTAATGGCATGGGGCATTGGAAAAGAAATTGTTCCAAATACCTTGGTGATATCAAAGCTGGAAGAATTACTCCAGTAGGTAAATGACTATCCTTCTTTTATGTTTCAAATTCAACTATGGTAATATGATGCAAAGTTGTGATAATGTATCTCCCTTTTTATTGTAAATAGGGCCTCCACCAAGCAAAGACAAGGGAAAAGAAAAACAAGCATGAGATACCATGGAGAAGCTAAGGATAGCTTTTATGGAGCTTTGTTTTTCATTGTCTTATTTTAAGTTATGTTTTGAATTTTAGAACTTTAAGTTTCCGTGTTCGACATGGAAAGGTATTTTGGATAATGGTTTGTATTTTGGATGATGGTGACTTGGTTTGCAACCCAAGTCACCCGTTTTATCATTTATCCTTATGTTCTAAAATTTCATCCTTAAATGCTTGCGTTTTGAAACATAAGATAATTCACTTAAAAGTGATCCAATAGACAATTATAATGACGGGTTTCATTATATGTCCACATGCTTAAGGCTTGTGTATGATCATTTATAAAGTAATTTTGAGTCTATGAACTCTCTTAAAGGTATGTCAATCACCAAGTACACATATAAAATCAATAACTATTAGTCTATCTATGAGATAGTTCTCCTTATACTTCAACATCATTAATTTGTGTCTCATATGCTATCTTTGAATGTTTAGTGTATTCATTCTAAAGATAGAGTGGGAGAAAAATAAGGACACAACACACAAGGCAAGATAAAATTGTGTACTTGTGTAAATGAAGATCTACGCAAGAGAGAATGATTTGAATAAAGGTATATCTATTTACATAGTATGCCGAATAGATGAGATCTATGGTAGTAATCATTAGAGTATATTCTCAAGATAACTACACGAGGAGACCAAAAGAAGGTTTTGGAAGAAAAATGACTAATGTAAAGTCTCAACAAGTTTTTGACTTAGTTTATGAAACATTTGACCAATAGTTTCAACCTTGAGATTTACTTAAGAGCCTAAATGAATCAAAGTAACATACTAGTTATGATCAAAATCAAGTTGCAAAGATTGATATTCCGATATCTTCAATAGCCAACGTTTTAACCACGCAAATGTCATTGCTTAACCTCGCTATGAAATGGTTAATCCTCCTTCCGAAAGAGTATTCCGAAGGACGTATTCTAGATATTGTTTATATTTGAATAATGACATTGCTACACATCATTATGACATGAGTGTGTTAGAGATTTAAAAATCTCTTTCCGTAAGGTTGAGATGAGACCACTTCAAAATAGGCATTTTTGAAAGGATATGATGGGAACATATATGGTTTTATCCTAGTAACTTGGCAAAGCAATTTATATTTATATCCTTGACAAATTTCGATTGAGAAGTCAATTTCGAAATATGTTGAATTGAGTGGGAGTTAGGAAATTCTCATGTGAAGACATGGAATTTAGTGGGAGCTATCATCCTTGAATGTATAAAACTCATTACTCATTAAAGAATGACGAGCTAATACCTTCTTTCATAAAGAAGGTTTTGAGTTTTCAATTCTGGATGAAAATGGACAATGATGAATCCAATTACATCATGGGACGTTGGATTAGTATTAAAGAGATACACATCGTATCAACATTTACATAGGTTATTCATATGAATGAAAATGGGATTACCATTAGCAGTCATGGTAGTTCATTGAACCTGAGAACGGTTGATCTCATGATTATTAGTAACTAATGTTTCCGCCATTAGAATAATCATGTACATGTCCAATTTTGAATCATATGCATAAGAGCATGATGATTGGTTGGTGAGAAACCATTAGCAGTCATGGTAGTTCATTGAACCTGAGAACGGTTGATCTCATGATTATTAGTAACTAATGTTTCCGCCATTAGAATAATCATGTACATGTCCAATTTTGAATCATATGCATAAGAGCATGATGATTGGTTGGTGAGCCATAATAGAAACGTCATGAATTCTCGAGTAGAATCCGATGAGCGATTTCGGTGTTTGACGGAATACTCGATTATGTGACAATAGGTTGCACATATATATGAAATCCGAACACAGGTAAGGATTTATGAGAATCCTAAAACTTTCGAGCTAGAAAGAGAAATGAGAAGCTTTGGAAAGATGCTTGGTTGAATAAGAGGTTATTCAAAAACAATCTTTCCTAGTAAAGCTAGGACTTGTGAGAAGTGCTAAGCTGAATAATCTTGTAAATTGTTACAAGATTCTACAAAACATATACCTAGTGCATTGTGTGTGGATGGAACACTTGATCAGTACAAGTTGTATTATTCATCGCAAATTCGTTCGTTATGAGATGATCGATAAGGAAGTTCTTTCAAGTTAAAGAACCAAAACCAAGGTCGAGAACCTTGATGTGTACTTGGTAAGATTCATGCTATGAGAGAGAACATGAATGTGAAGGAAAATGCAAGTGTAAGAAGTTTGAACACATGGACACATGGGATGTTAAACTTCTATTGCAATCAATAAGTGTTTACACTTATGATAAACATCACAAG
Source organism: Silene latifolia (assembly GCF_048544455.1). Lineage (NCBI taxonomy): Eukaryota > Viridiplantae > Streptophyta > Magnoliopsida > Caryophyllales > Caryophyllaceae > Silene > Silene latifolia. The sequence goes on along the minus strand of NC_133530.1, from coordinate 32,492,137 downwards.
GTTGCAATATGATATTGACTACCCGAGTGTGATGTCGACATTTGTCGTATGAGTTATTCTTAACTCACCCTGTACATTGTTATATCCAAACGGGTTGTAGAGACAATTGAACCCCGTTAAAGTGAACATGGATTAACATTGTTTTTGCCCATAGTTACTTATATGAGGTGACGTCTCGAAGTGACTTGAGTGTGAGGCGATTGATGGCAAGTTCAAGTGCCATAGAGTCATGTGAGATGACTAGTCGATCACATAGGCAGACTGTTAGGAACATTTTGTCGGGCCTAATGACCGCTTATAGAGTTCTGGCAAATTTATATAGCCTGGTCGTGGCGAGAGCTACTATAGTATTCAAATGAGTCGATTCTTTTGACTAAAGACTATTCACCTAAGATGGCACAGTTTCAGATTAACTTTGATTTGTGTTACTACGACCTTCGTAAATGGGGTCAAATGGGCATATTTTGGGTTATGATGGCTGTGGCTAGTCGAAGGGAATGAGTGCGATAGGAATTGTCCACCCCTTGTCGGGTTATAACAATATCTCGGGGGCCACTCGAGGAGTAATGAATCGGAAATGCGTGGCCACGCTCGGATGGCATCCGAGTGGATAAATCCGGTCAATCGGTTATTCTCCGGATCGAGGAAACCACTCTCGATATGATCACTTGCAAGTACGACCGAAAGACACCTTGCATTGAGTGGGAGATAGTAATAGGACAAGAGAATTGGTGACGCACACTTGTCGAGGACAAGTGGGAGATTGTTGGAATATGTGTCCTCCGACAATAATGCGATCACATTTGTTGATCATAATGATCACATGTTTAAGTCTCATTAAAATGAATACAATTGGGAAGTAATATTGTTATTGTCAACTGGTCAACATATATCGGTAATGATTGGGCGACTAGAGTTTGACATTCTTGTCGTGTGACGGTGGTGATCAGTTGACCCCTAGGTCATACCTAAAGGGCAATACTCTTAATTGATTATTTAATTAATCGTATAATGTTGCGAGTTAATTAAATTACTTGAAAAAATTGACGGACGATTTTGGAAGAAAAATTTACGTATCATATTGAAATGTGATTAAATAAGATACGGTCTGAGTAATTGAATTGTATCATTACTCGGATGAAATAATTGTTTAATGTAACAATTAAATTGAATGAATTGTTATAAATACAATCAGTTGTGATTTATAAATTGGTAAAATTTTTGGCACAAGTAAATATGAAATTACTAAGTCAATTTTTTGTATGTGACGTATTTTTATTAATACGTTGATTTTTAATATGTTAAAAATACATAACAAATATATGTGACATGTGACATGTAACATATAGACAATTGACAAAAATAATATGGAATCCATATTATAGAGTGGGCCGAAAATTAGAAGGATTTAAGCTAATTATAAGTTGTTTGTAATTAGTGGAAAACACAATGATTAAAAGCAAACCTAGCCATGCAAGCCTATTGTTCATTGTGAAGAACAACCTTTCCATGCATTGGCTCTCCTAATACCCTCCTCTTACACGGTTTTGAGAAGGTAAATATCATCATTGTTTTTCCTATAATTTTTACCTAATAACACTAAAATGTTTTAGATTATTCATTCATTCAACTCATCCAAAATATAAGTTCTAGTGAGAAGAAATTTCCTCTCTTCTTCTCTCTTAAAAACCGAAAATATTCAAGTGTTAATAAATATTTTTGGTTCAATTTTCTTCTTAATTAATATTATACTAGTATTTGTAATATTAATTAAAATAAGAGAAGCCTTGGGTATAAAGCTTGGGGAGAGATCTTATACTTAGATCTTGTTCATCCATAAAGGAAAAGCTCAAGAACAAGAGAGATAGGTGATCTCTCTTGTGCCCTAATAGCCGAAATCCATTTTGTAAGGACATGATTTCTCCTCTATTTATATTATTGTTTGCATGCATAAGATCCGTTTTAATTTTATGACAAATTATTTAGACATATATGAGTATGTTAATATGTATATGAATCTACATTTCCTTCAAAGTTTACAACACAAGTCTATTTATTGGGGAAAAGATATCCCACGAATGAACATGTGTCTAAAAGTAGGTGAGTCTATTAAAGTGATAGCTAAATAAGGTCCAAGGTAAGAACTCGCTAGCACACACGGTCTTCCCCACTTAAGCTTCATCACCAACCTGTCATTCATAATAAATATGAAAGCCACAGTCAGTGGGGAGTAACTCAGGGTTCTCCCCGCCACAATATGTCAAGATACAAATAATTAGGAATTTAATTAAACAAACAAGCATAAGAATAAATACTTACGGTAACAAGAGAATCATGATTAGTATACGAAATGCAATAAGAGTAGTTACGCATAAATGAGAGAAGAATAATTAGGTCAAACGGTCAAATATTGACTCGACTCAAATGTAAGACAAATTACAAAGTATGGACTCAAACAAGACAACCCTCTAGACTCCAACCTCTTGGTAGGACGACGATCATAATACGGTCCTAGTCTAAACCTGGCCAGACTCTCGGGATAGACGACACCCGATTCGACAAACGATACCAAATCGTATCCAAGACTCCAAATATGGTACACCTAACCGTGCCCGAAAGTCGAGTAACCTCAAATCGGAACCTTGTCACCTAACCGTGACCCCCGGTCCGAAGAGGCGGAAGGAAAAATAGCCCAACTCGGAAACAATGGCACCTAACCGTGACCCAATGTCCGAGGGCAAATAAATAAGGAATGTCAAGTCGTCACACAATGTAAGTCGTCACACTTGGATCACAAATACGAGTAGTAATGATTGCACAAACATAACGTAAACAATTCATGTGAAGCATGCATAAGTACGAGAGTATAACAAATATCAAGTACTTCCATGATAAAAGAGTCTCAACACACCATACACAAGCATTAGGACCAAAGTTAAGATGCATACCCAACAAGAAACTCAAAACCCAATCTATAACAACAAGTTTAGTACTCGACTACAATAAGGGTCAACTTCAAACGGTCATAACTTGAGTTCTATACATGATAATGAGTTAAAACCAGTTGGAGGTGATAGCTTATCCACTTACGGTTCTAAAGGTAGGTCATACGCCTCAAACAAACAAGTAACGAAGAAGTTATGGCCATTTTACGAAAACTGGTCCAGGCTGAGTGCGCAGCCTGCGCCGAGATGCTGATTTGCGCGACACAACCAATTCACCTTCATCCCCAAATCATTTTTTTATCATGCCATTACCATCCCAATTGCACCATATATTACCCAAGTAACTTTATACAAGTATTAAGGGTGAAATCAAAGCATAAAAGAGGGATTAAAACACAAGGTTCGATTCAAATTCAAACAATTCCAAACTAACAACTTCATGACATAATTAAGCACAATTATTAAGCATGAATGAGACGGAGTCTTTACTAATTCATCCATGTATACAAAAGATTAGAAACTTCTTCAAACCACCAAGAGAGATTCCACACAAAACTCAATCAACAACAAACAAGTAAAAACATGTAAAGAATCTAACTTTAACACACATGTGAACAAACTATAACATATATAAACACCCAAATTGACATAATGTCGAGTAACCCATCACCGTTACCTTTTTGCACTTCAATCTTCTAAAGACTCGTCAATGATGTAGCTATCCTCCTCCGGGTTGTCCAAGTTCTCCCCTAAACACAAAAATAAAGGTATTAAGTCAAGAATCCACATCCTTGGAAGATGAGAATTTCGAAATAGAGGAAAAGATGGCAACTTTCTTACTTAGAAAGAAGGGAAATGAGAAAAGGAAGAGAATGGCGCGAAAAGGAACAAGATTGGTGAAGAATTGAGTGAGATATGGTGATTTTAGGGTTGAGTGGAGATGGTTCAACAATGGTGGTGTGGTTGTTGGGAGATTTCAGAAATTAGGAGTGAGGAGGATGAAGTTGTGAGGGTTTAGTTGAAGTTTTGTGTAGAGAAAAGAGAAGGAAAAGGCCCATGAGTCATGATAAGCCCAATAACTCAAAATGAGTCGGTTTCACTAGAATTTTCGTCTCAAGCCTACTATAACTCAAGACGGAGAATAATAATATTAGAATCTACACTATTATTATCGTTATACGACTATGACGATATTTTATGAAAATAAGCTTTAAATAATAATTATTTAATAAAAATTTCTTAAAATTTTATTTAAAATATAAGGAAAGCACCGGGTGTTACAATCATCCCACCTTTTAAAAAGTTTCGCCTCGAAACTTGAAACGAAAAGGTATTACCTTAAGAAAACAAACTAGGGTACTTGACACGCATGGAAGCCTCCGGTTCCCAAGTCTCTTCTTCTACATCACCACACTTCCACAAAACCTTTACCAAGGGCACCACTTTGCTCCTTAGCTTCTTCTCCTTCTTATCCAAGATACGAATCGGTCTCTCCTCGAAAGAAAGACTAGGCTCAAGCTCGGAAATTTCATTTTGCAACACATGACTAGGGTCGCTAATGTATTTCCTAAGTTGGGACACGTGGAAAACATCATGAACTTTACCCAAACTCGGGGGCAAATCCAATCTATAAGCCACGACACCAATCCTTTTTATCACTTCATAAGGTCCAATGTACTTCGGACTCAACTTTCCTTTAACTCCGAACCTCTTTACTCCTTTCATCGGGGACACTTTCAAGAACACCTTATCTCCAACTTCAAACTCCAAGGGTCGACGGCGAACATCGGCATAAGATTTCTGTCGATCTTGGGCGGCTTTCATTCTTTCACGGATGAGCTTCACTTGATCAATTGTCTCGGCTAACTTGTCGGGTCCTAGATCACGAACGTCACTTGCTTGATCCCAACAAATCGGACTACGGCATTTCCTTCCATAAAGGGCTTCATAAGGGGCCATCTTGATAGAAGCATGATAACTGTTGTTGTAAGAAAATTCCACCAAAGGTAAGCTCTTCTCCCAACTAGAATGGAAGTCAAGGGCACAAGCACGCAACAAGTCTTCTAGAGTTTGAATTGTCCTCTCGGATTGTCCATCGATAGCGGCATGAAAAGCGGTACTCATCAACAACTTACTACCCATAGCATCTTGCAAAGCCTTCCAAAATCTCGAACAAAAACGCGGGTCACGATCCGACACGATCTCCTTAGGAACACCATGGTAACGAACGATCTCCTCAACATAAGCACTAGCAAGACGGTCTAAACTCCAAGTCTCTTTGATAGGGATGAACCTAGCACACTTGGTCAACCTATCCACAACCACCCATACGACATCCTTTCCGCCAACGGTCTTAGGCAAAGCCATCACAAAATCCATGGAAATGGACTCCCACTTCCATAAAGGAACATCCAATGGTTGTAGCAAACCACCGGGTCTCTTATGCTCAATCTTCACTTGTTGACAAGTAAGACACCTTCCAACATATGACACAATGTCATTCTTCATGTTAGGCCACCAAAATTGAAGCTTCAAATCTTTATACATCTTGTCTCCTCCGGGGTGAATCGAATAAGGGGATAGATGGGCTTCATCTAGAACTCTCTTCCTCAAATCAACGGTATCGGGCACGTACATGCGTCCTCGGTAACGAAGGTAACCTCTAGCATCAATCTCACAATCCTTAGCCTTCCCTTCAAGAAGCTTGGCTTGAAAACTTTTAAAGGTAGCATCGTCCACAAGGCTATCTAGAATCTCACGGTGAAGAACGGGCTCGGCAACCATAGCACCAAGATAATCAAAACCACTCTCCACAAGTTGCAAACTTAGCTTACGAAACTCGGCACAAAGGTCGTCGGGGAGCACACGAATGGCACTCAAGGAATGAGTAGACTTCCTACTAAGGGCGTCGGCAACCACATTTGCCTTTCCTTCATGATACAACATCTCTACGTCATAATCATTCACCAATTCCAACCATCGTCGTTGTCTCATATTCAAATCCTTTTGGGTGAAGATATACTTCAAACTCTTATGATCGGTGTAGATACGACAATGAACTCCGATGAGATAGTGTCTCCACATCTTCAAGGCATGAACAATGGTGGCTAACTCCAAATCATGAGTGGGATAGTTCACCTCATGAACTCTCAATTGTCGCGAACCATAAGCAACAACTCTTCTATTTTGCATGAGAACACAACCTAAACCCATCTTAGAAGCATCACAAAACACATCAAAGTCAACTCCATCCTCGGGCAAGGTCAACACGGGAGCGGTAGTCAACCTCTTCTTCAACTCTTGGAATGCACTTTCACAAGCTTCGGTCCACAAAAACTTGGTCTCCTTCTTCAAAAGTTGAGTCATTGGCCTAGCAAGCTTGGAAAAATCTTTCACAAAGCGACGGTAGTAACCCGCCAAACCCAAGAAACTACGGATCTCACCAACATCGATTGGACTCTTCCACTCAATTACGGCTTCAATCTTCAAAGGATCCACCATGACACCATCCTTAGATATAACATGGCCTAGAAAAGACACCTTAGACAACCAAAATTCACACTTGGAGAATTTGGCAAACCACTTTTGCCGACGGAGGATTTCCAAAATGATACGAAGGTGATCGGCATGCTCTTCTTCGGACTTGGAGTAGATGAGGATATCGTCAATGAAGACCACAACACACTTGTATAAGAACTCACTAAAGGTCTGGTTCATTTGGTCCATGAAGATGGAGGGGGCATTTGTTAAACCAAAGGGCATCACCTTAAACTCGAAATGTCCATATCTCGTGCTAAAGGCGGTCTTGGGGATGTCGGACTCACAAACGGGAATTTGATGATAACCGGATCTCAAATCAATCTTGGAGAAAGTAGAAGCACCTTTGAGTTGATCAAACAAATCTTCAATCCTTGGTAGAGGATACTTGTTCTTGATGGTAACACGGTTAAGCTCGCGGTAGTCAATGCAAAGTCTCATGGATCCATCTTTCTTCTTCACAAAGAGAACGGGAGCACCCCAAGGTGAGGCACTAGGTCTAATGAATCCTTTCTCAATCATCTCATCAAGTTGCTTCCTCAACTCCCTCAACTCGGTTGGCGCCATACGGTATGGGGCTTTAGCAATCGGACCGGTTCCGGGTACAAGGTCGATAGAGAACTCAACATCACGCTCGGGAGGAATTCCGGGCAATTCTTCGGGAAAGACATCGGCGAATTCACAAACCACGGGCACTTCTTCGATCTTAGGTAAGGAAGGGGAGGTAGAAGTCACCACGCATAGAAAGATTTGGTAACCTTTCCTCTTCATGCTCATCAATTTCAAAGCGGAGATCAATTTCACACCTTCTTGGGAGCGGACTCCTCTATAGGACACACGAGTGCCTAGAGGACTCTTGAGGCAAATCTTTTGGTCTCGACACTCGAATCTTGCATCATACTTTGACAACCAATCCATACCCAAAATCACATCGAATTCCTCAAGGGGAAAATGAAGTAGGTTAGCGGGAAACAAGGTTTCCGATATAGAAATAGGAATGTCGGAGAAAGTGAGGGAGCAAGAGAACATTTCTCCGGAAGGTAAGGATATAGAAGTTTCTTCACTAGGAATGGGCTCAAGGGCTAGTTTTTCCGAGAACTTGGAAGATATAAAAGATAAAGATGCGCCGGTATCAAATAAAATGAGGCAAGATTGATCAAAAATTGAGAACATACCCGTAATGATATCGGGATGAGCGGCGGCTTCGGCTCGACTCATGACAAAGATAGTTCCTCTTGGCCTAGCATTTGAAGTAGGAGCATTCTTCTTCTCGGGGCAATCGGCAACACGATGTCCGGGCTTCTAACAATGAAAGCAAGTCAAGGGCTTGCCATAGCATCCAATTCCGGGGTGTGCAGCTTGCCTACAATGGTAGCACTTACGGTCCTTCTCAAGTTCATTAGTTGATGTGGGAGCTTGTCCTCTAGGTTCTTGGACTCTTCGTCCTTGTCCTCCATGGTCTTGTATCCTTGGCATAAACTTCCTCTGGTTGGCATAGTTTGGAGTAGAAGGCACAAATGGTCTCTTGCCATGAAAGTTAGAACGGTAAGAATGAGAAGAGGAGTGGGGCTTGGCTTCTTCTTCAATGGCCTTCAAAGAGCTTTCGGCCCAAATGACATCATCATAGACTTCCACAAAGGTAGTTGAGTTTCTTCTCACCATGCTTTCAACTTTAGGGTTCAACTTGTTCTTGTACAAGTAGACACGATCCTCTTCATCTTTCACGAACTTGGAGGCATAATGAGCAAGTTAATTAAACTTGTCGGTGTAGGCTTGAATTGATAGCTTCCCTTGCTTGAAGTCCATGAACTCCTTCAATCTTTGTTGTTTGAGCTCCTTAGGGTAGAAGCGAGTCTCCACAAGTGACTTAAAGCGGTTCCAATCAAAGTTGGGGTCTTGAGTAGCGGTAGGACCGGTCAAAGTCCACCACCTATCGGCTTCCTTCACAAGAAAGTGAGAGGCTAATCTCACCTTGTCCTCCTCTCGGGCATCAAAGAGAGAGAAGTTCTTCTCCATATCACGAAACCACTCCGAGAGAGCAACGGGATCCACTTCACCACCATAGGTCCTAGCCTTGTTCCTTGCTAGTTGACTTGCAATCCAAGCATAGCTTCCTTGACGGTTAGCTTCATGAGGAGGGGGAGCGGGTTGAGCATTTTGTTGGTTAGCAAGCACTTGAGTGAGGGCTTGCATGATAGCATTTTCCACATTGGTCGCTCGTACCATCTTTTTGCACAAGAGCAAACAAGTTAGAACCTATCACAAAACATACACAAAAAGGCTACTAACTTAGGTCCTTAATTCTACCCATCTCTCATTCATTATTCAAGGTCAAGTAAGAATTTTAAGTTGGGGTACACGTGTGTGCGTCGGGAGCAATATATGCTCGATACCAAGTATGACACCCTCGTTGAGGCAACTAAATATAACTAGTAAATCGTGGCGGAAACACGAGATTTTTAAAACTTTTAAGGCTTCTAGTGAAGTCCAACGCGAGGTATCACCAACACGATAGATAAGTTTAGATAGTTAAAGTTAAGTTTACAACACAAGTCTATTTATTGGGGAAAAGATATCCCACGAATGAACATGTGTCTAAAAGTAGGTGAGTCTATTAAAGTGATAGCTAAATAAGGTCCAAGGTAAGAACTCGCTAGCTCACACGGTCTTCCCCACTTAAGCTTCATCACCAACCTGTCATTCATAATAAATATGAAAGCCACAGTCAGTGGGGAGTAACTCAGGGTTCTCCCCGCCACAATATGTCAAGATACAAGTAATTAGGAATTTAATTAAACAAACAAGCATAAGAATAAATACTTACGGTAACAAGAGAATCATGATTAGTATACGAAATGCAATAAGAGTAGTTACGCATAAATGAGAGAAGAATAATTAGGTCAAACGGTCAAATATTGACTCGACTCAAATGTAAGACAAATTACAAAGTATGGACTCAAACAAGACAACCCTCTAGACTCCAACCTCTTGGTAGGACGAGGATCATAATACGGTCCTAGTCTAAACCTGGCCAGACTCTCGGGATGGACGACACCCGATTCGACAAACGATACCAAATCGTATCCAAGACTCCAAATATGGTACACCTAACCGTGCCCGAAAGTCGAGTAACCTCAAATCGGAACCTTGTCACCTAACCGTGACCCCCGGTCCGAAGAGGCGGAAGGAAAAATAGCCCAACTCGGAAACAATGGCACCTAACCGTGACCCAATGTCCGAGGGAAAATAAATAAGGAATGTCAAGTCGTCACACAATGTAATTTGTCACACTTGGATCACAAATACGAGTAGTAATGATTGCACAAACATAACGTAAACAATTCATGTGAAGCATGCATAAGTACGAGAGTATAACAAATATCAAGTACTCCCATGATAAAAGAGTCTCAACACACCATACACAAGCATTAGGACCAAGGTTAAGATGCATACCCAACAAGAAACTCAAAACCCAATCTATAACAACAAGTTTAGTACTCGACTACAATAAGGGTCAACTTCAAACGGTCATAACTTGAGTTATGTACATGATAATGAGGTAAAACCAGTTGGAGGTGATAGCTTATCCACTTACGGTTCTAACGGTAGGTCATAAGCCTTAAACAAACAAGTAACGAAGAAGTTATGGCCATTTTACGAAAACTGGTCCAGGCTGAGTGCGCAGCCTGCGCCGAGATGCTGATTTGCGCGACACAACCAATTCACCTTCATCCCCAAATCATTTTTTTATCATGCCATTACCATCCCAATTGCACCATATATTACCCAAGTAACTTTATACAAGTATTAAGGGTGAAATCAAAGCATAAAAGAGGGATTAAAACACAAGGTTCGATTCAAATTCAAACAATTCCAAACTAACAACTTCATGACATAATTAAGCACAATTATTAAGCATGAATGAGACGGAGTCTTTACTAATTCATCCATGTATACAAAAGACTAGAAACTTCTTCAAACCACCAAGAGAGATTCCACACAAAACTCAATCAACAACAAACAAGTAAAAACATGTAAAGAATCTAACTTTAACACACATGTGAACAAACTATAACATATATAAACACCCAAATTGACATAATGTCGAGTAACCCATCACCGTTACCTTTTTGCACTTCAATCTTCTAAAGACTCGTCAATGATGTAGCTATCCTCCTCCGGGTTGTCCAAGTTCTCCCCTAAACACAAAAATAAAGGTATTAAGTCAAGAATCCACATCCTTGGAAGATGAGAATTTCGAAATAGAGGAAAAGATGGCAACTTTCTTACTTAGAAAGAAGGGAAATGAGAAAAGGAAGAGAATGGCGCGAAAAGGAACAAGATTGGTGAAGAATTGAGTGAGATATGGTGATTTTAGGGTTGAGTGGAGATGGTTCAACAATGGTGGTGTGGTTGTTGGGAGATTTCAGAAATTAGGAGTGAGGAGGATGAAGTTGTGAGGGTTTAGTTGAAGTTTTGTGTAGAGAAAAGAGAAGGAAAAGGCCCATGAGTCATGATAAGCCCAATAACTCAAAATGAGTCGGTTTCACTAGAATTTTCGTCTCAAGCCTACTATAACTCAAGACGGAGAATAATAATATTAGAATCTACACTATTATTATCGTTATACGACTATGACGATATTTTATAAAAATAAGCTTTAAATAATAATTATTTAATAAAAATTACTTAAAAGTTTATTTAAAATATAAGGAAAGGGCGGGGTGTTACAATCATCCCACCTTTTAAAAAGTTTCGCCCTCGAAACTTGAAACGAAAAGGTATTACCTTAAGAAAACAAACTAGGGTACTTGACACGCATGGAAGCCTCCGGTTCCCAAGTCTCTTCTTCTACATCACCACACTTCCACAAAACCTTTACCAAGGGCACCACTTTGCTCCTTAGCTTCTTCTCCTTCTTATCCAAGATACGAATCGGTCTCTCCTCGAAAGAAAGACTAGGCTCAAGCTCGGAAATTTCATTTTGCAACACATGACTAGGGTCGCTAATGTATTTCCTAAGTTGGGACACGTGGAAAACATCATGAACTTTACCCAAACTCGGGGGCAAATCCAATCTATAAGCCACGACACCAATCCTTTTTATCACTTCATAAGGTCCAATGTACTTCGGACTCAACTTTCCTTTAACTCCGAACCTCTTTACTCCTTTCATCGGGGACACTTTCAAGAACACCTTATCTCCAACTTCAAACTCCAAGGGTCGACGGCGAACATCGGCATAAGATTTATGTCGATCTTGGGCGGCTTTCATTCTTTCACGGATGAGCTTCACTTGATCAATTGTCTCGGCTAACTTGTCGGGTCCTAGATCACGAACGTCACTTGCTTGATCCCAACAAATCGGACTACGGCATTTCCTTCCATAAAGGGCTTCATAAGGGGCCATCTTGATAGAAGCATGATAACTGTTGTTGTAAGAAAATTCCACCAAAGGTAAGCTCTTCTCCCAACTAGAATGGAAGTCAAGGGCACAAGCACGCAACAAGTCTTCTAGAGTTTGAATTGTCCTCTCGGATTGTCCATCGATAGCGGCATGAAAAGCGGTACTCATCAACAACTTACTACCCATAGCATCTTGCAAAGCCTTCCAAAATCTCGAACAAAAACGCGGGTCACGATCCGACACGATCTCCTTAGGAACACCATGGTAACGAACGATCTCCTCAACATAAGCACTAGCAAGATGGTCTAAACTCCAAGTCTCTTTGATAGGGATGAACCTAGCACACTTGGTCAACCTATCCACAACCACCCATACGACATCCTTTCCGCCAACGGTCTTAGGCAAAGCCATCACAAAATCCATGGAAATGGACTCCCACTTCCATAAAGGAACATCCAATGGTTGTAGCAAACCACCGGGTCTCTTATGCTCAATCTTCACTTGTTGACAAGTAAGACACCTTCCAACATATGACACAATGTCATTCTTCATGTTAGGCCACCAAAATTGAAGCTTCAAATCTTTATACATCTTGTCTCCTCCGGGGTGAATCGAATAAGGGGATAGATGGGCTTCATCTAGAACTCTCTTCCTCAAATCAACGGTATCGGGCACGTACATGCGTCCTCGGTAACGAAGGTAACCTCTAGCATCAATCTCACAATCCTTAGCCTTCCCTTCAAGAAGCTTGGCTTGAAAACTTTTAAAGGTAGCATCGTCCACAAGGCTATCTAGAATCTCACGGTGAAGAACGGGCTCGGCAACCATAGCACCAAGATAATCAAAACCACTCTCCACAAGTTGCAAACTTAGCTTACGAAACTCGGCACAAAGGTCGTCGGGAGCACACGAATGTCACTCAAGGAATGAGTAGACTTCCTACTAAGGGCGTCGGCAACCACATTTGCCTTTCCTTCATGATACAACATCTCTACGTCATAATCATTCACCAATTCCAACCATCGTCGTTGTCTCATATTCAAATCCTTTTGGGTGAAGATATACTTCAAACTCTTATGATCGGTGTAGATACGACAATGAACTCCGATGAGATAGTGTCTCCACATCTTCAAGGCATGAACAATGGTGGCTAACTCCAAATCATGAGTGGGATAGTTCACCTCATGAACTCTCAATTGTCGCGAACCATAAGCAACAACTCTTCTATTTTGCATGAGAACACAACCTAAACCCATCTTAGAAGCATCACAAAACACATCAAAGTCAACTCCATCCTCGGGCAAGGTCAACACGGGAGCGGTAGTCAACCTCTTCTTCAACTCTTGGAATGCACTTTCACAAGCTTCGGTCCACAAAAACTTGGTCTCCTTCTTCAAAAGTTGAGTCATTGGCCTAGCAAGCTTGGAAAAATCTTTCACAAAGCGACGGTAGTAACCCGCCAAACCCAAGAAACTACGGATCTCACCAACATCGATTGGACTCTTCCACTCAATTACGGCTTCAATCTTCAAAGGATCCACCATGACACCATCCTTAGATATAACATGGCCTAGAAAAGACACCTTAGACAACCAAAATTCACACTTGGAGAATTTGGCAAACCACTTTTGCCGACGGAGGATTTCCAAAATGATACGAAGGTGATCGGCATGCTCTTCTTCGGACTTGGAGTAGATGAGGATATCGTCAATGAAGACCACAACACACTTGTATAAGAACTCACTAAAGGTCTGGTTCATTTGGTCCATGAAGATGGAGGGGGCATTTGTTAAACCAAAGGGCATCACCTTAAACTCGAAATGTCCATATCTCGTGCTAAAGGCGGTCTTGGGGATGTCGGACTCACAAACGGGAATTTGATGATAACCGGATCTCAAATCAATCTTGGAGAAAGTAGAAGCACCTCTGAGTTGATCAAACAAATCTTCAATCCTTGTTAGAGGATACTTGTTCTTGATGGTAACACGGTTAAGCTCGCGGTAGTCAATGCAAAGTCTCATGGATCCATCTTTCTTCTTCACAAAGAGAACGGGAGCACCCCAAGGTGAGGCACTAGGTCTAATGAATCCTTTCTCAATCATCTCATCAAGTTGCTTCCTCAACTCCCTCAACTCGGTTGGCGCCATACGGTATGGGGCTTTAGCAATCGGACCGGTTCCGGGTACAAGGTCGATAGAGAACTCAACATCACGCTCGGGAGGAATTCCGGGCAATTCTTTGGGAAAGACATCGGCGAATTCACAAACCACGGGCACTTCTTCGATCTTAGGTAAGGAAGGGGAGGTAGAAGTCACCACGCATAGAAAGATTTGGTAACCTTTCCTCTTCATGCTCATCAATTTCAAAGCGGAGATCAATTTCACACCTTCTTGGGAGCGGACTCCTCTATAGGACACACGAGTGCCTAGAGGACTCTTGAGGCAAATCTTTTGGTCTCGACACTCGAATCTTGCATCATACTTTGACAACCAATCCATACCCAAAATCACATCGAATTCCTCAAGGGGAAAATGAAGTAGGTTAGCGGGAAACAAGGTTTCCGATATAGAAATAGGAATGTCGGAGAAAGTGAGGGAGCAAGAGAACATTTCTCCGGAAGGTAAGGATATAGAAGTTTCTTCACTAGGAATGGGCTCAAGGGCTAGTTTTTCCGAGAACTTGGAAGATATAAAAGATAAAGATGCGCCGGTATCAAATAAAATGAGGCAAGGTTGATCAAAAATTGAGAACATACCCGTAATGATATCGGGATGAGCGGCGGCTTCGGCTCGACTCATGACAAAGATAGTTCCTCTTGGCCTAGCATTTGAAGTAGGAGCATTCTTCTTCTCGGGGCAATCGGCAACACGATGTCCGGGCCGACAATGAAAGCAAGTCAAGGGCTTGCCATAGCATCCAATTAGGGTGTGCGACTTGCCTACAATGGTAGCACTTACGGTCCTTCTCAAGTTCATTAGTTGATGTGGGAGCTTGTCCTCTAGGTTCTTGGACTCTTCGTCCTTGTCCTCCATGGTCTTGTATCCTTGGCATAAACTTCCTCTGGTTGGCATAGTTTGGAGTAGAAGGCACAAATGGTCTCTTGCCATGAAAGTTAGAACGGTAAGAATGAGAAGAGGAGTGGGGCTTGGCTTCTTCTTCAATGGCCTTCAAAGAGCTTTCGGCCCAAATGACATCATCATAGACTTCCACAAAGGTAGTTGAGTTTCTTCTCACCATGCTTTCAACTTTAGGGTTCAACTTGTTCTTGTACAAGTAGACACGATCCTCTTCATCTTTCACGAACTTGGAGGCATAATGAGCAAGTTAATTAAACTTGTCGGTGTAGGCTTGAATTGATAGCTTCCCTTGCTTGAAGTCCATGAACTCCTTCAATCTTTGTTGTTTGAGCTCCTTAGGGTAGAAGCGAGTCTCCACAAGTGACTTAAAGCGGTTCCAATCAAAGTTGGGGTCTTGAGTAGCGGTAGGACCGGTCAAAGTCCACCACCTATCGGCTTCCTTCACAAGAAAGTGAGAGGCTAATCTCACCTTGTCCTCCTCTCGGGCATCAAAGAGAGAGAAGTTCTTCTCCATATCACGAAACCACTCCGAGAGAGCAACGGGATCCACTTCACCACCATAGGTCCTAGCCTTGTTCCTTGCTAGTTGACTTGCAATCCAAGCATAGCTTCCTTGACGGTTAGCTTCATGAGGAGGGGGAGCGGGTTGAGCATTTTGTTGGTTAGCAAGCACTTGAGTGAGGGCTTGCATGATAGCATTTTCCACATTGGTCGCTCGTACCATCTTTTTGCACAAGAGCAAACAAGTTAGAACCTATCACAAAACATACACAAAAAGGCTACTAACTTAGGTCCTTAATTCTACCCATCTCTCATTCATTATTCAAGGTCAAGTAAGAATTTTAAGTTGGGGTACACGTGTGTGCGTCGGGAGCAATATATGCTCGATACCAATCAGTGACACCCCTCGTTGAGGCAACTAAATATAACTAGTAAATCGTGGCGGAAACACGAGATTTTTAAAACTTTTAAGGCTTCTAGTGAAGTCCAACGCGAGGTATCACCAACACGATAGATAAGTTTAGATAGTTAAAGTTAAGTTTACAACACAAGTCTATTTATTGGGGAAAAGATATCCCACGAATGAACATGTGTCTAAAAGTAGGTGAGTCTATTAAAGTGATAGCTAAATAAGGTCCAAGGTAAGAACTCGCTAGCTCACACGGTCTTCCCCACTTAAGCTTCATCACCAACCTGTCATTCATAATAAATATGAAAGCCAAATCGTCAGGTGGGGAGTAACTCGGGTTCTCCCGCCACAATATGTCAAGATACAAGTAATTAGGAATTTAATTAAACAAACAAGCATAAGAATAAATACTTACGGTAACAAGAGAATCATGATTAGTATACGAAATGCAATAAGAGTAGTTACGCATAAATGAGAGAAGAATAATTAGGTCAAACGGTCAAATATTGACTCGACTCAAATGTAAGACAAATTACAAAGTATGGACTCAAACAAGACAACCCTCTAGACTCCAACCTCTTGGTAGGACGAGGATCATAATACGGTCCTAGTCTAAACCTGGCCAGACTCTCGGGATGGACGACACCCGATTCGACAAACGATACCAAATCGTATCCAAGACTCCAAATATGGTACACCTAACCGTGCCCGAAAGTCGAGTAACCTCAAATCGGAACCTTGTCACCTAACCGTGACCCCCGGTCCGAAGAGGCGGAAGGAAAAATAGCCCAACTCGGAAACAATGGCACCTAACCGTGACCCAATGTCCGAGGGAAAATAAATAAGGAATGTCAAGTCGTCACACAATGTAATTTGTCACACTTGGATCACAAATACGAGTAGTAATGATTGCACAAACATAACGTAAACAATTCATGTGAAGCATGCATAAGTACGAGAGTATAACAAATATCAAGTACTCCCATGATAAAAGAGTCTCAACACACCATACACAAGCATTAGGACCAAGGTTAAGATGCATACCCAACAAGAAACTCAAAACCCAATCTATAACAACAAGTTTAGTACTCGACTACAATAAGGGTCAACTTCAAACGGTCATAACTTGAGTTATGTACATGATAATGAGGTAAAACCAGTTGGAGGTGATAGCTTATCCACTTACGGTTCTAACGGTAGGTCATAAGCCTTAAACAAACAAGTAACGAAGAAGTTATGGCCATTTTACGAAAACTGGTCCAGGCTGAGTGCGCAGCCTGCGCCGAGGTGCGCAGCCTGCGCCGAGATGCTGATTTGCGCGACACAACCAATTCACCTTCATCCCCAAATCATTTTTTTTATCATGCCATTACCATCCCAATTGCACCATATATTACCCAAGTAACTTTATACAAGTATTAAGGGTGAAATCAAAGCATAAAAGAGGGATTAAAACACAAGGTTCGATTCAAATTCAAACAATTCCAAACTAACAACTTCATGACATAATTAAGCACAATTATTAAGCATGAATGAGACGGAGTCTTTACTAATTCATCCATGTATACAAAAGACTAGAAACTTCTTCAAACCACCAAGAGAGATTCCACACAAAACTCAATCAACAACAAACAAGTAAAAACATGTAAAGAATCTAACTTTAACACACATGTGAACAAACTATAACATATATAAACACCCAAATTGACATAATGTCGAGTAACCCATCACCGTTACCTTTTTGCACTTCAATCTTCTAAAGACTCATCAATGATGTAGCTATCCTCCTCCGGGTTGTCCAAGTTCTCCCCTAAACACAAAAATAAAGGTATTAAGTCAAGAATCCACATCCTTGGAAGATGAGAATTTCGAAATAGAGGAAAAGATGGCAACTTTCTTACTTAGAAAGAAGGGAAATGAGAAAAGGAAGAGAATGGCGCGAAAAGGAACAAGATTGGTGAAGAATTGAGTGAGATATGGTGATTTTAGGGTTGAGTGGAGATGGTTCAACAATGGTGGTGTGGTTGTTGGGAGATTTCAGAAATTAGGAGTGAGGAGGATGAAGTTGTGAGGGTTTAGTTGAAGTTTTGTGTAGAGAAAAGAGAAGGAAAAGGCCCATGAGTCATGATAAGCCCAATAACTCAAAATGAGTCGGTTTCACTAGAATTTTCGTCTCAAGCCTACTATAACTCAAGACGGAGAATAATAATATTAGAATCTACACTATTATTATCGTTATACGACTATGACGATATTTTATAAAAATAAGCTTTAAATAATAATTATTTAATAAAAATTACTTAAAAGTTTATTTAAAATATAAGGAAAGGGCGGGGTGTTACAATCATCCCACCTTTTAAAAAGTTTCGCCCTCGAAACTTGAAACGAAAAGGTATTACCTTAAGAAAACAAACTAGGGTACTTGACACGCATGGAAGCCTCCGGTTCCCAAGTCTCTTCTTCTACATCACCACACTTCCACAAAACCTTTACCAAGGGCACCACTTTGCTCCTTAGCTTCTTCTCCTTCTTATCCAAGATACGAATCGGTCTCTCCTCGAAAGAAAGACTAGGCTCAAGCTCGGAAATTTCATTTTGCAACACATGACTAGGGTCGCTAATGTATTTCCTAAGTTGGGACACGTGGAAAACATCATGAACTTTACCCAAACTCGGGGGCAAATCCAATCTATAAGCCACGACACCAATCCTTTTTATCACTTCATAAGGTCCAATGTACTTCGGACTCAACTTTCCTTTAACTCCGAACCTCTTTACTCCTTTCATCGGGGACACTTTCAAGAACACCTTATCTCCAACTTCAAACTCCAAGGGTCGACGGCGAACATCGGCATAAGATTTCTGTCGATCTTGGGCGGCTTTCATTCTTTCACGGATGAGCTTCACTTGATCAATTGTCTCGGCTAACTTGTCGGGTCCTAGATCACGAACGTCACTTGCTTGATCCCAAAAAATCGGACTACGGCATTTTCTTCCATAAAGGGCTTCATAAGGGGCCATCTTGATAGAAGTATGATAACTGTTGTTGTAAGAAAATTCCACCAAAGGTAAGTCTTCTCCCAACTAGAATGGAAGTCAAGGGCACAAGCACGCAACAAGTCTTCTAGAGTTTGAATTGTCCTCTCGGATTGTCCATCGGTAGCGGCATGAAAAGCGGTACTCATCAACAACTTACTACCCATAGCATCTTGCAAAGCCTTCCAAAATCTCGAACAAAAACGCGGGTCACGATCCGACACGATCTCCTTAGGAACACCATGGTAACGAACGATCTCCTCAACATAAGCACTAGCAAGACGGTCTAAACTCCAAGTCTCTTTGATAGGGATGAACCTAGCACACTTGGTCAACCTATCCACAACCACCCATACGGCATCCTTTCCGCCAACGATCTTAGGCAAAGCCATCACAAAATCCATGGAAATGGACTCCCACTTCCATAAAGGAACATCCAATGGTTGTAGCAAACCACCGGGTCTCTTATGCTCAATCTTCACTTGTTGACAAGTAAGACACCTTTCAACATATGACACAATGTCATTCTTCATGTTAGGCCACCAAAATTGAAGCTTCAAATATTTATACATCTTGTCTCCTCCGGGGTGAATCGAATAAGGGGATAGATGGGCTTCATCTAGAACTCTCTTCCTCAAATCGACGGTATCGGGCACGTACATGCGTCCTCGGTAACGAAGGTAACCTCTAGCATCAATCTCACAATCCTTAGCCTTCCCTTCAAGAAGCTTGGCTTGAAAACTTTTAAAGGTAGCATCGTCCACAAGGCTATCTAGAATCTCACGGTGAAGAACGGGCTCGGCAACCATAGCACCAAGATAATCAAAACCACTCTCCACAAGTTGCAAACTTAGCTTACGAAACTCGGCACAAAGGTCGTCGGGGAGCACACGAATGGCACTCAAGGAATGAGTAGACTTCCTACTAAGGGCGTCGGCAACCACATTTGCCTTTCCTTCATGATACAACATCTCTACGTCATAATCATTCACCAATTCCAACCATCGTCGTTGTCTCATATTCAAATCCTTTTGGGTGAAGATATACTTCAAACTCTTATGATCGGTGTAGATACGACAATGAACTCCGATGAGATAGTGTCTCCACATCTTCAAGGCATGAACAATGGTGGCTAACTCCAAATCATGAGTGGGATAGTTCACCTCATGAACTCTCAATTGTCGCGAACCATAAGCAACAACTATTCTATTTTGCATGAGAACACAACCTAAACCCATCTTAGAAGCATCACAAAACACATCAAAGTCAACTCCATCCTCGGGCAAGGTCAACACGGGAGCGGTAGTCAACCTCTTCTTCAACTCTTGGAATGCACTTTCACAAGCTTCGGTCCACAAAAACTTGGTCTCCTTCTTCAAAAGTTGAGTCATTGGCCTAGCAAGCTTGGAAATATCTTTCACAAAGCGACGGTAGTAACCCGCCAAACCCAAGAAACTACGGATCTCACCAACATCGGTTGGACTCTTCCACTCAATTACGGCTTCAATCTTCGAAGGATCCACCATGACACCATCCTTAGATATAACATGGCCTAGAAAATACACCTTAGACAACCAAAATTCACACTTGGAGAATTTGGCAAACCACTTTTGCCGACGGAGGATTTCCAAAATGATACGAAGGTGATCGGCATGCTCTTCTTCGGACTTGGAGTAGATGAGGATATCGTCAATGAAGACCACAACACACTTGTCTAAGAACTCACTAAAGGTCTGGTTCATTTGGTCCATGAAGATGGAGGGGGCATTTGTTAAACCAAAGGGCATCACCTTAAACTCGAAATGTCCATATCTCGTGCTAAAGGCGGTCTTGGGGATGTCGGACTCACGAATGGGAATTTGATGATAACCGGATCTCAAATCAATCTTGGAGAAAGTAGAAGCACCTTTGAGTTGATCAAACAAATCTTCAATCCTTGGTAGAGGATACTTGTTCTTGATGGTAACACGGTTAAGCTCGCGGTAGTCAATGCAAAGTCTCATGGATCCATCTTTCTTCTTCACAAAGAGAACGGGAGCACCCCAAGGTGAGGCACTAGGTCTAATGAATCCTTTCTCAATCATCTCATCAAGTTGCTTCCTCAACTCCCTCAACTCGGTTGGCGCCATACGGTATGGGGCTTTAGCAATCGGACCGGTTCCGGGTACAAGGTCGATAGAGAACTCAACATCACGCTCGGGAGGAATTCCGGGCCATTCTTCGGGAAAGACATCGGCGAATTCACAAACCACGGGCACTTCTTCGATCTTAGGTAAGGAAGGGGAGGTAGAAGTCACCACGCATAGAAAGATTTGGTAACCTTTCCTCTTCATGCTCATCAATTTCAAAGCGGAGATCAATTTCACACCTTCTTGGGAGCGGACTCCTCTATAGGACACACGAGTGCCTAGCGGACTCTTGAGGCAAATCTTTTGGTCTCGACACTCGAATCTTGCATCATACTTTGACAACCAATCCATACCCAAAATCACATCGAATTCCTCAAGGGGAAAATGAAGTAGGTTAGCGGGAAACAAGGTTTCCGATATAGAAATAGGAATGTCGGAGAAAGTGAGGGAGCAAGAGAACATTTCTCCGGAAGGTAAGGATATAGAAGTTTCTTCACTAGGAATGGGCTCAAGGGCTAGTTTTTCCGAGAACTTGGAAGATATAAAAGATAAAGATGCGCCGGTATCAAATAAAATGAGGCAAGGTTGATCAAAAATTGAGAACATACCCGTAATGATATCGGGATGAGCGGCGGCTTCGGCTCGACTCATGACAAAGATAGTTCCTCTTGGCCTAACATTTGAAGTAGGAGCATTCTTCTTCTCGGGGCAATCGGCAACACGATGTCCGGGCTTCTTACAATGAAAGCAAGTCAAGGGCTTGCCATAGAATCCAATTCCGGGGTGTGCAGTTTGCCTACAATGGTAGCACTTACGGTCCTTCTCAAGTTCATTAGTTGATGTGGGAGCTTGTCCTCTAGGTTCTTGGACTCTTCGTCCTTGTCCTCCATGGTCTTGTATCCTTGGCACAAACCTCCTCTGGTTGGCATAGTTTGGAGTAAAAGGCACAAATGGTCTCTTGCCATGAAAGTTAGAACGGTAAGAATGAGAAGAGGAGTGGGGCTTGGCTTCTTCTTCAATGGCCTTCAAAGAGCTTTCGGCCCAAATGACATCATCATAGACTTCCACAAAGGTAGTTGAGTTTCTTCTCACCATGCTTTCCACTTTAGGGTTCAACTTGTTCTTGTACAAGTAGACACGATCCTCTTCATCTTTCACGAACTTGGAGGCATAATGAGCAAGTTAATTAAACTTGTCGGTGTAGGCTTGAATTGATAGCTTCCCTTGCTTGAAGTCCATAAACTCCTTCAATCTTTGTTGTTTGAGCTCCTTAGGGTAGAAGCGAGTCTCCACAAGTGACTTAAAGCGGTTCCAATCAAAGTTGGGGTCTTGAGTAGCGGTAGGACCGGTCAAAGTCCACCACCTATCGGCTTCCTTCACAAGAAAGTGAGAGGCTAATCTCACCTTGTCCTCCTCTCGGGCATCAAAGAGAGAGAAGTTCTTCTCCATATCACGAAACCACTCCGAGAGAGCAACGGGATCCACTTCACCACCATAGGTCCTAGCCTTGTTCCTTGCTAGTTGACTTGCAATCCAAGCATAGCTTCCTTGACGGTTAGCTTCATGAGGAGGGGGAGCGGGTTGAGCATTTTGTTGGTTAGCAAGCACTTGAGTGAGGGCTTGCATGATAGCATTTTCCACATTGGTCGCTCGTACCATCTTTTTGCACAAGAGCAAACAAGTTAGAACCTATCACAAAACATACACAAAAAGGCTACTAACTTAGGTCCTTAATTCTACCCATCTCTCATTCATTATTCAAGGTCAAGTAAGAATTTTAAGTTGGGGTACACGTGTGTGCGTCGGGAGCAATATATGCTCTGATACCAACTGTGACACCCCTCGTTGAGGCAACTAAATATAACTAGTAAATCGTGGCGGAAACACGAGATTTTTAAAACTTTTAAGTCTTCTAGTGAAGTCCAACGCGAGGTATCACCAACACGATAGATAAGTTTAGATAGTTAAAGTTAAGTTTACAACACAAGTCTATTTATTGGGGAAAAGATATCCCACGAATGAACATGTGTCTAAAAGTAGGTGAGTCTATTAAAGTGATATCTAAATAAGGTCCAAGGTAAGAACTCGCTAGCTCACACGGTCTTCCCCACTTAAGCTTCATCACCAACCTGTCATTCATAATAAATATGAAAGCCACAGTCAGTGGGGAGTAACTCAGGGTTCTCCCCGCCACAATATGTCAAGATACAAGTAATTAGGAATTTAATTAAACAAACAAGCATAAGAATAAATACTTACGGTAACAAGAGAATCATGATTAGTATACGAAATGCAATAAGAGTAGTTACGCATAAATGAGAGAAGAATAATTAGGTCAAACGGTCAAATATTGACTCGACTCAAATGTAAGACAAATTACAAAGTATGGACTCAAACAAGACAACCCTCTAGACTCCAACCTCTTGGTAGGACGACGATCATAATATGGTCCTAGTCTAAACCTGGCCAGACTCTCGGGATGGACGACACCCGATTCGACAAACGATACCAAATCGTATCCAAGACTCGAAATATGGTACACCTAACCGTGCCCGAAAGTCGAGTAACCTCAAATCGGAACCTTGTCACCTAACCGTGACCCCCGGTCCGAAGAAGCGGAAGGAAAAGTAGCCCAACTCGGAAACAATGGCACCTAACCGTGACCCAATATCCGAGGGCAAATAAATAAGGAATGTCAAGTCGTCACACAATGTAAGTCGTCACACTTGGATCACAAATACGAGTAGTAATGATTGCACAAACATAACGTAAACAATTCATGTGAAGCATGCATAAGTATGAGAGTATAATAAATATCAAGTACTCCCATGATAAAAGAGTCTCAACACACCATACACAAGCATTAGGACCAAGGTTAAGATGCATACCCAACAAGAAACTCAAAACCCAATCTATAACAACAAGTTTAGTACTCGACTACAACAAGGGTAAACTTCAAACGGTCATAACTTGAGTTCTATACATGATAATGAGGTAAAACCAGTTGGAGGTGATAGCTTATCCTCTTACGGTTCTAACGGTAGGTCATAAGCCTCAAACAAACAAGTAACGAAGAAGTTATGGCCATTTTACGAAAACTGGTCCAGGCTGAGTGCGCAGCCTGCGCCGAGGTGCGCAGCCTGCGCCGAGATGCTGATTTGCGCGACACAACCAATTCACCTTCATCCCCAAATCATTTTTTTATCATGCCATTACCATCCCAATTGCACCATATATTACCCAAGTAACTTTATACAAGTATTAAGGGTGAAATCAAAGCATAAAAGAGGGATTAAAACACAAGGTTCGATTCAAATTCAAACAATTCCAAACTAACAACTTCATGACATAATTAAGCACAATTATTAAGCATGAATGAGACGGAGTTTTTACTAATTCATCCATGTATACAAAAGACTAGAAACTTCTTCAAACCACCAAGAGAGATTCCACACAAAACTCAATCAACAACAAACAAGTAAAAACATGTAAAGAATCTAACTTTAACACACATGTGAACAAACTATAACATATATAAACACCCAAATTGACATAATGTCGAGTAACCCATCACCGTTAACTTTTTGCACTTCAATCTTCTAAAGACTCGTTAATGATGTAGCTATCCTCCTCCGGGTTGTCCAAGTTCTCCCCTAAACACAAAAATAAAGGTATTAAGTCAAGAATCCACATCCTTGGAAGATGAGAATTTCGAAATAGAGGAAAAGATGGCAACTTTCTTACTTAGAAAGAAGGGAAATGAGAAAAGGAAGAGAATGGCGCGAAAATGAACAAGATTGGTGAAGAATTGAGTGAGATATGGTGATTTTAGGGTTGAGTGGAGATGGTTCAACAATGGTGGTGTGGTTGTTGGGAGATTTCAGAAATTAGGAGTGAGGAGGATGAAGTTGTGAGGGTTTAGTTGAAGTTTTGTGTAGAGAAAAGAGAAGGAAAAGGCCCATGAGTCATGATAAGCCCAATAACTCAAAATGAGTCGGTTTCACTAGAATTTTCGTCTCAAGCCTACTATAACTCAAGACGGAGAATAATAATATTAGAATCTACACTATTATTATCGTTATACGACTATGATGATATTTTATAAAAATAAGCTTTAAATAATAATTATTTAATAAAAATTACTTAAAAGTTTATTTAAAATATAAGGAAAGGGCGGGGTGTTACATTACTCTTTATGGTTGATTTAGCATTTGTACATTGACGGCAGTCCAGTACGTCATTTTGGTCATGGGTTGTCCTCGTGCTTCCTTTACTACGATGTCGTGTTTGGTCGTAGTAAAGTGGGACACGTTTTGAAAGGTGTAAGTTCCGTTATCACATGATTTATTTATCTTTTCTATGTTGTATGTTTTATAAACTAATGGATTTTGTGTTGTACTTACGTTATTACATTGTAATACGGCTGGTAAGACACCTGAATTACTCCTCTCACTGACCGTGGCATTCATTTTTATGAATGACAGGTGACATGTCGGTGCTATACGCGGTTTATATGTTGGGGGTTACAAGACGAGTGGCTAGCGAGCGTTGTTGAGGAAACGATACATCCTTTTAATTATCATTCGTTATTGCATTTCTTAAATTTGGAGGGATCTGAGATCCCTTGCATATTTCTATTCGTATTATGTTTTTATTTTGTAAAAGTAGTAATTAGGTTAAATAGTTTTCAAAGGTTTTCAGTGAACTCCACGGCCATGCCTCAAAGTTTTAAAATTTTACGTATTTTCCGCTGTTAATTATATGTTTATTCTTTTGTATAACCGCGGGGGTTCACAGTTGGTATCAGAGCATAACGCTCCCAACGCACGTTCGTGTAACCCCAATGAAATTGACCTAGAATAGGTGAGATGGGTAGAAATAAGGACCAAATTTGATAGTCTTTGTGTGTTTGTACTTGTTAAGTACTAATCTGTTTGTTGGTTTTGGTGAAAGGTTTATATACAACTTGGATTCGACTACCAGATTGTCAACGTGTGAAGAAAAAGAGAGAAAGTGGTCGTTGTACTGTATGATGATTTGTTAGACTAAAAGAAGGGGCACTTCTATTTCCTCGTATTTTCAACCCGTTCTTGGTACTGCTCGCTTTATTCTTTTAATTTTGATATCTTCATCATTCCATTCGTTTTCTTTGCTATGGATCGTACTCTTATTTCTTCTTGTCAAGGACATTTGAAATCAATGTTTAAGAATTCTTCTTTTGGCTTCTCTTTATTGGTTCGTTTACATTCCTTCTACATCTTTTAAGTATCATGCCCTACTTTACCTTTAGGTAGATTGATTACTTCGGTTTTGGAGTGAGCCTGAAAATCTTTGTGAAAAATATTTTGGGAATACTCGAACCTAAATCTTACATTGGTTGTATACTCGGTAGTTGGACTTAATCTTGGATGGATATAGTCTTGTTTAGGATGAAACCATCTTAAATTTATAGGAATAATTTTCATTATATTAACTTGGGGATTTGCTAAAATGAAAGGTATTATTCTTTATTACTTTTCTAAAACACTCTTCGTTCTTGGCTGGGAATCATCTTTCCGACTTATCCTTCGTGTCTTATTCTTTCCTCTGCCCTAACTTATAGAAGCTTGCCTTAGACTTTTGGAATATTGCAATTGTTGGGTAAGCTTAGAGAATCCAGGTGAATGGCGTTTTGAAGATTTTGGAACTTAGATGCGCGATAAAGGTTGAGTGTATTTAATGCAAGGAACCGATTGTGCGGGGATGAGCTTGTGTTTAGGACTAAACTTCGATACTTATTGTTGGTAACCTTTCTGGTTTCAGGTTTGTGATTTGATAACCGGTGAACCATCTTGAGGAAAATTAAGTTCACTGAGATTATTAGTAAGGATAATCTTTTAACTAATTTTATAGTTGGGTAAGTAAGCATGTAACCTTTGGGAAAATATTAGCGGAATTATCTAGTGACATATTCCTTCATGGTTAGTTCTCTTTCTTGTCCATATATCGTTTGCTTCTAGTGTCTTAAGACTAACCTCGTTTCAATAATTTCCATTTAATAGTCATATCTAAACCTTTCATAATATTCCAAGTTATTCTTTCCATCATGCTCCATTTCATGCTTATGCTCATATATCGTGTCATCGATTGTTCCTGTCTTTGTGGGTTATCTTGATTTAGACTTAATCATTAAACTTGTTGGTTGACTTAGTCTTCCCTCATTTCGAACCTCTATCCTTTAATTTCCTAGTAATTTCTTGACCTGAGTTGTACCACCCTTGAGAATTCTTTTATTGTCGCCTGGTTCGTAGATACCTTACCTTTTCTTGATGGAGTGTTATTAGAGGACCTTGAGATATGTCACTCTTATTTGGATTGAGCATGTTTTTGTTTGATTTGACCTTGAGAGATAGAGTTGAATTTGGATTTAACTATAAATTTCCGTGATTGAACGTCTAGGTAAGGTAAGGCTGTCATACCAATGATTGTGAGCTACTTTGGGAACCGTGCCAAGAGTGAGACTAGTTGATTTGGGATGAGAGTTGTTGGGTGTTTGTCATATAATGCTTTGTGAGAAAGAGAGAGTATAACACTCTATTTGGAGAATGTTGATCGAGTTGGGGTATGGTGTGTTAGCTAGATTAGACAACCTAGGCAATGATCTTTTGGGATATTGTGATGACCTTAAGGATCTACTTTCATGGTTTGGTTAGTGAATAGAATTTTATTTTGAGAGTTTTGAGGAAAATCCTTGAGAATGTGAGAGACGAGCTGGTGGATGCTTAGGGAACCAATTGTACCAATCCCGATTATTTTGGAATTTTAGATGCCAAACGATCTTTTCTAAAGGGTTGTGGAATTCTATTAGTAGAGGTTTATAAACTAAAGCCAATGATAGATTTCGAGTGACCGTTCCCATTTGGATAAACCTAGAGATTGAGTGGGTAATGATGTCTGAAATATTGTACTTTGATGCTTAATAGTGAGTTGAATGGACGAGGTAATGTTAGAAGTGGAGCGGGTATGATTAACGTTATGACATTATGGAATGGTTGTAGAGGTGTATATTTTGGACAATATCAAACTTACGAGATTAGTCCTTCAATTTTCAATTGAGTGTTGAGTTTTATCGAGGATATGATATTGTTTCTGTTGAATTTAGTGAGATTCTATTGGGGGTATATGGAGATGAATTGGAATAAAAAATTTGGAGATTCCCTAGATGGAATGGGTTGAAAAAAAAAAAAAAAAGATTATTTGATGATTGATGTTTGAATTAGACTGCTCATAGTAATATTGATATTGGAATTAGATTTGATAGACGGTAGCGCGGTTTTGACCGTTTGCATAAACTGTGGATTAGTGAGTAACAGAAAGTTGAAAATTGAGAGAATATCATTAAATTTGTGAATACCATTTGTTTCCAGTTTATGGATTTTGGATTTTGGTATTGGATATCCTATATCATCTCTCGTGTGTAACACTTAACAGCTCCACTAATTCGTTCATCCATGTTACATTGTTTTGATTCACTTTTCCCTATGCCCTGAAATCATTGAATTATCAGTAAGTTGTTGACTTCTGTTTTCTTTCATTTGGATTATCCTTATACTAAAGTGAAACTTTGGATATTAGGTGATCATTATCGGGGATTAAAGTCCTCATTTTCTTCACTTATTATTCGCACTCCTCCGTTTCGAGTTAGGAATTTAGCTTCCGAAGTTCTTTCGCAGTCCGTTAAACATCTTGTTTATAACTTTTCTTAATATGTTTACCCATCGATGTATTCATTGTTTCTTTACTTTTCCTTTTCCCAACGATTCAGTTTATACTGCTTTTCGTTAATCAACATTAGAATTTTGAGAAGTCATTTCCTTTAAATTAAAAATTTTTCTTTCTCTTTGGATTGTATTTTTCTCTATTTTTGCAAATGTGATTTACCCAATTGTAAATTTTCAGTATATATAAATTTGAGATTTTATATGAAGTTTCAATTGTATTGATGTTGGTTTAATGATTTGACCTGTTATTGGAGACGTCTAATAAGTGGTTCGTCACTTGTTAACGCATTAATTTTGAGTTTTGTTTCGGCTTGTCAGGGAATTGGACCGACAGAGTTCTTGTTCGTGACGGGCACTCGATCGTTCAATCGGGCGAGACTAATGATATAAACCATTCTTGAAAACTTTTTAAATGATTGTTTTGGTTTTAACTTTTGTTTTTGTATCCTTTTTGTCAACTGACATCTTTTAAGACTAATTAATTGTCTTTTCATTGAGTTTTTTTTTTTTTTTTTTCTACATTCAAGTTTCGAGGACGAAACTTTTTGAAGGTGAGGTGATTGTAACACCCCGTATTTTATTAAGTTGGATAAAATTATTTGTATTGCTACTTTGTATTTAATTACGTTGGTTAACGATTTATATATTTATTTTCTCAGCTAATTAATTAATTTCATTATAATTCGTTACGTTAAATTTTAATAATCGTTAATAAATTATGTTCCTTTTACGAGTCCTTTATGAAAGTCGGGCTAAGTGGGCTCAAGACGGACTTGAGAAGAATCGTCTAGTTAGCTATTTTGAGTTTGTTCCGCTAAATTAACCAATTTCGTTAAATTCCGCTAATTTAGTAAAAATCACTAAGAATTCCAATTCGATCCGAGTTCGTATTATTTCCGTTAATAAACTGAGTTTATTTTTATTTTCACTCAGTAAATATATTAATTTTTAGTTAAATCGGATTAATTTAACTCGAGACGGTTTTAAAAACTAGCGAAATTTCTTAACGATGAAGAAACGTACGTACAATAAATAGCTAGCTAGTAGCTAGCTGCTAGAGGTGGCAATCGGGTCAGTCGGGTCGGGTTTAGGTCGGGTCATATCGGGTTCGGGTCATATCGGGTCAGCATACCCTTTCGGGTCGAGTCGGGTCGGGTTCGGGTCGTTATCGGGTCGGGTCATTTCGGGTCAAATGATGTATCAGGTCGGGTCGGGTCATTATTGGGTCCGGTAACTTAATCGCATTACTATAATTTTTTACCATTAAATTTATTTTTTAACCTATTATTTGGTTTAATTAATTCATTACTAAGTCAAACATATCAATCTAAACACAAAATCACTTTCATTTTGATCTAAATTAAGCTTAATAATTATCGGGTCATCAATTTAATCGGGTCAGTATCGGGTCGGGTCAATATCGGGTCGGGCCTGGGTCGGGTTCGAGTCACTGATAATCGGGTCGTGTCGGGTTGCGGGTCATCATCGGGTCGGGTCGGGTCGGTTTCGGGTCACAATATTTTCGTGTTCGGGTCGGGTCGGGTTTGCTCGGATTCGGGTTGGGTCACTCGGGTCGGGTCAGATTTGCCAGCTCTACTAGCTGCTCCCTCATTTTTTGACGCATCATCCCTTCTTCTCCCTTCTTTTTTCTTCTTTTACGTTCTGTTTCAATTTTTTTAATTTTAAATTGATTCCGCCACTCCGTTTGTCATCTATTACCAATGATTTTCCTTCCATTGTGCTGCTCTTATTGTTCCTGTCAATCCGTTGTAAGTAAAATTCATTTTCGTCATGTATTTTTACAAACCCAATTTATACTTTCAGCTTTATTTATTATAAGACGCTTGTAGATGCTGAGATAGACGGTCTTGTATAAGATTTGTTAGTCATGAAGGACTAGTTCGATCGGAAAAAGGTCACGATGACGGGTTACTCGATATTACTTGTAAAGTATGTTTATTTCGAATGCTGGTTAGTCTGTTTTATAATTGAGACGGTGTATAATTATATATAGGGATCCTTATGGATGTTAATTAGTCAGTTGTATAGTTGAGACGGTGTATACTGATATGTGGAGATGATTGAGACGGTGTATACTGACTTGTAGCCTGTAAAGATCATTTGGGACGCTAGCTAGTAAGTGGTATATTTAAGACGGTGTATGCTGACATGTATGGATTGTTTTGGGTGCTAATTGTTGTCTTTTATAGTTGAGATGGTGTATACTGACATGTAGGGATTGTTTTGGGATGCTATTTGAGATCTTGTTTAGTTGTGGTATATTTAAAACGGTGTATACTGGCGTGTAAGGATCGTTTTTGGATAATAGTTAGTCCGTTGTATAGTTGAGACGATTTATATTTACATGTAGAGATTGTCGGATACTAGTTAGAGTATTGTATAGTTGAGACGGCGTATACTGGCAGGTAGGGACTGTTTTGGATGCGGTTTTGATAAAAGAAAATGGTATATTATTTTGTGGAATTGTCTTGCTATATTTGTACTGTGTTGCAGGTGAGACGGTAAGCATTATGGGCCGTATATGTACTTTAATTATGTTGGAACTGGTACGAGATGCTAGATAGATTGGTCGGCCAATACATGGTGGTATTTTCATATTTAAGTGTGTTTATTCCCATTCCCGTATTTCGTGATCGTTTCCACCTTTGGATTGTATGGTTAGTCCATGCTAGATATGTAAGTACAGTGAGTCTAAGTGTGTTTGTCATTCTATACTAGTGGTAATCAATCTCATTTGTTACGATCGTTTCAATTCGGATCCTAGTTCATGTGTCGTGGATTAGGTGGCCAGATTGAAGTTACTTGGCCGTGGTTATGTGGTGTAGCCCGGTTACGAGTCTCGGGGTTACGGGAAGTTACCGTAGCCGTTGAATCGGATACGTGTTGTATTCCGAGAGTATAGTGTCGGGTTACCAAAAGGCCGGTACTGTACTTAAGCTAGGACTGCTTATATCTGCTATGTGTTGTAGTTCGATGATTGTCGGGGTATGTTTTGTATCCCGAGAGCGTGATACTCTTTAGCTGTCCTACCAGGAGATCGTGGTTTACTCTTTATGGTTGATTTATCATTTGTACATT
This sequence comes from Silene latifolia, assembly GCF_048544455.1. NCBI lineage: Eukaryota > Viridiplantae > Streptophyta > Magnoliopsida > Caryophyllales > Caryophyllaceae > Silene > Silene latifolia. The sequence goes on along the minus strand of NC_133530.1, from coordinate 32,460,237 downwards.
GACGGCAGTCCAGTACGTCATTTTGGTCATGGGTTGTCCTCGTGCTTCTTTTACTATGATGTCGTGTTTGGTCGTAGTAAAGTGGGACACGTTTTGAAAGGTGTAAGTTCCGTTATCACATGATTTATTTATCTTTTCTATGTTGTATGTTTGATAAACTGATGGATTTTGTGTTGTACTTACGTTATTACATTGTAATACGGCTGGTAAGACACCTGAATTACTCCTCTCAATGACCGTGGCATTCATTTTTATGAATGACAGGTGACATGTCGGTGTTATACGCGGTTTTATATGCTGGGGGTTACAAGACGAGTGGCTAGCGAGCGTTGTTGAGGCAACGATACATCCTTTTAATTATCATTCGTTATTGCATTTCTTAAATTTGGAGGGATCTGAGATGCCTTGCATATTTCTATTCGTATTATGTTTTTATTTTGTAAAACTAGTAATTAGGTTAAATAGTTTTCAAAGGTTTTCAGTGAACTCCACAGCCATGCCTCAAAGTTTTAAAATTTTACGTATTTTCCGCTGTTAATTATATATTTATTCTTTTGTATAACCGCGGGGGTTCACAGTAGAGAATTTGGGAAATGTTTGGAAAGTGGAAAAATAATTGGATTGATGACTTGACCTTCTAAGGAGGATTAACGTAGGTAAAGATAAATAAAGTGAGATTAAAAGTAAAAGTGGGTCGCGATCTACCTAGCGCGACCTCTGCTTGGGGATGGTTTAATTGTCCTCCAGCCACGCACTGCCTAGAAACGTGAAATAAAAAAAAAAAAACAAAAAAAAATTGAGCTTGAATTTGTTTGTACTCCTGAACCTGCTCTTTGATTATTTCAAATACCACAATTTACGGAGTGGGAGTTAATTTAATCATGTAGCTGATTTAGTGTGTGTTTGGCCTAGTTTGTAAAAGTGTTTTTGGATTCAAAAACACTTTTTGGCCAAACACATAATCTTCTAAAAGTTAAACACAACTAGTTTGTCCAGAACAAATGTCTAGGGTTCCGTCTAACGTTTCTTAGGGTTTTCCTTCTACTCGGGGTTCCTCTCACGATTTTTTTCGTGAGATTAGGCGATCCTTTTGTGTTTTTTGTGCGCTTTTTGTTTCTCTATGCAGGTACCAGGGAAGAGTAACACGCGGGGCTTGTCTCGGAACGGGAAAGGGATAGTTGATGATGAAGAAGAAGGGGAGCAATCTGTGTTTGTATGGGACGACGAAGCGGAAGGAGGCCAATCGAATGAACAGTTTATGCTAGTGGGAAAGCTTTGGGCGTCCAGAGCCATTAATATTAAGGTTGTTGTCGAAACTATGGTCAGGCTATGGAATCCATCGAAAACGGTGCTTGGGAATGTTGTGGATGCGAAGGAGAAAACTTTCGTCTTTAAGTTCGATGGAAAGCGAGATAAGGCACGGGTTCTTGAAGGGCAGCCATGGCACTTTGAGAAGTTTGTTTGGTGCTTTAACGAGCCGAATCGAGAAGGTAAATTATCAGATGTCCCACTTGTTCATTTTCCAATATGGGCTAGGGTTTATGATTTACCAATTTCGGGTCGATCGAGTCAGTCTAATCTTCGGAGAATTGGTGAATGCTTGGGCACCTTCATGGAAGCTGATAGTGGCCAGAATTGCGAGATTGATAGGGCTGTGCGAATCCGCATTATTCACGATGTCAGACAACCTTTGATGGCAGTAGTACCTATCAAAATGAAGAATGGGCGGGTGGTCAGTTTTGATGTGAAATATGAGAGACTTCCCATTTTTTGCTATGGGTGTGAGGTAATGGGACATGGAGAAAAGGACTGTGACAATGGACCTTATTAGGAAGAGGAGTTACGATTTGGGGAATGGCTTCGAGCATCACCTTGGAAGGTTACTAAGACAAAAAATGAGAGTGCGGGTAAGGCACGGAGGGACCTGAATGCATGTTTTGATGAGGTTAAAAAGCGTGAGGAAGAACTAGATATTACACAGATGATTGATAGACTGAAATCTATTGCGATAGATTTTAAACAGAAAAAGGCGGGGGAACAGAAGCTAGGTTACGGGCTGGGGGAAGGGGTTCTCCAAGAGACTAATGGCGGAGAAGGTGGAACGGGTGAGCAGTTGACTGTACATGGTGGAGTAGAGGAGTCGGGGAGGCTGTTAAATGGGGGCGAAGTGATGGTGAGTGGTCATGAGGAGGGGGAGATGACTAGAGGGGGTGGAGAGGAGGTGACAAGGAGGACGATAGAAGGAGGTGACTGTAGGGGAGAGGAGGAAGGAGGGGACGAACGTGAGGGGGGACTGGAAGTAGGGGTGGTGTCGAGAGCTAAGAATGGTGGGGTAGGAAGTAAAAAAAGAGAGTGGAAAAAGGTGGCGAGGGAGGGGAGGATGGTGATAGAGGGTGATGGGACGAGGGTTCTGGGAAAGCATGAAAGAACAAATGATATCAGTTTTGATGGGGAGAAGAGGCTAAAATTTAATAACGACGGGGGCGTCATTTTACCTGAGGTGGAGGTTAAGGGAGCTCAACCTCGCCGGGCCCAATGAGTCTTTTAAGTCTCAACTGTCGGGGCTTGGGCAACCCCGACACGGTCACTGCCCTGCGTGCGTTGGTGCGTAGGGAGGCCCCGGTCATGATCTTTCTATGTGAAACGAAACTTTGTGGTCGTGATATGAGGAGGGTGCGGGAGAAGCTGGATGGGTATGATAGAATTGAGGTTGATAGTATGGGACGATCTGGGGGATTAGCCTTCATGTGGCGTAGAGGGCTTGACTGTGTCTTTGTTTCGGCATCAGTTCATCATATGGACTTTCACATTCGGGAAGGGGAAAGAGAGTGGAGAGTGACGGGTTTTTATGGGTGGTCAGCTGTTACGGATCGCCACTTATCCTGGGATTTGCTTCGACTGTTGCATAGCCAATCCACGTTACCTTGGGTTTGTATCGGGGACTTTAATGAAATTCTCTTTTCGACGGAAATGAAACGTGGGAGTCGGGCACAGTGGCAGATGAATAATTTCCAAGCGGCAGTTGATATTTGTGGCCTTAAGGATATTGCGTGGGAAGGGTACCAATTTACTTTCGATAATGGTCAAGTGGGTGAAATGCGAATAGACAATGTAGGATTGATCGAGCAATGTGTTCGGAGGATTGGCTTGACTTATTCCCGTATGCGAAGTTACATCACTTGGAACGGGAATGGTCGGACCATGCCCCGATTAAATTAATTTTTGACCGAAGGGAGATTGGGGGGAAGACTAGGAGCAGATTCCGCTTCGAACAAATTTGGGTAGGTGAATCGGGATGTGAGGAGGCTGTGGAGAGGGGCATGGCGAGGGGGCACGGGAATTTGGTGAACGGGTTACGGGAGTGTGCTCGGAAATTACAGGCTTGGCAGAAAATTAGCATTGGCAAAATCAGGCGGGACTTGGATAATAAACGGAGGCAACTTGCCAGGCTTAATGGGGGGAATAGAACTGAGAATGAGGTCAAGCAAAGAAGGAAACTAGTGGCAAAAATTTCAGAGCTATATCGACAAGAAGAGCAATACGGGCGACAGCGGTCTCGCGCTTTATGGTTGAAGGATGGAGATCGTAATACAAAGTTCTTCCATTCGAAAGCGGGCGAGCGGAAAAGGAAGAATTATATTGGTATGTTAATTGATGACGATGGCCGAACGCGTACGGGTCAACAGGAGGTAGCGAGTGTTGCTAATGACTACTTCCAGGAGCTCTTTACATCTTCTATGCCCACTGAGTTTGATGAAGTTCTAGCAGGTCTTGAGGGAAGAGTTACGGAGCGGATGAACAGGTTTTTTAAAGCGGATTTTAGCGAAGCGGAGATTATTGAGGCTCTAAACCAAATGCACCCACTGAAGGCTCCGGGACCTGATGGAATGAATGGTCTTTTCTTTCAATCATACTGGCATGTTGTTGGGCAGAGTGTGATGTCTACAGTACTCGGCATATTGCGAGGTGATTTGTCGGCTGCGGAAGTTAATAAGACTAATATTGTCCTAATTCCGAAGAAAAAAGCGCCGGATAAAATGAGAGATTTTAGACCGATCAGCTTATGCAATGTTGTCTATAAATTAGTCTCGAAAGTCTTAGCCAACCATTTGAAGCTCTTCTTGGGTGATATTATCTCGGAAAATCAAAGTGCATTCACGCCGGGCCGTCTTATCTCCGATAATATCCTAATTGCTTTTGAGGTTTTCCATCATATGAAGAATAATAGGAACGTGGAGGGGCACATGGCTATTAAACTTGACATGGCTAAGGCTTACGACCGAGTTGAATGGGACTTCCTTCACCGCGTGTTGGTTACTATGGGGTTCGATGGGGCATGGGTGAACCGGGTTATGGAGTGTGTCGCAACGGTAACGTTCTCGGTTTTGATCAATGGTGAGTCGTCTCGGGAATTTCAGCCTAATAGAGGATTGCGACAGGGAGACCCGCTATCCCCATATTTATTTCTTTTGTGCGCGGAGGCATTGTCCAATATGATGCGAAGGGCTATTGAGCACGATACTATACACGGTATCAAAGTGGCACCCGCAGCTCCCTCTATTTCTCATCTGTTGTTTGCGGACGATAGCATTTTTTTTCGTCCGAGCTAACGTGGAAGAAACTGATATCGTGAACGGTATTTTGAGGAAGTATGAGGCAACGTCAGGCCAATTGGTGAATTTAGACAAGACTACTGTATCCTTTAGTAAGGGTGTCCCAGATGGCCGGAGAGCTGAGGTGGCGGGAAGGCTAGGTGTTAATATTGTAGAGGAGCAAGCGCGATACCTCGGGTTACCCACTGTGATTGGACGGTCAAAGAAAGCGATTACTGACATTATTCGAGATAAACTTTGCAAAAGATAACAAGGATGGCGCGGGAAAATTTTGTCTAGGGCTGGTAAGGAGGTTCTTATAAAGGTTGTGGCCAATTCACTCCCTACCTATGTGATGAGTGTTTTTAAAATTCCGGCGAACTTTTGCGAAGAATTAAGATCGATTGTGTCACGGTTTTGGTGGGGACATGATGAGAATAAGAAGGGGATATTTTGGGTTGCGCGAAATAAGATGGCGAGACCGAAGGGTGTTGGTGGGCTCGGATTTAAGGACTTCAGGCTCTTTAATTTAGCCCTTTTGGGTAAGCAAGCATGGCGACTTATCACCAATCCAAGCAGTTTATGGTCCCGGCTGATGAAGTCCCGGTATTATCCCGAGGGAGAATTATTGACAGCCTCGATGGGAAATAATCCCAGTTACACCTGGCGAAGCATATTTGAAGCAAGGTCGGTTTTGGAAAGTGGGCTAAGAAGGAGGATAGGGGATGGGAATGACACAAAGGTATGGGGGCATGCTTGGCTTCCTCATACTCAGTCAGGTCGGATCATTTCTCCCTGTGCACCTGGAAATGAGGGGATGTGTGTTAGGGAGCTCATGAGAACGGACGGGTTGGGATGGGATGCGGAGAAGATTGCTCACTTACTCTTGCCTTTTGAGCGAGATCGGATAACCAATATACGAATTAGTTCGCAAAGGCAAAGCGATATTTGGTTTTGGGGGAAGGAACGGGATGGTATTTATACGGTTCGGAGTGCGTATAAGATGTTGGTTGGTGATGTAGGCGACATGGCGAGCTCGTCTGATTGGGAACGTGGTAAATGGCTTTGGAATCGTTTATGGAAGGTTTCGGTCTGGCCCCGCGTTAAACTCTTCTTCTGGACAATGTGTAGTGAAGCTCTAGCCACAAAAGCAAATATCGCTGCCCGGATAGGAGGTGAGTATCTTTCTTGTGTCTTTTGTTCTTCTTTTATCGAGTCGAGTCTGCATTTATTTCGGGACTGTGGGGTGGCAAAATGGGTTTGGGAAGAGTTGGGAATTGATCATGGTGTAAGTGGTGAGAGTGGTGATATTCGGGAATGGGTGGAGGGAGTGTGGAAGGAGATGAGTGAGGCGGAGAGTGGTACTTTTATGGTGGGATGTTGGGCCTTATGGGAACACCACAATAAGATGATTTTCGATAAGGCAAGGGTTGATCCGGATGGTGTTGTGAGACGGGTTAGGGATAAATGAAGGAGTGGGAGCTGAGCTGACTTCGACTGTTGTTAGAGGAAGACGAGGAAGAGATGAGGCTGGAGAGTTGAGCAATGGAGAGGGGTGGAAAGCGGCGACTGATGGTTACGTCAAGATTAATGTGGATGCGGGGGTGAAAGAGGGGGAGGGAGTTAGGACGGGGGCAGTCTGTCGGGATGGACGGGATGAGGTTCTCTGGGGTTTATCCACCGTAAGAGACGTGAGATGGGAGGTCTATGAGGCTGAAGCCATAGCTGTGCTTGACGGAATGGAGGAAGCAGTTCGTAGAGGCATGCGTGATGTGGAGGTGGAGAGCGACAGCTCAATTGTGATCGAGGCTTTGCGGTCGAAGAAGCAAGGACGCAGCATCTTTTATAATATTGTTGAAGACATTCTTGTTTTAAGTACTCAATTTCAGTCGGTTAGATGGTTACATACTAGTCGTATTAACAATTGTGTAGCTCATTCTTTAGCGCATTTAGTTCCTAGAGTAGCTGGTAGATTCGTGTGGTGGTCTGGTTTGCCACCATCGGCTAACGCTGCTGTTTTATTTGATCGTTCTTTAATAAAGTAATGCCTTCGAGCATCTTACCCTCAAAAAAAAAACGTAAACAAATGATTGAGACAGAGAAATGAATAAAACTGAAAATACGACTACTTCTTTAGGATTAGTTGATTTTTTGGATATTACAAAGCCTTAGCACATCGCTCCAAGCAACGCCTCAGGGTCGAAACCAGCAAAAGTGGTACGATGATGCAAGCCTACTTTTTAGGACTTGCGGATTTTTCGATATTACGCAAAGCATTGGCACCTCGCTGCCTCGAGGTCGAAATCGGCAAAAGTGGTACGATGCTCCAAGGCCTTGAGGTCAGAGCCGGCAAAAGTGGTACGAGGATGCAAGCCTAATTTTCGATATTACGGACACCTCGCTCCAACGCCTCGGGGTCAAACCCAGCAGAAGTGTTACGAGGATGCAAGCCTACTTTTTTAGGATTAGCGGATTTTTGAATATTAAGCAAAGCCTTAGCACCTCGCTCTAACGCCTCAGGGTCGAAACCGGCAATAGTGGTACGAGGATGGTTGTTGTGCGGTTTCGGTGGCGGCTCATCATTCGTTGGTGTTGGTAGTGATGGTGTTGTTATTGACGATGAATCATCGGCGTAAGGGACTTTGAGAGGAGCATCCATTAGTATCTATCTTAACACCATTAACGCTAGCCCCGCCATTGTAATTTAATTAATGAATTAATATTTAGGGATTTATATTTAGGTAATGGTTTGGAGAAGAAGAAACTGGATAATGTCAATGTGAGAATGATTTTGTTTCAAGGGTTTTTGTAGGGTTTTCGGTTGATATTTTGGCTCTTTTATATTATTTTGGGCTTATATGTTTAAGACGATCTTTCTTAAATCTAAGACTGGGTAAATAAATACACAAGATATCCAAAAAATACCAAAAGTTTTGTCAATATTAGCACTGTGGTAATATTTGGATCCGTTTAGAAATAAAACGAATACTCCGTATTAAACAAGACTTACTCGTAGTATTGTATACGAAATATTTGACCATTATATATACGGATATAACTCATAAACAGGTTAATTAGGCTGGTTGCGGGCCGGTCATTTTGTGTGGGGACGTAAGATGAGTCATTTTGGGTCTATTATTATCAAGTTATCTAGAGATCGATATTCGAGTTGTTGATCAGCGAGGTTAGGTCTACTTGGGTTTAAGGACAAATTAGGATCTGTATTGGCTATATTGTCATTAGACTTTGAGAAAGGTACCGGGCCAAGGAGGTTTACGTATCAGGAACTTTGTCGAGCAACCAACAACTTTGCAGCGGTATGGAAGCTAGGAGAGGGGGGTTTTGGAGGGGTTTACTATGGTTTCTTGGACGATCCAAGTAGGGAAATTGCGGTAAAGAGGATCTCAAGTGGATTCAAACAAGGCAAAAAGGAATATGTATCAGAGGTGAAGGTTATTAGCCGAGTGAGGCATAGGAATTTGGTTCAGCTTCTCGGGTGGTCCCATGATCGAGGTGAATTTCTTCTTGTTTACGAGTTTATGCCGAAGGGTAGTCTTGATTACCATCTTTACGGCAGCGTACAGGTTGCATTGCCATGGACAGTTAGGTACAAAGTTGCCCATGGATTGGCATTGGCCTTGCTGTATCTCCATGAAGAATGGGAACAGTGTGTAGTACATAGAGACATTAAGTCCAGTAATGTCATGCTTGACTCCAATTTTAATGCTAAACTCGGAGATTTTGGGCTAGCAAGACTTGTTGACCACGGGTTAACTGGGTCACACACAACCGTTTTAGCTGGTACACCAGTCTACATGGCTCCAGAATGCCTCGTTACAGGAAAGGCAAACAAAGAATCTGATGTTTATAGTTTTGGTGTAGTTGCCCTTGAAATCGCGTGTGGAAGACGACCTGTAGAGTCCAATGAAGACCCGAATACGGTACGGATGGTAGAATGGGTATGGACCCTCTACGGTAAAGGTACTCTTCTAGAAGCTGTCGATGAACGACTCGAAGGAGTCTTTGATACAAAGCAAGCTGAATGCTTAATGGTGGTGGGTTTGTGGTGTTGTCATCCAGACTACAGCCAAAGACCTTCAATCAGACAAGTTCTAAATGTTCTAAACCAGGATTCTCCTTTGCCAATTTTACCATCAAAGTTACCAGTTCCTACCTATTTCGCGCCTCCTATGAATATGGATGTGTTCTCCATCGACTCCTCATCTGCGTACACAGGCAGCACTGCCACCACAAGCTCTTCATCTAAGTCGGTCCTAGCTGGCACTATCCCTTTGCTGTCTCAGAAGACCAGTGTGTGATGACCGAGATCAACCCTCTTTTCTAGCTTATTTCTGTACATTCCTTCATTCATTTGATCTATTAATTGTTGTTGTAAAATGGTTGCTTAATTGAGATATTTAATAGTATAGAAAAACCAATTCAACAATTACCACCTCTGAAAATAGTTAATTATAACTGCTTTATAAGAAAACGATATGCACATTCTCGGCATTTTGCTAAGCAGTTGAAATAGAAGTTTGATGCTTGTCATGCTTCCCTAAAATTAATTGGAGATGTTAGAAACAAAGGTTCCCTTCTAGAGGGACAAGCTAAGTTGGATAACTTAGATACAGATATAACAGACGATGAACAACTTCAGAATATGCGAACTCGAATTGGTAAATATAGCAAATACCTTGTTATACAATTAGTGTTCCTCGTCTTAGTAGTTGGTGTATTTCTGTTACGGGTAAATATAGCCCAAAGCAGCAACTGTTGTACTCACATAGTGTTTGCTTGATAATAGTCATTTAATCGTGTGAACTCGGATTGGTAAATATAGCAAATACCTTGTTGTACTATTTTGAAATTAAAAACTTGATTTTAACTTTATAAGTAAAGAGCTTTCAAGCTAAAATCACGAATCTTTAAGTTCGAATTATAATATTTCAAGCTCACGGCTTATCTAAATAAAAATAAAGCTACGAAGTTAAACTTACAAGTTTTTCTTTTAGTTTAAACTCATGTTTTAAGGAAGCTTGAGTTAAAGACCTTAAATCCAAAAATTCACAAGATAATATCGGGTTAATCTTTTGTTTTCTAGTCAAAACAATCAATATGAATTGGTGGAAGATTTCGAATAACCTAGGATTCTAATAATCAATACTATATATTAAATCCAGAAACCAAGGGATTTCAATGTAATTAAAGAAAGTTATACAAATTAATTATACTATATAGTTTTAAATCAAATAGCAGTGTGAATTCGATTAAGGGATCTCAATGCAAGTATTATATAGTTTGGGTTAAATTTAAATTATATAAAAGCTTGGTACTTTTCCTAAACATTCGTAAAAAACTAAAACATGGTCAATTTCCTTAAAATAAAATAATTAATTAAGATGGTCAATTTTCTTAAAATAAAATAAGTAATTAAGATGGTCAATTTCAAGGAGACTAAAAAAAATGCTTGATAATTTTCCTAAATATTTATAGAAAACTAGAAGATGGTCAATTTCCTTAAAATAAAATAATTAATTAGTATAAACATGCACACTTATGGTATTAATTATTATCATCATAAAATTATATATTAAATTTAAAACTATGCAATTTAATTAAACTTTAGTTTATTAGATGTATAGAGATGTTAATTTAACATGCAAAAATATAATATAAGTAGATTATAAATAATTCAAGTTAAATTCCATAATATATAATATTGCATAATTCTTTCAATTTGATTTAATGCATATATATAATATATTTATATAAATATATAATCCTCTTAAAATTGTATGCCTAAGTAGTAAGAGTAATTTCGTGAGTAAAGAAAAGAATTGTAATAACATTGCATATAGTTATATGGCAGTAATCACTCATTTGAATAGTAAAGTAACAATATTATCAGCGAGATTAGTGAAAGTGGTAAAAACAACAACGGGAGTAGTGAAATAATCAATATTAATGCGGCAATAGTGAAAGTAACAATAATTACGGCGTGAGTAGTGAAATTATCAATATTAATTAGGTAGTAGTGACAGTAACAATAATTACATCGGAAGTAGTGAAAGTAACAATAATTACGGTCAAGTAGTGAAATGTTATTACTAATGTTTTCTTAATAAGAGTAAAATATTAATAGCGGGAGTAGTGAATTTGTCTCAAAATTTATTTCATCGTAATTTTAGGATATGTCATAGAAAAATTTATTAATGATAAATTTATGGGTTATGCAACTTGAAGTAATTTTATGTAATGAAAAAAAATTAATGGTAAATAGAGGTAACCCGGGCGAAGCCGGGCACCAATACTAGTACATATGTATAACTAGATCCGGTAAAGTTGACCCAGCCGAAATGACCAGACTCGATAAGGCTGATCCGAGACCCGAAAATAACCCGAACTTGCTTGCCCCGAATATACCCGAACCCTGAACTGACCCGACCCGACCCGACCCGAACCTTGATTGACCCAATGTTGACCCGACTCAAAAAGACCCGACCCATAATTGACCCAATTCAAAATGACTTAAAGTGACCTAAAATAACCCGAAACGACGAGTACTAAGTCTTACTCAGTCTTATTAATGTTATATGTATGAAAATAGAGTTTTACTAGTGTAGATCTCACACAAACCAAAAAAAACTCCAAATATTCCTGCTTCTTCCTCCTCTGTTCCCTCTGTTTCATCAACTCGAGCTGTAGGTGAAGTCAATGAATCCTCACCCATACTTTTCTTATCTAGACCGCCCCCTCCCTCAACCTCATTGCCTCCCACAAAACCCCCAGATAGAAATAATCCCACCAACCCAGGTAGTATCGATCTCGACATGGCCGGAGATGGCGGCACCCTATCTGGGGATCATGGTGTCGGAGAGTCCAATAATGGACATCAAAATCCAAGTGTCGAAGGACAATTCATCGAAGCTAATGCTGGAGATATCGATACCATGGAGTGTTGATAACGTACTCAATCTAGTAAGTCGCGCTTATTTATCGTCTTTAAATTATCTGCCAGATCATATGAGTACAAGAATCCCAAATTTGTCACCCAACCTACCCCATATCACTTTCATGGTATGGAATGTGCAAGGCACTGGAAGCAAAAATAAAATTTCCGCTATTAAGGAAGTAGTAAAAACCTATAAACCTACGGTTCTGACTCTTGTTGAGACCCATATGGGAGGAGAACATGCTATCAAATTAGGTAATATTCTAGGCTATGACGGTCATGCTAGAGTAAACACAGTGGGTTTTAGCGGAGGAATCTGGGTCTACTGGAGGAATGATCTCGTCTCTGTTACTCCAATAACAGAGCACGCCCAATATCTAACGTTCGAAGTCGCTAGGAATGGTGAACTTCCATGGATTTTTTCAGCTGTTTATGCGAGCCCCGACCCTACGAATAGAAGAGAACTGTGGACTGAACTTGAGAATTTCGCGCGGGTTAATAATAAGTCGTGGCTTGTTGCGGGAGATTTTAATGAAACAAGGTCACTCAGTGAGAGACACGATGGTGATCAGAATATGGCTAGACGCTGTGAACGTTTTAACAGTTGGATTGAAGATTGCGAGCTTATAGAATTAGCATTCACCGGTCCAAATCACACCTGGGCTCGAGGGAATTCAATGGAAACTCGTCAAAGTGCCCGTCTTGATAGAGCACTATGTAATGCTGATTGGGGTATTCAGTTTGAGGAAGCTATGGTCAGACATCTCCCTGCAATATCGTCTGATCATTGCCCGCTTTTTATCTCACCTAACGGGTTTGCGCCATTGAATGCTGTAAATCGACCGTTTCGCTTTCAAGCTTGTTGGCTAACTCATGAAGACTTTAAAATTTTCATCGACACCAATTGGCCTTCTGAAGGTATTTTTCCCACCCGTCTCGATGAGCTTTCACATAAACTACAAACTTGGAATGAGGAGGTTTTTGGTAATATATTTCGAAAAAAAAGGGAGCTTATGGCTAGGATCGAAGGTTGTCAGCGGGAGCTTTCCAAAACCCGAGTAAGTCATCTTATCAAATTAGAAGCAAGGTTGAGGAAAGAATTAGAGGAAGTGTTTGCCCGAGAGGAGCTTTTGTGGTACCAGAAGTCTCGTGTGGATTTTATCAAAGACGGTGATCGGAACACTTCTTTTTTTCAAGTGAGTACTTTAATAAGAAGATGGAGGAACCGAATCTCCAGTTTAAAAAATGCAGAAGGGGTATGGATAGAGGATCAGGGGGATATACAAAAGTTAGTAGTGGACTACTTTAAGAATTTATATACTGATGATGGCCCAGATATTGAAGACGATGGGCTACAGTGGGGTATTTTCCAAGATTTTAACAATAAAGATTGGAATTGGTTAACAAGACCGTTTCATATTGCGGAAATTGAACAAGTTATTAATCACATGGGTTCATTAAAAGCTCCAGGTCCGGATGGATTTCAAGCTCTATTTTACCAAAAAAAATTGGGAACTTATCCAAGAGCCCCTTTGTGATATGGTTATAAAAGCACTCGAAGGAAAAGGTTTACCAGAGGGCCTCAACGATACACATATTGTTCTTATACCTAAGGTAAATTCCCCTGAATTTATCTCCCAATTTCGTCCGATAAGTTTATGCAATGTGGCTTATAAGATCATTAGTAAGACCCTAGCTAATTGAATTAAAAAAGTATTACCTCATGTAATATGTGAGACTCAAAGTGGGTTTGTCCCGGGGAGGCAAATTACGGACAATATTGTAATATTTCAAGAAGCTATACACTCCATGAGGAAAAAAAGGGTCGTCTGGGTTTTATGGCTATCAAAATAGATCTAGAAAAAGCTTATGACCATCTAAAGTGGAGCTTCATCCGAGACACGATGACTGATATGGGGTTCCCAGAACTTTTGGTAGACGTTGTTATGGAATGTGTTACTTTCCCGCGAATGCAAATTTTATGGAATGGAGAACCGACAGAGCAATTTGTTCCTTCTAGGGGAGTTCGACAAGGGGATCCTTTATCCTCTTATCTCTTTGTGATGTGCCTTGAAAAGTTACAACAAGCGATCGATTTTGAAGTGCGAAACAAGAATTGGAGACCGATAGTGCTGGGTCGAAATGGGCCTTTAATTACTAATTTATTCTTTGCCGACGATATGGTGTTATTTGGGGAAGCTACGGAAGATCAAGCCCTTGTCATACGATATGTTTTGGATCGATTTTGTCAAGCTTCAGGCGAAAAAGTCAGTTTAGCCAAGTCACGGGTTTTCTTTTCCGGTAACACTGATGCTACTATTCGGAGTTCGATTAGTCATGCTCTCGGGATTGATGAGACTGACGATCTCGGCACTTATTTGGGCATGCCAACTATTAATGGAAGAGTAACTCGACATACCTTTGCTCATTTGGAAGATAAAATTAATTCAAGACTAGCAGGGTGGGCTACGAAGCGTCTTTCCTTAGCCGGACGAGATACCTTGGTTAAATCCACTTTGACTACTATTGCTAATTACAGTATGCAGACAGCGAAAATTCCTAAGACAGTTTGTGACTCGATCGACAGGAAAGCTCGCCGGTTTCTTTGGGGAGGAGATGAAAGTAAGAAGTCTATCCACCTTATTAATTGGGAAACGATCCAAAAACCTAAGTCTCGTGGGGGTCTAGGCATAGTCTCAGCTAGACAAGCTAACGCAGCGTTCCTCACAAAGCTGGGTTGGAGAGTTATCTCTGAACCGAATAGTCTTTGGTCACGCGTTCTACGAGCCAAGTATTGCAGCAACAGGTGTGATATTGACATTTTCCAAGCTAAACAGAATATGTCAAATGTATGGGCAGGAATCTCAGCTCAGGCAAAAATGATTGTGAGGGGCACAGCTACTGCGGTAGGAATGGGAGAAGAACCCTCTTTTGGGACCATGCCTGGGTTGATGGGGTTTGCTTATCTGACCATAATATAGCTCCTATTCCCGAAACAATCCTAGGAGCTACAGTTAGTGATATGTGGTGTGAATCGAACGGTTGGAAATGGGATATTTTTGCCGACTTGCTTCCACAGAATATTCTACAAAAAATGTCGTCCGTTTCTCTATCTAACGACCCGGATTTGGATGATTCTTTATATTGGCAAGGTACGTCATCTGGTAAATTCACTTTAAAATCAGCTCTTGCATACTTAAAAGGCTTCGATTATGATGATATACCTGAGTCTCCCGTTTGGCGCACTATTCGGAGGCTCCCAATTCAACAAAGAATCCGTATGTTTCTATGGTTAGCTGCACATGGTCGTTTAATGGTTAATGTCAATAGGGTACGAAGAAATATGGGCGACGATCCCTTTTGTCCCCGTTGTGGCGAAAGAGAGGAAACGGTAGACCATCTTTTCCGCTCTTGCTTTATCTCAAAACAAATTTGGTCCTTGGTTGGTGTTAATCCTGGTAACAACTTCTTTTTCCTTACTCCTTTCCCCGAATGGCTAGCCAAGAACGCGAGTAATGATGTGGAAGTCTCCATAGCGGATTGGCCTATCTATTTTGCAGTTACTTGTTGGTGGATTTGGAGATGGCGAAACAATGTTGTGTTTGGCAGAGACAGGGAAAA
The DNA here is from genome assembly GCF_048544455.1 of Silene latifolia. NCBI lineage: Eukaryota > Viridiplantae > Streptophyta > Magnoliopsida > Caryophyllales > Caryophyllaceae > Silene > Silene latifolia. The sequence goes on along the minus strand of NC_133530.1, from coordinate 32,445,069 downwards.
TCCTATAGACCCTCGAGCTTTTCTCTATCAACAATTTGAGGTAACAAAACAAGCCTTCGATCAACATAACCTTTTTATCCCAATTCCAAGACACCAGAGTACGGAAATTTATATTCGCTGGTTGCCACCACCCCACGGGTGGCATCTTCTTAATACTGATGGTGCTTCTAAAGGTAATCCGGGTCCGGCAGGAGCAGGAGGGATTGTTCGAGATGAGACCGGTAATTTTGTTACAGCTTATTATTTTTCTTGTGGCGTTTGTACTTCTATGAAAGCTGAGCTACTCGCATTATTAGCTGGGCTGGAGAGAGCGAAGTCTCTTAATATCTCAAAGCTCCTGATCCATATGGACAATTCCCCTTGTGTTAGCCTTATTAACGAAGACCAACTAGTAAGCAACGGTCTGAAGTTTATCGTCAAGAGGTGCGAAGAATTATTATCTGAAAATCATTGGACAGTCAAGCTGGAACATTCTTATAGAGAAGCCAACAAAGCGGCAGACTTCCTCGCAAATAAAGGAGTCAACTCCAGTACTTTAATTACGCATTTGAATTATCCTACTAGCGATTTTAGTTCTATTCTTAGGGAAGACATTTTTGGGGTAGCTATTCCCCGTGTAATAGCTCGTAGTTAATTTTCGGGGCTTTGCCCCTCTTTAGCACCAAAAAAAAAAAAAGATCTCACGCAATGAATGCGCTTTATTTATAAAGTTTTTATTTTTGTATTACCTATTCATGCTAAATTAACACCTTATTAATTTTTTATATTTCATGTCATTATATTTTGATATGAGGAAAAAAATTGATTTTTAAAAGTAATCAAGAAAATTGAATAATATCGTGAAATTTATATCTTATATATATCGTGAGTTTGGTTCTTACGGTGAGTTGTGGGTTTGGAAAATCTCAGCCACTAGATCAAAAGAAACCAAGGGCTGAGATTGAATCTAATATTAATAAAAACACGAAAGCTGGGCAGCTTGAATGTCAAAACTAACACACCTATGCTCCTCTTTACAAATCCAGAAAAATCTCCCCAAAATCTCTGGAAATTCACGCAAAAACAATGTTGTCTTCTCAATTTAACCAATTTTCCGATTAATTTCAACAATTATACATCAGATCTATTAAAAATGTTTATTTTCGATCAATTTAAATGGTTTTATGAGTTTAATGAGAAATACAAAGTGTTTGGATTGGTCTTACATGTGCAACCTCTTATACATGATTCTTTACGCGGACTGATTTTCCATATATATGACAGTGTAAGCTGATTATTTTGGGTTCTATATATTCTTTATTAGGCATGATTATGGGGGCTGCAGCATCAACTGTGTACTATAATCTGAAGCTAAGACATCCAATACTTGACATGCCGATCATTGACTATGAATTGGCTTTGCCCTTTTAGTCGATGCTCATGTTAGGAATTAGTATTGGGGTTGCTTTTAATTATTGGAGAATAATTGTCATCAATTATTCTGTTCTAGTCAAGATTTTTATCTACTTACCTTATTCTTAGGCTAACTTTAGGAAACTAATTCCTCTTAATTAGGATCTTATGATCATGTACTTGCTATATAAACATTGTATTATACCTATTGTAAACTACACAATTTTGAATAGAATTTTATCAATCTTACATGGTATCAGGAGAAAGATCTCTCCGATCCAACCCTAATTTCTTCCTTCTTTCAAACGCCTAATGTCAGGCTCAACTATTCCGAACGAAGCCGAGCCAAGCAAACCACTTGTGCTCCTCAATGTGCACTCCGTCGCCAAATTTGATGGTTCTAATTATCGTCAATGGAGTCTACAACTTGAGACTCTCCTTCAAGGATATGGACTATCCTCATTCATCGATGGCAGTGCACCCCCTCCTAAAATCCTAACTGAAAAAGACAAACCCTCGGTTCCTAACCCGGCTTATAGTACATGGTTCCGGCAAGACAGGCTCCTCTTTGGTGTCGTGGAAAGCACCCTCACAGCCTCCGTCAGTCCTCTCCTCAACCGTGACCACACCACCCAACAAGCCTGGGATGCTCTCGCATCGTCTTATGCGCGTCCATCTCGAGGCCACATAAAACAACTCCGTCACAAACTTAAACACACCACAAAAGGCACCCTTTCTATCACTGATTACATGAACAAAATTAAAACCATTGTTGACGACCTTGCCCTACTCGGTGAAGTTCTCTCCCAAGAGGACGTCACTGACCACATAATTGACGGCTTACCATCTACCTACCAATCGGTCATTGACGCCGTCAATGCCCGAGACACACCAATTACCTTTCCTGACTTTCATGAAAAATTAATCCGTCAAGAACTCGTGCTCCAACAAACTGAAACCGCTCAAACCTCCACCTTTACTCCCATGGCCCACCCAACTTACACCCGCAACTCCACTGCCCCTCACACTACCTTTCGTTCCTTTGTCCCCAACCAAACCTCTGCCCTCAACCAAACCTCGCCTACTCCCAACCAAAATCCTAAAAACTCATTCTGTGGTAAGTGTCAATGGTGTCATGTTCAAGGCCACACCTTGTCTTACTGCCCATATTCAAGTCCCTCTACCCGGATATCCGTGTACCACCCTACCCACGCACTCCTGCTGCCCAAACCCCTCCACCAGCCACGCCCCAAGCCTATCCCAACACCCTTACAACTCAGACCGTCCCCTCCCCATGGCTCCTAGACAGTGGTGCATCTCACCACGTCATAACTGACTTAGCAAACCTCTCCCTTCACTCACCTTATGATGGTACTGATGAGATCGTCATCGGTGATGGCTCGGGTCTACCTATCTCCAACTCTGGTTCCACAACTCTCCCTTATTCTTCCACCTCTTCCTTTAAATTAACTAATATTTTACATGTTCTGTCGATGCATAAAAATATTATTTCCGTATCACAATTTTGCAAAGACAATAACGTTATAATTGATTTTAATTCTTCTTCTTTTATTGTGAAGGCATGTGACTCCGGTGCTCCTCTCTTCACTGGTCCTGTCAAGGACGGTGTCTACTATTGGCCTCCTCCATCGTCTCCGCAAGCACACCCCACAACTGTCCAACACGCAGACCTCCACCACCATTTTGGTCATCCTCACTCGGCTGTTTTTAATCAGATTATTTCATGTTTGAATTTTAAGCACAATTCTTCCAATAATAATACCAATTGCAATGCTTGCTCTATTTATAAAAGTCATAAGCTTCCCTTTACTGTTTCTTCGCTTACTACTAGTTTCCCGCTTGAAGTTGTATTTAGCGATTTATGGACTTCACCCGTTCATTCATTTGACGATTACAAGTATTACGTAATTTTTGTCGACCATTTCACAAAATTTACGTGGCTATTTCCACTAAAGAAAAAGTCCGATACCCATAAAACCTTCCTCAACTTCAAAGCCTTTGTGGAAAAACATTTTTCCCGTCCCCTTCTCACCCTTTACTCCGACAATAGAGGCGAGTTTGAAAAATTAAAACCCGACCTCGCCTCAGCCGGAGTTCAGCACCTCACTTCACCCCCTCATACACCCGAACATAATGGTTTTGCGGAACGACGTCATCGCCACATAGTAGATACTGGTCTTGCTCTATTGTCTCATGCCTCCATGCCCATTCAATATTGGACCGTTGCCTTCCAAACAGCAGTTTACCTTATCAACCGTATGCCCACCTCGACCCTTAAGCATCACTCTCCGTATTCTCGCCTTTTTCATACCCCACCCAAGTACCATAATCTCCACAACTTTGGTAGCTTATGTTACCCGTGGCTTCGGCCCTACACCCACCACAAACTCGACCCACGCTCCATCGCTTGTGTCTTCATTGGTTACTCTCCTACACAACATGCCTACATGTGTTTAGACCCCACTACCAACCGCATTTATGTGTCTCGCCATGTTCGTTTTGTCGAAACAACCTATCCCTTTGCCTCTGACCACACGCCTTCACAGCTCCCTACCTCCACCTCTTGGTGTGAGCTGACAATCCCGCTGCTCTCACCTCCACCATCATCTTCCGCCACACTAGAATCCCCTGCCTCCCCACGCACACCCACTGCCACCACTACTAACCCCATTCTCCCTGAACCCATAACTCCTCACACCCATACCAACATCACTAAAGTCTATACACGTCGCCAACCCACTACCAATCCTACCCATACCACCACACCCACTGCCACCCCTGCCCCAAACCCGCAACCAGCACCAACGCATGCCCATGCTACTCGAGCATCTCACAATATCTTTAAACCCATTCACAAGCTCAATTTATCCGCTCAATTGCTTTCAACCGAGCCCAAAACAACGAAACAAGCCCTTTCCCTTCCAACCTGGCGCACTGCCATGGAAGATCAGTTTAATGCCCTTCAAAACAATAACACCTGGGAACTTGTGCCCCCTTCACCTGATCAGAACGTTGTCGGTTGTAAATGAGTGTTTCGCACCAAATACAATCCTGAAGGAACGATCCACAACCACAAGACCCGTCTTGTTGCGAAAGGCTTCCACCAAAGACCCGGTTTAGACTACAATGAAACCTTCAGTCCCGTCATTAAGCCTGCCACGGTCCGATTGTTGCTTAGTCTTGCCGTTACCAAGAACTGGCCACTTCGCCAATTAGATATCAATGATGCCTTCCTTCAAGGCACCCTTACTGACACCGTCTATATGGCTCAACCACCTGGGTTCATCGACCCAAACAACCCCTCTCATGTCTGTCGTCTCAAGAAAGCCATCTATGGGCTAAAACAAGCTCCACGGGCTTGGTACAATGAGCTTCGCTCCTACTTGCTCCAATCGGGCTTTCACAACTCCATATCCGACACATCGCTCTTTATTCTTAATGACACGCATGACTTATTTGTTCTTGTTTATGTCGATGATATCATTGTTACAGGTGCTTCCTCCTCTCGTGTTACCTCCTTCATTCAGGCTCTTGCTCGCTGGTTCTCACTCAAAGATCTAGGTCCGCTTGCCTACTTTCTTGGGGTTGAGGTTCAGCCATGTCCTAAAGGGTTATTTCTTACTCAACATAAGTACACTACTGATCTTCTCTCCCGTTCAAACATGATAGATGCCAAGCCGTGCTCCACTCCTATGGATTCCTCGGTCAAATTAAGTGTTGGAGACGGTCCCCTATTTGATGATCCCACTGAATTTCATACTCTTGTGGGTAGTCTCCAGTACTTGTCGCTCACTCGACCCGACATCAGTTTTGCTGTGAGTAAACTATCCCAATTTATGCATCAACCGACTATTCTTCACTGGGCTGCATTGAAACGAATTCTTCGCTACCTAGCTGGTACTCCTGCCCACGGCATTATTATTAGACGCGACACTCCTCTAAGTTTACATGCTTTCTCAGATTCTGCCTGGGGTGATAATCCCGACGATGCTACCTCCACAGGCGCTTACATCGTTTATCTTGGTCACACGCCTATCTCGTGGAGCTCCAAGAAACATCGCACTGTGTCTCGCTCCTCTACGGAAGCCGAATATAGATCCATTGCCAATGCCATTGTTGAGCTCACCTGGCTTGGCCACCTGCTTATGGAACTTCACATTGTGCTCCCCTCGACTCATGTGGTCTACTGTGACAATCTCGGTGCAACAAACCTTAGTGCCAATCCAGTTTTTCACTCTCGAATGAAACAAGTTGCCCTTAATTATCATTTTATTCGAGAAAGGGTACAATTAGGTGTTATGCGTGTCGTTCCCGTAGCTAATGATGACCAACTAGCTGACGCGCTAACCAAAGCTTTGCCACGACCCCGCTTTGATATGCTCATGTCCAAGATCGGTCTCTGATGCGTGTACTTAATATAAGGTTTTTACCTCATATTTACACGCATTTCTGTACTTTTTATGTAGCATCTAGCTACAAATACCCCGAATATTCTACTTTGGTTCGTTTTATGTAATTTGCAGGAATTAACCAAAGAGAAGCTAAATCGAGCCTTAATTCGTCCCATTTGCCTGCATTTATGGAGAACGAGGAGCCGGAGCTTGGAAATCTAACATTTGGAAGACACGTGAGCTGGATTCGGGAAGTATTTCAAGGTTTAACGTGCTTAAACAGCTCGATCGAGTGATTTATTACTCGATCGAATGCTTTATATGCTCCAAGCTGCTCAATCGAGCAGTCCAAGTTTATACAAGATAAGACATTACGAGAAGTACTCGATCGAGTGGTTTAATTCCACTCGATCGAGAGGTTTTGTGCTTAGTTGCTCGATCGAGTGGTTTAATTCCACTCGATCGAGTGGTTTGTCCTGCTATTGTTTATTTTCCGCCTAAATTCGTATGGGCTTTTGTAATTAGTCCATAGATTAGGTTTAGAGTGGATTTTTCGTATAAGACTAGAGGAGTGAACAACGTAACTTGACTCCTCTCTGCTTCCCCCTTCTGTTGAACACTCTTGATTCTTATATACATTTTTACTCTATACTTTGCTACTCGGAATTGAATTACGATTGGTATCATCATTCTTCTTTAATCTTTTAATCATATATCATATATTATATTAAAGCAACAACCGGCTACCCTATCATACGCCACGTGTCATCAACCTACTAATATGCCACGTGTAATTACAACTATTCTTAGATGAAATTATATTAAAAAAAAAAAGTCAAGTAAAGATTTTGCTATATTAATTCTGGTATGATATATTAATTATAGAAAAGGCATATTCCAAGACCTAAAAATGAGTCAATCACATAAATTAACAATCAATTAGGAAATTAGAAAATTTAGGAAACATATCTTTTGTATTATGGGGAGGCAATCAACGCAATCACGTTGATTTCTCTTCCATTTTATTTAGGATTCGATAGAATGAAAATAACGGTTATCAGACTTATCACACATAATCCCATATACGCATATATATACAGAGTATATATTTCCTTCCTTTTTTAAGAGAATCAACCGTTGAAAAAAGAAAAGTTTATTAATTTACTATTGTCAAATGCTTGAAGTCTTTATATTTAAATTAAATTATCAATTACCAATGGTGTGTTATGATATATGGAGTCATGATTTTCGACTACAATAGTGGCATTGCTTGGTAAGTTTTTTCACAATGATGCTTTTCTATCTAATGTCTCAAGGTCATTATTTTCTCTTACTCCATAGTACTTATATGATGATGTAAGGTACTCTTTTTGTTCTCTCTAATTTCATATATTTGATTGAAATACGTTATCACAAATGCCGAAATCTTAGTAGCTGGAGTGAACGAGGGAGTATCTTGCATAGTTTTGAGACCCTAAGGGTGTGTTTGGATAGCAAAAGTGGAGAGAATGGGAGGGGAGGGGGAAGGAGGGAAGGGAAAGGGAGAGAAGGGAAGGGGAGGGGGAATGGGGTGTGGGTGTTTGGATACAATTTTCCTCCAAATCTTGCCTATTGTGGAGAGATTTTGATTAGACTTGGAGGAGGGAAATTGGATCCCTCCAAATCTCTCCCCCTCCATTTCCCTCCACCCTCATTTGCTATCCAAATAAGGGATTTTAAATCCCCTACTCTCCCTCCCTTTCTTTTCCCTTCAATTCCTTCAATCCAAACACACCCTAAAATAATGACCTAATTAAAATTTGCTTTTATCATTCAGTTTAGTTTTGGAACGGAAGTGTACGTTTGTGTTAATCTATTTGTCATTGGAAATAGAAAGTAACAAATTTTCAAGAAGTAGGATTTTTTATATGTATTTAATTTAAATGTCTCTAGGTGTTTTCAGAGAATTTGTATGTTAATATTTCCTCTGTCTTAATTATTTATTTACATTTTTTATTCTTAATGAAAGATATTGTAATCAAAGGTAAACAAATAATTAATACCGGGTAATTACATTTTTTTTGCTATACTAACAAAATATATATCTGCTTTAAATTTTGCACATCTATATTCAATGAGAATATGGTATACAATACAAAAATACATAAATTACTAAACATCAATTTTTTTAAGGGAAAAACGAGATTTTATGAAGCTACGATGAAACCAACAAAATTTTTTACTATAAGTTCCAAGGTTGTACATAAAAGACAGTGTACATTTCGATTGGGATGAAGCAAACTTATAGCTTCTAAAAGGATAGTTTTTAAATACAAGATTGTCTAGGTAGGTTTTCAATACAAAATGATAAACTTTGATGGCTTTGGCATTATTAATGATAACATAGCAGGTTAAGAGTATGCAATTCAGATAAGCAAGTAAGCAACTACTCCGTAACAGTTTACCATATTACGACGTCACAAGTCGAGTCAATTATATATTTGACGGGTCGGATTTTAGTTGGGACTGGTCATTGTCGGATCGAGTTATTATCAAGCTCATTTCTTGGCCGCATCATTATGATAATTTCTCGGGTTTGCTTGGTGTGACTCATCAATTCATTATCCGGTCGTTTTTTACCGAATACTTTACCAATTTGAGTTACGGACTTACGGTCATTATTCTGGGAAGTTATTAGGTTAGTTAATTTTATTTTATAAGTGTTATTCATAATGGTTTATTTTGGTCTTTATCAACTTGACTTTTCATATATGTTGGGATACTTCGAGTTAATGTCGGGTTCTCTCTCGGATTGGGTAAGCTTTAGAGTGTCGAGTTGTGGACTTGTGGGAGTTATACGTGATGAGTAGTGAATGGTAGGTCGCAAGTCGTGACGGGTGACTGGTGGGTGGTGGACATGGGTCATGACTGGATGGTCATTGGTGGGTCACAGTCGCGTTGGTCTTGGAAGTTGGCCGGTATTGTTAGATAATTATGGGGTATGTTGAGAAAGTTAGAAGAGAACTAGAGAAGAGAATCGGATTTTGGTTCCCGAGGAGTCGATTATTAGAGTATGTAGGTTTAAGGAATTAGAAGGGGTGTAATGGTGAGTTAGGCCATGTTTGTTTGGACTTAATTTCAGTTTTTAGAAGTTAAGTTAATTTCAGTTCAGTTCAGGTCAATTCAGTTTAATTATGATCTTGATGTTGGATATACAAATAGTTATTTGATTTTAATCGATTAATGACACGTAAATGAGTTTTTTTTTGCCATTATGACAATTACAATTATAATGCAAATATTATTTATAATGCAATTTTGAATATCGCCCGTGCGGGCACGGGTTTAAAAGCTAGTAATAATTATTATTGTTATTGTGTTGTGTTCTTCCCTATTATTTCATCTCTACCTATTTCGATTTTTATTAGTTTCCTATAATGTTTAGTGTTAATCATTTACATGTTGTTATTGTTAATTCGACGATGAGGCGTAGCTAATTCCTTTAATATGTTAGGATTAGGGAAACCGTGGTAGAAACATGTTAGGATCGACATGATTAGATTAGCTTTGCGATAAGAATTGTATTAAGCAATATAATTGTGTTTAGGTTGAATGAATGCATGCAGGAGATCGATTAATTAGTTACCCCCTGTAACACCCCTGATTTTCGGCTAAATAAAAACTAACTTTTACATACTAAAATGGCCGAAATACAAGGATATTATAATTAATATACAAAGTCTCTTATTATAAATACCTTTTAAAATTAAATAATACAAATTGGAATAAAAAACTTTTACAAAGCTTTAAATGAAATCTTCTCTTGAAATAAAAATCCTTTTGAACTGCAGCGGAAGTCACCTGAAAATAAAATCAGAAGACAGAAAGGAACTACCCCCATGACGAGTAGCCCCGAAGGGAGAAAACACGTCAGTCGGAAAGCTGAGTAACCGATAATACCTCAATATAAGCAGAATAGTTTTTGGTCATGGCGTGGAAACACAGACATGTAAAAATAAAAATAAACACAAAGTATAATAAAAACACTCCCCGGTAACTCATCCCATACTCAAACTTAGATACACTCATCCCAATAATTAACTCAATCTCAACTCATTACTCCATCTCAGTCATTAATCTGTCTCACTCACAACATAGTACTCCAAAGTAACCAGATATCGTATTCTCATCGTCGAACCTAAGACCAAGGACAAGGGGTGAGTGAACTGGCGGATAAGACCGCGAACTCAATAACCATGGTCACTCAGACCGTAAACACAAGATGGCACAAAGGCCCATAACTCAATACCAGTAACCAATTTTCATCTCAATTTCAATATCGATATTGTCAAATATTCCATTAAAGGAACTGCTCAACACTTAGAGAATAACTCTAAGCTACTCACCCACGAGTCAAGGTCAAAGAGAAAGACGATTTAAACACAATACTAAAACAATCCACGAACTATTCCTTGCTCAAGTTACCAATCCAATTCTCGTACACGGCTCAAATCAAATAACATTCTGAATGCATCTACGGACTGCATCATAAACACCACCTTCGTTCTCTAGCCATCATTATCATCTATCTATACGTTTAACTTCCTTAATGCCCATAGTAATAATTAACAAATAGTCAACACCATTCCATCCTTGATCTTAAATAATAACAAGACTAAACACCTCTGACTACAGCGCACAAAGATTTTTCTAACCAAAGCCATGACATTAATTCTCAGATCCTCTAAGCCCATCTCACACACAAAATTAATTTAAACAAAAGTAATATAACTACTAGTAGTCTAGTATATATACATAAATATACATACACAATAACTACATTCATGATTCATCATATAAATTATTTCCGACGACACATAAGCACAACGTAAAAAGATAACAAACACATATCACATACAATCCCGAACGATATTAATAATAATAGGATCGGTAGAATCGTGTTACCTTAAATCGACTTAAAATCGCTGCAAGGACCAACAAATTAGGATCGAAGCAATTCGGAAAGGTAGCACGGTGCTAATAAAAGAATATTCAATGATGATGATTGTTATCCAGATTGAATGATAAGTGATGATAATTATAATGGGGTATGTAAATACAGAGGAAAGTTGGCAGAGAAAGCAATGGTTACAATTATGAATTAGATCAAGAATTGGGCGGCTAAACTAGGGATATCAGAAGACTAATGGATATATATATAAGAAGGAGTTCAACCCTATTTAATACTCCGTACATAAAACAATTTGAATATTCTTTCTTTCCAAATAAAAAAGTAAAATAAATTATTAAAATAAAATAAAATAAATAAAATATTTTGAAATAATTTATTAAGCCTAAAGAAAATAACCAAAATATTAGAAGTATTACACCCCCGACCTGGATCGAAAGATTGGAAGGGAAGGCTTGCTTAATTACAATAGGTGACACCTAATTAGGGCGAAAGCTAAGTTAGGAAGGCCCTAGGGCGATTAGAGACCGAAAGGGTATAATCGTAGGTTTAAGGACCGAAAGGTGACGACCTCGCTCTTCTTATCAATAATTTAATCGACTCATTTGATCCGATAGTGTAGCTGCCACGGTAGACCGATTCCTAGCATATTTCTCTCTTTTACTTGATTTACCTCTGTTTTCCCTCCTTATTTTCTCTGCTTTACTCTTTTCCTCACTCTCTTAGTTTAGAATCAATTATTTAAAACCTCCCATTTTGGTTACCGAAACCAACTTAGACAAAGCTGACATCTTCCCATCTCCCTGTGGAGATCGACCCGACTTCCCTAGCTATATTAGTTAGAGCCAGTTGGTATTTTTGACAGTATACGATCGACGTGTCAAATTTTAGCGCCGATTCTTCGGGAGGTGGCGCAATTTTGTGTTTTATTTAAGTTTGTTTCTTGTCTCAAGGAATTTATTCCTTGAGGCTGATCTCATTTCTGCAAAGTTTTGATTAGTTTTGCAGGTAATTCGTTGCTTTGTAAGTCTATCTGCCAGAATGCCTAATTCACAGGTTTGTTCGATTACTGAGCATATAGAGCCATGTGGTAGATGTGGCACGGAAGGGCATGACCCTATTGGGTGTCTGGCAAGTGTAGAGCGCGTCCTTGCTTATCAGAAATACAAGCAAGGAGTTCCTTTTTCTCAGCTGTATGAAGAAATAAAGAATGTCTCTACTCCTTCTACGCCAGCGCCGCAACCGGTTTCCCCTTCTGCAAATGAAGAAATTGCTGAATTAAAATCCTTTGTGATGAGCATATCACAACAGTTTGATGAGAAATGCAATAGGAAAGAAACGGTCATAGCGGAACTGAGGGAACAAGTCGCGCAGTTAACACTCGCGAGTGACCAAGCCAAGCTTCTATCGACATGCAATCCAGTTAAAGTGACGAATCTCCAAGTTGGCCTTACTCAAGAGGGGCCAAAAGTACCAGAAGACGGGGTTTTGTTAGCTGACGATGCCCCGGAGGATGATATAGATGAGTTTTTAGAAGAACTACTAGCTGCGTGCAATGCAGACACTCGATCGAGTGAAAATTCAACTCGATCGAGTGAATCAATTCATCCCATCACTCGATCGAGTGAAAATACTGGTCGATCGAGTAGTGCACTAATTGACGATGGTCGATCGAGTGATATTCTTACTCGATCGACTAAATTTGCTGAAGAACTCACTCGATCGAGTGATAAAAATGCTCGATCGAGTAAATCAGAAAAGGACATTACTCGATCGAGTAAGGAGAATGGTTGATCAAGTATATTGCAATGTGAAACCACTCGATCGAGTGGTAATTGTGCTCGATCGAGTACCAGAAGTGGCGGAGATCCTATTTTACTATCTAATTCCACTACCGTGTCATCTTCCCTTGCTGCGGAGATGTCACGCATTGATAAAGGTAAAGAGAAAGTTGCGGGTCCACGCATTGCTACCAGAGTGCCTTTCCCAGGTCGTCTGAAGGACGCAAAGATCGAGCGACAGTACGGTAAGTTTGTGGACGTTGTGAAGAACCTCCAGGTAACTGTCCCTTTTTCCGAACTTGTTACTCAGGTACCTACTTACGCTAAGTTTATGAAAGATATTGTGACGCGTAAGAGAAATTTAAGTGAATTTGAGACGATTTCATTTATGGAAGAGTCTAGTAATTTGCTTTTAAATAAGGGTCCACCTAAAATGAAAGACCTGGGCAGCTTTTCTATTACCTGTATTATAGGCAATGTGGTCATTGATCAGGCTCTTTGTGATTTAGGAGCCAGTGTTAGCGCCATGCCCCTTCCTGTCTGCAAGAAACTGAACATAAGTCATTTTAAAGTGACTAACATTACCCTACAGATGGCTGATAGATCTGTTAGGAAGCCCTTTGGTGTCTTAGAGGACGTGCCTGTGAAAATAGGCAAGCTCATTATCCCAGTGGATTTCATTGTTTTAGATATAGCTGAGGACACCCGGACCCCAATTATCTTAGGAAGACCTTTCCTTTGTACACGGGTCATTATTGATGTCGACAAGGGCGTTTGACTCTTGCAGTAGGGGATGACGCGATCACTTTCAGTCTTCCTAGTACTTTGGCTCGACCAATGATAGAGGATACTTGCTATTCGGTTGATATTATTGACGAGTCTATTTATGACTTCTGGTCGGGTTCTTTTATGAAGGACCCACTAGAAGCTCTTATGCTTTTTGATGAGTGTGCAGATAGCCCAGACGACGATGACGCTGTGTTGGAATTGCTTGTTGATGATTTAGATGAGCGTGAGAGAGAGCAAGTGGAAAAGATGATTAGCACTCTTTGCTCCATTGAGGTAAAGGTACCGGAACGTAAGCCTCTTCCTTCTCATCTAAAATATGTTTTCTTAGAGGATACTGAGCAATATCCAGTCATTGTTAGTGCTAAGCTTGATGATGATCAGCTGACTTCTTTGTTAGCTGTCCTTAAGAAAAACAGGAAAGCAATGGGTTATTCACTGGACGATATCAAGGGGGATTAGTCCCGATGTTTGTATGCACAGGATAGAGCTGGAGGAAGATCACAAACCTTGCAGACAGGGTCAGCGCCGGCTGAACCAAAAGATGCAGGATGTTGTGATGGCTGAGGTAATGAAGCTGCTAGACGCATGTATTATTTATTCTATTGGCAATTCTAAATGGGTGAGTCCAGTACAGGTGGTCCCGAAGAAAGGAGGGACAACTGTAGTTAAGAATGATAAGGATGAATTAATACCTACTCGAGTAGTGACTGGTTGGCGGATGTGTATAGATTACACACAGCTCAATGCCGCCACCAAGAAAGATCACTTTTCCCTTCCTTTTATTGATCAAATGGTAGAAAGGTTAGCTTCTCATAAATTTTTCTGCTATTTAGACGGGTATTCAGGGTTCTTTCAGATCCCCATTCACCCAGACGATCAGGCTAAGACTACATTTACTTGTCCTCAGGGCGTGTTTGCTTTTCGCAGGATGCTTTTTGGTTTATGTAATGCCCCCGCCACCTTTCAAAGGTGTATGATGGGGATATTTTCAGAGTATATTGAGTCTATTATGGAAGTTTTCATGGACGATTTCAGTGTTTATGGAAGTGATTTTTCTAACTGTTTGTCTAACCTTGATAAAGTGTTGCAGCGCTGCATTAAGGTTAATCTTGTGCTTAACTGGGAGAAGTGCCACTTCATGGTCAACGAGGGAGTTGTCTTAGAGCACTTAGTTTCTGATAGGGGAATAGAAGTTGATAAAGCAAATGTGGAAGTGATTCAGCAATTACCACCTCCTGTTAATGTTAAGGGGGTGAGGAGTTTCCTTGGTCACGCCGGCTTTTATCGCCGGTTTATCAAGGACTTCTCAAAAATTGCTAAACCACTTACACAGCTGCTACTTAAGGATGCCCCTTTTGTGTTTACTGATGAGTGTCTTTCTGCTTTTCACAGGTTAAAGCAGGCTCTAGTCTCTGCGCGCCGATCATACTGACCTCCCGTCGGGACTTGCCGTTTGAGATAATGTGTGATGCCAGTGACTATGCACTAGGAGCGGTGCTAGGCCAGAGGAAAGACAAAGCTTTGAACGCGATTTACTATGCGAGCCGAACTCTGGATGAGGCTCAAGTGAAGTACACTACCACTAAAAAAGAGCTGCTAGCTGTAGTTTATGCCTTAGAGAAGTTTCGTTCTTATTTAGTTGGGTCAGAAGTTACTGTTTTTACTGACCATGCAGCTTTGAGGCATCTTCTTGCTAAGAAGGGGGCTAAACCACGGTTATTGAGATGGATACTCCTTCTTCAGGAGTTTGATTTGCAGATCAAGGATAAGAAAGGAGCTGAGAACGTTGTAGCTGATCACTTGTCGCGACTGTTGCGACAAGAAGGGGAAGATTCTTTACCTATCGATGACTCTTTCCCTGACGATACTTTAATTGCTCTTATATCGTCTATTGTTGACCAAGAACCTTGGTATGCAGATATAGCTAACTTCGTTGTCAGTGGCAAGCTGCCGCCTGACCTTTCTCATCAGCAGAGGAAGCGTTTTCTGTATAATGCTAAGCAGTATTTCTGGGATGATCCTTATTTGTTTAAGGAATGTGCAGACGGTCTCTACAGACGGTGTATTCCGCAGTGGGAGGCCAAAGTAGTCCTGGAAGGCTGTCACTCCTCTTCCTATGGTGGTCACCACGGTCCCTCGCGTACCGTGGCTAAGGTACTTCAGTCTAGTTTTTTCCGGCCCTCTTTGTTTGCTGATGCTAA
This sequence comes from Silene latifolia, assembly GCF_048544455.1. Lineage (NCBI taxonomy): Eukaryota > Viridiplantae > Streptophyta > Magnoliopsida > Caryophyllales > Caryophyllaceae > Silene > Silene latifolia. The sequence goes on along the minus strand of NC_133530.1, from coordinate 32,429,546 downwards.
GTCTTTTGTTTCAGCTTGTGATGCTTGCCAACGATCAGGGAACATTTCAAAAAGACATGAGATGCCACAAAACGGCATCTTAGAGGTTGAGGTTTTTGATGTCTGGGGCATTGACTTCCAAGGACCGTTCCCGTCTAGTAAAGGTAACAGGTACATTTTAGTGGTTGTAGATTATGTGTCCAAATGGGTTGAGGCAATTGCTTCGCCCCATTGTGATGCCAAGACCGTAATAAAAATGTTCAAAAAGGTCATATTTCCCCGATTTGGTGTCCCTAGGGTCGTCATTAGTGATGGGGAAATGCACTTTAAGGAAAAGAAACTAACTTCTATTCTGTCTAAAGTTGGTGTCCAACACCGGCGTGGTTTGGGGTATCATCCCCAAACTAGTGGTCAGGTTGAGGTCTCTAACCGCGAGTTGAAAGAGATCTTGTCTAAGGTAGTTTCTAAATCACGGAAGGATTGGAGTCTTAAGTTAGAGGACACATTATGGGCTTACAGAACTGCCTTTAAGACACCAATTGGTGCATCACCTTATAGGTTAGTATATGGGAAATCATGTCACTTACCTGTTGAGTTGGAATGTAAGGCTTGGTGGGCAATTCGTGAGCTTAACTTTGATTCTAAGTTGTGTGGTCAGAATCGTCTTTTGCAGCTAGATGAGTTGGAAGAATTTAGGCTTAATGCCTATGATAGCTCGCGCATTTACAAAGAAAAGACGAAGAGATGGCATGACAAGAGAATTCTACCTCGGGACTTCCACGTTGGGCAAAAGGTCTTCTTTGTTTAATGCCCGATTGAGATTGTTTCTGGCAAGTCTGAAGTCAAGGTGGAGTGGTCCTTATACGGTGTGTTTGTCACCAAATTTGGATCCGTGGAGCTCGAAGATTCCGAAGGTCATAGGTTCAAGGTGAATGGCCAATATGTGAAGCACTATCACGAGGCGAATGAAGCAGACAATCGTGTTGAAGTCTTGTACTTTGACGAGCTAGACGCGCCAGTTAATTGATGCCAGAAAGGTCGTGCGGGACCTCATAAACCAACGCTCTCCGGGAGACAGCCCGGACTGTTTTACTGTATTTTTGTTGAACTTTTTATTTTTCTTTAGCTTTATGTTGAATTTTAGACGCTGTTTTACGAACTTTTTATGCTTTTCTTGCTTCAAAATGCGTATTCTTCAGGTTGCTTCACTCGATCGATTAGTTTTCTGCTCGATCGAGCGCTTTTTGGGGTAATTTTCACTCGATCGAGTGATATTCTTACTCGATCGACCAAAGCAGAAATCGCGTTTACTCGATCGACTGGTTTTCTGCTCAATCGAGTCCTTCCATATTCTAGTTTACTCGATCGAGCCATTCCAAGCTGCTCGATCGAGCAGTTTCGTCTTCCAGCGGCTGTTTTACGTCTATTGAGCTACTGCTTGACTTTCTTTGACCTCCCATGTTCATGGTCGGTTTGGGGAGGTCCCTCGTTATGACGTTTTGTAAGTTTTCCGACTCCACTTCTCCTTTTCTCTTTAGTTTGCATTTCTTTCCCTATTTTTGGTACAATGAGGGCATTGTACGGTTTCGTTTGGGGAGGTATGCATCCATAACTATGTCTGTCTGCATGTTTTCTTGCATTTTTGCTTGCACGTTTAATTAATTTCGAATGCATTGTTGTTTATATTAGTTCGAAAAAATCATATAAAATTCAAAAAAAAATTAGAAAAATTTCAAAAAAAAAATCAAAAAAATTCACGTTTAATTTGAGTCGGAACGTTTGAACTTTGACGCTACATTGAATCTTTACTTGAGCCTTGCATATTCTTGACATTTGGTTGGCGTGATTATGTGCATGATCTACGAGTTTTTGTTTCTCTCTTATCTGAACGAACAGACTTGATTCATCATATTGGCAAGCTACATTACATTCTGAGGTTAGAGCTTTATAAACTGGTGACATTCATGACCGGTTTCATTTAGGATGTGAGTAGTACTCTCTTTAAGACATGTAACATCAATTTGCATAAGCATGAGTCTAGTCTTCTTAATACCTGTATGCATTCGGTCTGTGGATGGTGACACATGTTAGGAGAGGCAGTTCCCTTTATTTCATTCTACCCATGAGCCCCACATAGCCAAATTGCCTTTTTGTCCTATCAGCTAATTTCTATAATACTTCCTACCCTAGCCGAGCTAGTGACGAGTAGTTGTTGGAATGATTTATTGCAATATGGTTATTTTATCTGATTTCAGAAGATGGTGGAAGAACTGAAGGGAATGAAAGAAAAAGAATTGTTGAAAAAAAAAAATGAAACGAAAAAGAAAAAAAAGGAAACGAAAAAAGACGAAAAGAAGAAAAGAAAAAAATAAGTCATGTGAAAAAAGAACGAGAAATTGTATGAATAATTTTCACTCCCATGTTTCATCTATACTTTATGGGGAGTTGACAAGTATTGGTGTTTAGTGAGTTTAGTGCATGGAATTTGCACTGTTCTATTTTGTTGTATTGAGTTTGAAGATGGGATGCAGTTATATTTGGATTTGTTGTTGCTAGCCTGGCTATTAACCCCACATATCCAAATTCATTTTAGCTCCTTCTTACCCATTACCTCACTTACCCAAATGTAAGTCCTCGACATGTGTCTTGGTCACTAGTATGGTTGGAATGCATATGTATGGTTGTAGAGACTTTATTCATGTTAACTGCATGCATGTTCTTATAGGTCGAGTTAGGTGAGTGTCTTTACTTCTGTCTATCTTTCACATATATACTCACCTTGTGCCTAATTTTGAGTGACGAGCGACCCGTGAGAGTCCGATATCTTTTTAATCTTGCAAGGTCGACGGTTCAGTAAGTTTGGAACATTCGTTTAACTCGTTTGCATTTCTCATTTTCCACTCTGTCATTTTGTTGCATTAAATTGGTTTTGGTGGGTGATTTGTAGTTGATACGTTGGTCCCGTTCCACTGTTCTTTCTTAGTTGCATTCATATTTGCTTGGGGACAAGCAAAGGTTTGGTTTGAGGAGATTTGATGCGTGTACTTTATATAACGTTTTTACCTCATTTTTACACGCATTTCTGTACTTTTTATGTAGCATCTAGCTACAAATACCCCGAATATTCTACTTTGGTTCGTTTTATGTAATTTGCAGGAATTAACCAAAGAGAAGCTAAATCGAGCCTTAAATCGTCCCATTTGCATGCATTTATGGAGAACGAGGAGCCGGAGCTTGGAAATCTAACATTTGGAAGACGCGTGAGCTGGATTCGGGAAGTATTTCAAGATTTAACGTGCTTAAACAGCTCGATCGAGTGATTTATTACTCGATCGAATGCTTTATATGCTCCAAGCTGCTCGATCGAGCAGTCCAAGTTTATACAAGATAAGAAATTGCGAGAAGTACTCGATCGAGTGGTTTAATTCCACTCGATCGAGAGGTTTTGTGCTCAGTTGCTCGATCGAGTGGTTTAATTCCACTCGATCGAGTGGTTTGTCCTGCTATTGTTTATTTTCCGCCTAAATTCGTATGGGCTTTTGTAATTATTCCATAGATTAGGTTTAGAGTGGATTTTTCGTATAAGACTAGAGGAGTGAACAACGTAACTTGGCTCCTCTCTGCTTCCTCCTTCTGTTGAACACTCTTGATTCTTATATACATTTTTACTCTATACTTTGCTACTCGGAATTGAATTACGATTGGTATCATCATTCTTCTTTAATCTTTTAATTATAATTATTATGGTTATTTTGTTGTGTTCTTCCCTATTATTTCATCTCTACCTATTTCGATTTTTATTAGTTTGCTATAATGTTTAGTGTTAATCATTTACATGTTGTTATTGTTAATTCGACGATGAGGCGTAGCTAATTCCTTTAATATGTTAGGATTAGGGAAACCGTGGTAGAAACATGTTAGGGTCGACATGATTAGATTAGCTTTGCGATAAGAATTGTATTAAGCAATATAATTGTGTTTAGGTTGAATGAATGCATGCAGGAGATCGATTAATTAGTTACCCCCGACCTGGATCGAAAGTTTGGAAGGGAAGGCTTGCTTAATTACAATAGGTGACACCTAATTAGGGCGAAAGCTAAGTTAGGAAGGCCCTAGGGCGATTAGAGACCGAAAGGGTATAATCGTAGGTTTAAGGACCGAAAGGTGACGACCTCGCTCTTCTTATCAATAATTTAATGGACTCATTTGATCCGATAGTGTAGCTGCCACGGTAGACCGATTCCTAGCATATTTCTCTCTTTTACTTGATTTACCCCTGTTTTCCCTCCTTATTTTCTCTGCTTTACTCTTTTCCTCACTCTCTTAGTTTAGAATCAATCATTTAAAACCCCCCATTTTGGTTACCGAGACGAACTTAGACAAAGCTGACATCTTCCCATCTCCCTGTGGAGATCGACCCGACTTCCCTAGCTATATTAGTTAGAGCCCGTTGGTATTTTTGACAGGTATACGACTGACGTGTCAGTCTCTCGTCCCGGCCACCCGTCTTGCGAGGGGATATTGGAGAATAATTGTCATCAATTATTCTGTTAATATTTAGTCAAGATTTTTATCTAATTACCTTATTCTTAGGCTAATTTTAGGAAACTAATTCCTCTTAATTAGGATCTTATGATCATGTACTTGCTATATAAACATTGTATTATACCTATTGTAAACTACACAATTTTGAATATAATTTTATCAATCTTACATTAATGTCATCTTTGCTAACTAGATGGTTACGGTCCTGCTTATTATACTGTTCGTAGGTAATTTCTGCTAAATTCAGTCGGTTCTTGAGTTTTCTAGTGTTTTTGGATGGCGTTGGGCCTAATCTGACACAATTTTGCAGGCGCTTCTACAAAAGCATTCTTGAAAGGAGCTGAAACTTGGAAAAAGGAAACCATATTGCAGAAGGTCAGGTTTCAAGGAAACCATGTTGTCTTCTCATAAAACCATTGAAACGAGGCACGCTATCGAGTCGATGATGAGATGGACCGTCCTAATTCGTCAACATCTTTTGGATTTGAGAATAAGTTTCACACTTCGGCCAGTACGTCATCTGGTAGTGGCGGGTTTCTTGTTGAAGATGATGATGGCAGACCTGGTTGTTCTTTGGATTGTCGCCGATTGTCCGGTAAAAGGAAAACTCTTGAAGGAAATGCTGGTCAATCATCTAGTGGTGGAAGTTGCTATCTACTATGCTTGACCGTGTTTTGTTCTATTTGGAAGGGCCTGATCCTGGTGTAGACCTGCTTATACAATCAGTAGTCGTTTCCTGCTCCGGCCCTGCTGTATGTGAACTGTTTTTGATGTCCTTAATATCTTAAGTAACATTCAGTTAAGAATAATGTGATACTGAGTATTCATTTTGTTGTTGACTTGATAGAATGCAAAACTCTGCAAAGATGACGGAAATGATAATATAATCATAAACCCGGTATCCGAGGATGGTCTAAATAACTGGACAGGAAGAGAATGCAAAATTGTGTTGCATGACTCAATGGCAGACGGAAAGATTATTCCGCAGTCTGGTAAAGTCTTTGCTTCAAAGAATCGGGCGACTCAAACCTGGAATGGAATTCAACAGATATCACGGGAAGAGTAAATGTAAAATTGGCATACGATGTTATCTCATCGTGCGCATATTTGGTAACAATGTCAATAACGCAAATGTTCAAGCAACTCTTTGGGTTCAAACACTAGATAAGCGCAAGCCGTACATTGTTATTTCGAAACAAGTTTTACGCAAATATCATAAGTTTAGTGGCAACATCAAAATAACAGCAGAACAATAGTAGAATAACAGCACAATAACACGTGGTAAAAAACAAAGAAAAAAAATCAAAGTCGTAAAAAAAATCAAAGTGGCACTGGAATAACATGACAATAACACCAGAATAACAGCACAATAACATGCGGTAAAAAAAAGAATAAAAAAATCAAAGTAATAAAAAAAATTAAAGTGACACTGGAATAACATCACAATAACAGCAGAATAACAGTAGAATAACAGCACAATAACGCGTGGTAAAAAAAAGGAAAAAAAATCAAAATCGTAAAAAAAATCAAAGTTACAGCAGAATAACATCACAATAACAGCGGAATAACAATAACACGTGATAAAAAAAGAGAAAAAAAAAAACAAAGTACTAAAAAAAATCAAAGTGACACCGGAATAACATCACAATAATAGCAGAATAATAGTAGAATAACAGCACAATAACACGTGGTAAAAAAAAAGAAAAAAAAATCAAAGTCGTAAAAAAAATCAAAGTGACAGCAGAATAACATCACAATAACAGCGGAATAACAATAACAGCATAATAACATGTGGTAAAAAAAAGGGAAAAAAATCAAAGTCGTAAAAAAAACAAAGTAAAAAAAACACAATAACAGCAGAATAACACGAGGTAAAAAAAATTTCAAGTAAAAAAAATTTGGTACAAAAAGAAAAAGAAAAAAAGGTAACATAATGAGAAAATTAGAGAAAAAACATAAGAGGAAAAAAAAAGTTGTAAAAAAAAACATAATAACACGAAGTAAAAAAAATAAGAAAAAAAAATTAAAGTAAAAAAAAAAGAGTAGCACTAGAAAAAAGAGAAAATAAGTAAATGACAGTGATTTTATATGACAGATAAGATTAGATCTTAGCCATTCATCTCTAATATAATCTAGTGGCTGAGATTTCTAAGTACAAATTCACAACTTACCATAAGAAACAAAACTTACAAGAACCTAACTCTCTCTCTCTCTCTCTCTCTCTCTCTCTCTCTCTCTCTCTCTCTCTCTCTCTCTCTTTCTATCTATCTATCTAGAGAGAGAGAGAGAGAGAGAGAATTAGGATCACATGAGTCCACCCTATCTTTTTGAGTCCGTGAGTCCATCGAAACAATATCACAAGTTATACTAAACAATATCACGCGTCATATTAAACAATATCACTCTTGCTGAACCAGATTCGCCCTCTGTTATTAACTTCTTTTCTCATACTTTTTCTTACACCCATCAGTGCTAGGGTCGGAGCTCCAACAAATACCATCATCCTCACGCACTTTCCCGCCGGTGAGTCGATTTTGGCGGCGTGTTCGTCGGAGTTATTGCATATTACTTCTTTTATATTTTTTCCTCTCTTCTTCTCTTCTTTATATTCGCCTATTTCCTTCATCGCCGGCGATGAGACCCCTAATTTAACAGTGGCGGCGTTGTTCTTTGATAGAGGTTAATGGAAGAAGGATCGTTGATTGTATGTTAGTGAGGGGTGGTAGCGATGGTCGTGAGACGGACTTGTGCGCCGTGGTGGTGGTTGTTGTGGAGGTGAACGTGTAGTGGTGGGTCGTGGGTGGTGGTTGTTGGGGAGGTGAAGGGGTGGTGGTGGGCCGTGGGTGGTTTCCGTCGACGATTAGTGTCACTGACTATAGTTTTAAGCCTTCTTTTTACTGTTTTCGTTGTATATTTTGCGTGATATTGTTCAGTATAAGCAGTGATATTGTTTCGTGTAGTGTTTGATATTCTTGTGTATAGGCTGTGATACATAAGTGAACTCACGGGACTCAAATATTTAGGTGGACTCACCGGATCTTGCCTCTATATATATATATATATATAAGAAGGATCAAGTGAGTCCACCTAAAATCCTTGAGTCCATAAGTCCTCTTTAGGACCCTTAAAAAGATAGGATGGAGGGTTGAGATTGAAAGGGAAAAGGGAGGGATTAGTGCTAAAATTAGAGAATCAATCCTAATTAATAAGTTTCTCTCACTACCACACTAATCAACCCCCTAATTTCACTATATAACCCTTCTTTTTCCACCCACTTCTCTCTCCTATCACACAATTATCCTCCCACTCATCTCTCTAAAAACCCCCAAAAACCAAAACAATTCCAAAAACCCAAAAATTCAAAAAATCAAAAAAAAAAATTCACTCCTCATCCTCACTCACCCACCACCACCCAACCCCGGCCCCGACCTCCATTTGTGCCTCCTCCCCCCTGCCTGTCGTGACCCACAACCACCGCACATCACCACCACCTTCCTTCTTTCTCCTTTCCCGTCACCGAGACAGCCTCCACTCGAGCAGGTGAGCCACAACCACCGCACGGCATCCCCTGCTCGCCACTCGCCTTCATCTTTTCTCATCACTCGCTACCCCCGTACACAACCCACAACAACCGCACTACAACTTCCATCACCACCCTCTCCAACCGACCCGCCAGATCTGCCACCACCCTCACCACCCTTCTCTCGCCCTTCTTCTCCTCACCATCCCGACCACCACACACGTCGTCCTTCACCCACGACCACCACCTCCTCCCCCAAAAAAAACCTCGCTGCCCCAACACTCCTACACAACCATCCTTCACTTTCCTTGCCGCCGCCTCTCTCTCCTCTGACATACGTCGGATTTTTGTGCTTGTTTTTTTATTTGTTTGTGTGTGTGTCGTCTGTGTGTTGAGTATTGCGTTTCATTTTTTTTGTTCTTATTTAATACGAGTATTAGTTATTCTTGGTGTTTGTTTTTTTATTTATATTTTGCTTTTTTTTATTCGGATTGGAGTTTGTTGTTTTTATTTTATCACAAATCCGTCTTTTTTTCAAATATCGTCTTGTTTTATATTTTTTCAAATCTCGTCTTATAAAAAATCGTTTTGTTATATATTTTTTTTAGATTTATGATTCAGATCTGGTCTTGTTGGGTTCTTTTTTCATT